>NW_028135967.1:0-405019 GCF_964662115.1 Mustela nivalis
GATGTCTGCTCACGCTGGAGTTTGTATCCATGATGGCCAACAAATGGTGGGGAGGCCTCAAGAATTCTTGGAGGTTTTTCCAAGCTGGAGCTTGTGAGCTGCTCCAAACATCAAGGTGTCCTACTAAGGGACAGCAGAAGTCTTCTTACAGGGCTCCAGGGTCCCCCATATGGAAGATTCGATAGCAATGCTCTCTGAATGGAGGCCTGGGAAGCCAATCTCTTGTTACCATTGCAGCTGAGGAACAGGGTAAGCTTGAACCAATGACACTGATTCCAAGTTCCAAGTGATTTGCGTTGATGGAAGTTCTCAGTCTAACAGGTCCCAATGCTGCTTGGTGTCCAGGGAGACCTTAGAATGTGGTGGCGGCTCTCTGACCATTGAGGATTCTCTATCCTTAGGATTAGACCCAGTACCCAGGAGCCAGGTTTCCTTCTTGGGACAGGAGGTGTGCTCTTGTATGGCTCACGGACCACAGGTTAGACCATATGCTTGAATTTCCAGAACAGCCCTCTAGGGAGAGAGACCTCAAAACATAAGCTAGGGTTCTGATGAGGTTTTAGGGCCATGGAAGTTTCAATCTTCGGACTAAGTGCCATTGGCCTGCATGTCATCCTGGAGGTAGGTGCTGAGGCTGTGTCAGGCTGTGCACTTTTTCCAGAGTGGCCTATGATATTGGGGTGCAGTCAGGGGCCTTGCAGTTTTCTCCTAATCTGGACATTTTGGGAAACTGAGATGGGCAGGGTTTCCTCAGGAGAGCAGGGCCAGTGATGTCATGTGTTTCTCGAGGCCCCATCCTGGAGGTCATGTGTGTCAGGTCTTTGGGACCAAAGACTTTAGACACAACCTTGCATAAGAGATAGGAGTGAGGTGTTGGCAGTCCGAATCTGAAGACCCTGAGGTAAGCTCCTCGGGATTTGAAATTCAGGTGGCTGGGAGGGAGGAGTACAGGCTTTTCTCTCTGGATTTTGTGTCTAGGATGGCCACTAAATGGAGGGGTGACCTCATGTGTCCATGGGATATTCTTCCACTCTGGTGATTCTGCTTGGCACCCAAGAGTTTGATTTCTTTCTGGGGAAGAGGAAAAGACTGTATTCCATCTCTGGGATCCTGTCCAAACAGGGATTCCAGAGATGGGTTCTGGGTCCAGACACTGGGAAAACTTAACCAAAGCTTCGATTTGGGTTCCTGGTCCAGATCCCAAGGGGGATTTTTGGAAAGGGGTCTCATTCTGAGGGTCACAATGCCTGTTTGTGCCCAGCTGCCCATCTTGTGTAGGCGTGGTCTCATGGACCATGCACCTGGTTCCCACTCAGGGTTGTACAGCATCTCAACATTCAGTTTTCTGGCCATGGGGAAGGAGGAGCACTCTTTTGTGCTTCCGAGTCCCCTATGGGCAGGAATTTGAGCTAAGTCTGGGACAGGTACCTGAATATCCAGGTTGCTTCAAGATGATGGCCTCGGGCCAAGGTTGGATCCACCTGGAGGATATGGGGCCCACTATCTGGGTGGCTGACAGGAGGTCGGGGATCAGGCGATGTCAGACAGACAATTTATGCAGAGGTCGGTCTATTATATTGGGGTGCCATTGAGGGCCGTGCAGGAGGATCCTCATGTGGGTTTCTGCGAAGACCCATAGGGCACTTCTTCTTTCTGGTGGGCAGGCAGAAAGCTGCACTGTGGCTTCAGAATTCCCAATATGGAGGGCTTGCAGGCGAGGAGTGTGAAGACAGAAGTCTGAAAACACAAGCCACGGATAAGCTCAGTGCCGACCACAGGACCATTCCATTGTGCAGTGGTTGTTTCGAGATTTCCAGCACCTGAGTATGGGCGAGGGTCAGATGTCTGCTCACGCTGGGTTTGCATCCATGATGGTCAACGAATTGTGGGGTGGCCTCAAGAATTCTTGGAGATTTTCCCAAGCAGGACCTTGTGAGCTGCTCCAAACAGCAAGGTGTCCTACTGTGGGACAGGGGAAGTCCGCTTACAAGGCTCCAGGGTCCCCCATATAGAAAGATTCGACAGCAGAGGTCTCTGAATGGGGGCCTGGGAAGTCTTCCTTGCATGACCATTGTAGCTGAGGAACATTGCAGGCTTGACCTGCTGGTTTTTGTTCAAATTTCCAAGTGATCTAAGTTGACGGATGTTCTCAGTCTAATGAGTCACAATGCTGCTTGGTGTCCAGGGAGACCTTAGAATGTGGTGGTGAGGGTGCCTGGGTGGCTCAATGGCCTAAGCCGCTGTCTTCGGCTCAGGTCATGATCTCAGGGTCCTGGGATTGAGTCCCGCATCGGGCTCTCTTCTCAGCAGGGAGCCTGCTTCTTCCTCTCTCTCTCTCTGCCTTACTCTATGCCTACTTGTGATCTCTCTCTGTCAAATAAATAAATAAAATCTATATAAAAAAAAAGAATGTGGTTGTGGGTCTGTGGCCATGCAGGATTCTCCTACCTGAGGGTTAGACCCAGTTCCCAGGAGCCAGGTTCCCTTCTCGGGACAGGAGGGGTTCTCTTGTATGGCTCAGGGACCACATGTCGGATCATATGTTGGATTTCAAGACCAGGCCTCTGGGCACAGAGGCCTGAATATCTAGGCTAGGGTTCTTATGAGGTTGTAGGGGCATGTCATCCTCAACCTTCGGACTTAGGGACTTTGACCTGTGAGTCTTCCTGGAGGTAGATGCTCAGGCTGTGTCAGACTGTGCATTTTTTCCAGAGTGGCCTATGAAATTGGGGTGGGCTCAGGGGCCTTGCAGGCTTTTCCTAATCTGGAGGGTTTGTGCAACTGAGACGGCAGAATTTCATCCAGAGATCAGGCCCAGTGATGTAGTGTGGTTCTGTCAGCCCCATCCTGCAGGGAATGTGGTTAAGGGCTCTGGGACCAAAGTCTTCAGACACAAAATTGTGTATCAATTAGGAGGGAGGTGATGGCAGCCCCGATCTGCAGACGCTGAGGGCAGCTCCTCAGGATTTGAAATTCGTGTGGCTGGGAAGCAGGAGCAAAGGCTTTTCTGTCTGGATTGTGTCTAGGATGGCCTTGGAATGGTGGGGTGTCCTCATGTGTCCATGGAATATTCTACCTCTCTGGGGATTCTGCCCAGCACCCAAGAGTTTGGTGTCTCACTGGGAAGGAGAGAGCGTGGTTTACTGTTTCAGGGTTTCCGTCAACACAGGGATTCCAGAGATGGGTTATAGGTCCCTGTGCCTGGATAACCCTACAAAGGCTTAGTATTTGGGTCTAGAGGCTTGACTGCCTGGCTCTGTGGGGCTTTGGTTCAGCTCCCATGGAGACTTGTTGGAAATGGGTCTCAGGGTAAGGGTCACAATGCCTGTTTGTGCCCAGATGCCCATCCTGAGTGGGCATTGACTCTTGTTCCATGCACCTGGATCCCAATATGAGGGTTGGACCACCATATCAACATTTAATTTTCCTTCTATGAGGAAGGAGGAGTACTCTTTTGTGCTTCAGATTCCCCCATGCACAGTAATTTGAGCTATGTTCTGGGACTGGTACGTGAATAACCAGGTTGGTTTGAGATGAAGGACTCAGGTCAAGGCAGGTCACACCTGCCAGATATGGGTCCCGCTATCTAGGTGGCTACCAGGAGGTCGGGGCTCGAGCTGTGTCAGACAAAGCATTAGTTCACAAGGTGGCCTATGATATTGTGGTGCTATAGAGGGTTGTGCTGGTGGAACCTTATATGGAGTTTCACACAGACCCATAGGGCACCTCTTTTTTCTGGTGGGCAGGCAGAAGGCTGCATTGTGGCTCCCAAATTCCCAATATGGGGGACTTGAAGGCGAGGAGTGTGAGAACAGAAGGCAGAAAACACAATCTCTGCTTAATCTCAGTGCCGAGAACATGGCCGTTCCAATGTGCAGTGGTTTTTTTCGAGATCTCCAGCATCTGAGTACAGGCGAGGGTCAGATGTCTGCTCATGATAGAGTTTGTATCTATCGTGGCCAACAAATGAAATATCCAGCACCTGAGATAAGGTGGATTTCAGATGTTTACGCACACTGGAGTTTGTGTCTCTGATGACCGAATGGAGGAGTGGCATCAAGAGGCTGATGCATGTGAGATGCTCCAAACAGCAAGGTTGTTTTTTCTACTGGACAGTTAGAGTCTGGTATGTTTTCTGCAGGGCCCCCCATGTGAAAAGTATGGGTAGCAGAGCCCTTCCACATGGATGCCTGGAAAGCACACCTCCATTGACCAATGCAGCTGAGGAACATGCAGGTTCTTTACGGTGCTTCTTGGGCGAAGCACCAAGGTCTTGAGTTGACATGGAATCTCTTGAAGATGGGTCACAATGCTGGTTTTTTTTTTTTTTTACCAGGTAGATCTTAGAATGTGTTGGTGGCTAAGGTGCCTGCAGGATTCTCCTACCCTGAGGGTTTAACACAGGTCGAAGAGCACGGTTACCTTCTGGGGACAGGAGATGTAGTGTTTTGTGGCTCAGGGACCACATGCCGTATCATAAGTTCCTATTCAAGAACAGGCCTCTGAAGACAGATGCCCGACAACCTAATCTAGGGTTCCAATGAGTCCCAGGGGCATGAGAGTTTCAATCTTCAGACTTAGGACAGTTGACTTGGGTGTCTGCCAGGATGTAGGTGATCAGGGAGTTTCAGACTGTGCACTTATGTCCAGAGTAACCTCCAATATTGGGGTGGCCACAGGGGCCTTGAATGTTTCAACCAACTCTGGAGGGTTTGGTTAACTGACATGCACAATTTCCATGGGGATGGCAAGCACAGTCCTGTGGTGTGGAACCAGAGACTCCACCCTGGAGCGCATGTGAGCCATGGTTCTGGGAGGGAAGTCTGCAAACACAAACTTGGGTTAGGTTTAGTGGCTATGTTATCGCAGGGCAATGTGTAGACCTGGAAGGCTACTCGTCAGGAACAGTAACTGGAATGACCCGAAGGCGGAAGCACAGGCTTTTATATCTGGATTGTGTGTCTAGGGTGACGTCAGAATGTAGCTGTGGCCTCATGGGTCAATGGGAGATTTTTCCTCTAAGGATACAGGCGGCTCCCAATATTTTGATGACTTTTTGAGATGGGAAGACTGCTATTTTCGATCTTAGGTGTGCCCCAAAACAGAGATTCCAGAGATGGGCTCTGGGTCTAGGCGCCTGGAAAATCCCACCAAGGGTTGGGATTTGGGCTTATGGGCAGACCAGGCCTGCAATGCAGGATCTTGTTGATGCAACTGAGAGGGCTTGTTTGGAAACATGCTCAGGCTGAGCATTACAATGCCTGTTTGTGCCCAGGGTGGCCCTCAGGAGTGGGCGTGGTCCCATTGTCCATTTTCTGGCTCCCACACTGAGGGATGGACACACATTCCAATGGCCAGGTTTCCAGCCATGGGGAAGGAGGAAATATCTATTGTGCTTCATGTTCCCCCATAGGCAGGGATTACAGCAAAGGTCTGGGGACAGATGCCTGAATACCAAGGATGCATAGAGATGACAGATTTGGGCCATGGCCGTTCTCACATGCTGGATATGGGCCCCGCTCTCTGGGTGGCTGACACGAGGTCTGGGCTCAGGCTGTGTCAGACACAGCACTAGTGGCCAGAGAAGTCTATATATTGGGGTTCTCTCCAGGGCCGAGTAAATTGATCCTCATGTAGGGTTTCTGGCCAGACTCACGAAGCACTTCTTTCTGTGGGGCAGGCAGAATGCTGCCTTATGGATCCAGAATTCCCTATCAAGAGGGTTTGGGGACAAATAGGGTGAGAATGCAATTGTAAACACCAGCTATGCTTAAATTGAGTGCCAAGCGGAAGTCAGTTTCAATGTGCAACAGCTTATACGAGATATCCAGCACCTGAGTAAGGGCAGATGTCAGATATTTGCTCACACTGGAGTTTGTGTCTAGGATGACGACTAATAGAGGGGTGGCTTCAGGAGGCAATGGAGGATTACCCACGCTTAAGATTGTGCGATGCTCCAAACAACAAGGTTTCCTTCTAATGGACAGGAGGAGTCTGTTTTTTTTTTTCCTCCAGGGTCCCTCAAGTGGAAGTTTGCGTAGCAGAGCCCTCCCGCATGGATGACTGGAAAGCACACGTCCAATGACCATTGCAGCTGAGGAACATGACAGGTTCGTTTTGGTGGTTCTGGTGCCAAGTACCAAGGCCTTGAGTTGACTTGGAATCTCTTACAGATGTGTCCCAAAACTGGTTTGTTACAAGGGAGGTCTTAGAATGTATTGGTGGCTATGGGCCACGCTGAGGGTTTGGCACAGGTCGATGTGAACAGTTTCCATCTTGGGGGAGGAGATGTTCTGTTGTGTGGCTCAGGGTACATATGTTGTATCCTGACTTGGTATTCAAGAACAGGCCTCTGAGGATTGATGCTGGCAACCTAATCTAGAGATCCAATGATGTCCTTGGTGTCCATCAGGTTCAATTTTCTTACTAAGGACCATTGATATGGTTGTCTGACTGGATGTAGGTGATCAGGGTGTTTCAGACTGTGCATTTGCATCCAGAGCCACTTCCACTATTGGGGTGGGCTCAGGGGCCTTGCAGGTTTCTCCTAACTTGGAGGCTTTGGGGAACTGTGATGGGCACAGTTTCCTTGGGGATGTCAGGCCCAGTCCTGTGGTAAGGCTTCAGAGACCACCTCCTTGAGGATATGAGAGCCATGGTTTTGGGAGGGAAGTCTGCAAACACAAATTTGGGTCAGGGATAGTGGCAAGGTGATCGCAGGTCCAATGCATAGACCTAGAAGGCATCACGTCAGGAACTGTAATTAGGGTGACTGAAAGCTGGTAGCACAGGCTTTTCTATCTGGATTGTGTGTCCAGGATGGGCTCTGAATGTAGACGTGGTCTCATGGTTCAATGGGAGACTTTTCCTCTCTAAGGATCCTGGTGGATCTCCATAGATTGGTGGTTTTTCAGAGAAGAAAAGAGTGCTCTTTTCTATCTTAGGGGTGCTCCAAAACAGGGAAGAATGCTGTTTTCCAACTTAGGCTTATGCCAAAACAGGGATTCCAGAGATGGGCTCTGGGTCTGGGTGCCCGGATATCCCACCAAGTGTTAGGATTTGGGCCTAGGGGCATTCCAGGCCTGCAATGCAGGATCCTAATGGTGTAACAGAGAGGGCTTGTTTGAAAGCATGCTCAGGCTGAGGGTCATCATGCCTCTTTGTGCCCAGGGGGGCCCTCAGGAGAGGGCGTAGTCTCATTGGCCATATAGCTGGATCCCACTTTGAGGGTTGGACACCCATTGCAACAGCCAGGCTTCCTGCAATGGAAAGAGGAGTTCTCTATTGTGCTTCAGGTTCCCCCATTGGCAGGGTTACAGGAAAGGTCTGTGGAAAGTTGCCTTAATACCAAGGATGTGTACAGATGACAGGCTAAGAATTCCCAGGTAACAAAACAGCATTGTTACCCATGTTCATGACATTCCATGTAAAAATAAGCCCTTAGTACTTCGCCCCAGAGCCACCAGAATGAACTTGCCATGTTCCCAAGCTGCAATGGTCAGTGGAGGTGTGGTTTCCAGGCAACCATACGGGGGTGCTCTGCTACACAAACTTTGCAATTGGCTGGGACCCTTGAGACAAAAAAACAGAATGTCCCTGTCCGGTAGAAGGAAACCTTCTGTTTGGAGCATCTCACAAGCCCCAGCGTGGGAAATCCTCCATTTCCTCTTGAAGCCACAACTCCATTTGTCAGTCATCATAGACACAAACTCCAGCATGAGCAAACATCTGACATCCGCCCTTACTCAGGTGCTGGATTTCAATTCGATCGCTGCACACTGGAACTGCCTTTAGTTTGACTGAATTAAGCCATAGCTTGGGTTTACAATTCCATCCTCAGTCTACTGGTCCACAAGCCCTATTGTGAGGGAATTCTGGAGCTACAACACAATATTCTGCCTTCCCTATAGAAAGAAAAAGGGCCTGGAGAGTCTGCCCAGAAACACCATATGATGGTCAATCTTCTCGGTGCTAGACGGAACCCTGATTCATAGGCTGCCCTGGGCACTAGTGCTGTGTCTGACATAGCCGGAGCCAGGACCTAGTGTCAGCCACGGAGAGATCAGGGCCCATATCCAGCATGTGAGACCAGCTATGGCCCAAGTCTGTCTTCTCTTCTATTCTTGGTATTCAGGCATCTGTACCCACACCTTTGCTGAAATCCTTGCCATTGGGGGAACCTGAAGCACAATAGAGAACTCCTCCTTCCCCATGGAAGGTATTCTGACAGTTGGGATAGTTGCTCAACCCTCAAAGTGGAGGGCAGCTCCATGGCCAAGGAGACCATGTGCACTCATGATGGCTTCCCTGGGCACAAGCAGGCATTGTGACCTCAGCCTGAGCATGCTTTCAACCAAACGCTCTCAATTGCATCTCTGGGACCCCGAATTGCAGGCCTAGTACACACCTAGGCCCAAATCCTAACCCTGGTGGGATTTTACAGGGGCCCAGACACAGAGCCCATCTCTGGAATCCCTATTTTGGGGGACCCTTAAGATGGCAAACAGCACTCTTCCCTTCCCCGAGATAGTCACCAAACTCTTGGTAGCCACCAGGATCCTTGAGTGGAAAAATCTGCCATAGACCCATGAGAACACACCTGCATTCCGAGGCCATCCTGGACATACAATCCAGATACATATCATGTGCTATCACCTTTGAGTCATCGGATTTACAGTTCCTGACGAGCTGCCTTCCAGGTCTATGCATTGGGCCTGCAATCACCTTGCCATTAACCTAAACTGAGTTTGTGTTTGCAGACTTCCTTCCTAAAACCATGGCTCACATGACCTCCAGGTTCTGGCATCTGAAGCCACACCACAAGACTGTGCCTGAGATCCTCAAGGAAACTGTGCCCATCACTTTTGCCCGATACCTTCAGATTAGGAGAAACCTGCAAGGCCCCTGAGCGCAGCCAAATAATGGAGGCCGCTCTGGGCACAAATGCACAGTCTGAGACACCCTGATCACCTCCATACAGGCAGACACCCAAGTCAATGCTCCTGAGTCAGAAGATTGAACCTGACATGCCCCGAGGACTTCATTGGCACACTAGATTAGGTTTACAGGTATCTGTCGTCAGAGGCCTGCTCTGGAATATCAACTTATGATAAAATATATAGTCCCTGAGCCACAGAACAGAATATGTCCTCCCCAAAAAGGAAGCCATGCTCCTGGAATTGTGTCATACCCTAAGGGTATTTGGATCCTGAATGGCCCCTTAGCAACCAGCACATTCTATGATATTCCTGGTAACAAACCATCATTGTGCCCCATCTTCATGAGACTCCATGTCAACTCAAGGTCTCGATATATTGCCCCAGAGCCACCAGAATGCATCTGCCATGTTCCTCAGGTGCAATGGTCAACGGAGGGGTGATTTCCAGGCATCCCTGTGGGGTTCTCTGCTACAAAACTTTCCACATGGAGAAACCAGAGAAAACAAACCAGACTTCTCCTGTCCGGTAGAAAGAAACTTTGCTATTTGGAGCATCTCACAAGCCCCAGCATGGGAAATCCTCCATGGCCTCTTGACGCCACCCTTCCATTTGTGGGTAATCACAGACACAAACTCCAGTGTGAGCAAACATCTGACATCCACCCTTACTCAGGTGCTGGATATTCGAAACGGCAGCTGCACACTGGAACTGCCTTTTGCTTTTCACTGAACTTAACCATAGCTTTGTATTACTATTCTATCCTCACCACACTGGTCCACAATATCTCTTGATAGGGAATTCTGGAGCCACAACGCAGTATTCTGCCTTCCACATAGAAAGAAGAAGGACCTGTTGAGTCTGCCCAGAAACCTCACATGAGGATCAATCTACTCAGACCACGAGGCAACCCTGATTAATAGATTTCCCTGACCACTAGTGCTGTGTCTGACAGAGTCTAAGCCCCGACCTCGTGTCAGCCACCCAGAGTTGAGGGCCCATATTTAGCATGAGAGATCGGCCATGGCCCTGGGCCATCATCTGTACCCATCCTTGGTATCCAGTCATCTGTCCCCCAAACTTTGCTGGAATTCCTGCCAATGGCGAACCTGAAACACAATAGAGAACACCTCCTTCCCCATGGCAGGAATATTGGCTGTTGGGATGGTTGTCCAACCCTCAGCGTGGGAGCCAGCTGCATGGCCAAGGAGACCATGCCCACTCCTGAGGGCCGACATGGGCACAGGCAGGCATGGTGTTCCTCAGCCTGAGCATGTTTTCAAACAAACACTCTCAGTTGCTCCTCCAGTACCAGCATTGCAGGCCTGGTATGCCCCTAGGCCCAAATCCTAACCCTTGGTGGGATTTTCCAGGTGCCCAGACCCAGAGTCCGTCTCAGAATCCCTGTTTGGGGCACCATTAAGATGGAAAACAGCACTCTTCCCTTCCCTGAGAAAGGCACCAAATTATTGGGAGCCGCCAGGATCCTTAGAGAGAAAAAATCTCCCATGGACCCATGAAAACAAACCTGCATTCCGAGGCCATCCTGTCCACACAATCCAGAGAGAAAAGTCTTTGCTACCGCCTTCGAGTCATCCTATTTACATTTCCTGACGAGCTGCCCTCCATGTCTATGCATTGGGCCTGTGATCATCTCGACACTAACCCTAACCCCAGTTTGTGTTTGCCGACTTCTCTCCCAAAACCATGGCTTACATGCCCACCAGGATGTGGTCCCTCAAGCCACATCACAGGAAAGTTCCTGCCTTCCCCAAGAAAACTGTGCCCATCAGGTTGTCCAAACCCTCCAGATTAGGAGAAACCTGCCAGGCCCCTGAACCCACCCCAATATTGGCGGTTGCTCTGGATGCAAACGTGCAGTCTGAAACACCCTGAGCACCTCCATCGAGGCAGAAAGCCAAGTCAATGTTTCTGAGTCAGATGATTGAACCTGACATGCCCCTAGGACTTCACTGGAACCCTAGATTGGGTCTTCAGACATCTGTTCTCAGAGTCCTGTTCTGGAATACCAAGTTATGATACAACATGTGGTCCCTGATTCCCACAACAGAACATCTCCTGTCTCCAGAAGGAAAATGTGCTCTTGGATCTATGTCCAACTTTCAGGGTAGATGGATCCTGCATGACCCATTAGCCCCAGCAGCTTCTATGATCTCCCTGGTAACAAACCAGCATTGTGACCCAACTTCCTGAGACTTGATGCCAACTCAAGGTGTTGGTACTTTGCCCAAGAGCCATGAAACGAATCTGCCATGTTCCTCAGGTACAAAGGTCAATGGACGTGTGCTTTCTAGGCATCCAAGAGGTAGTTCTCTGCTACACAAAAATTCCACATAGGGAACCCTAGAGCAAACAAATAAGACGGCTCCTGTCAGGTTGAAGGAAACCTTGGTTGTTTGGAGCATCTCACAAGCCCCAGCCTGGGAAGTCCTCCACATTCTCTTGATGCCAACCCTCCATTTGTTAGTCATCATAGACACAAATTCCAGCATGAGCAAACATCTGACATCTGCTCTTACTCAGGTGCTGGATATTCGAATCAGTCACGCACACTGGAAATACCTTTCACTTGACACTGTATTCTTGCATAGTTTGGGTTTACAATTCCATCCTCACCCTACTGGACTGCAAGTCCTCTTGAGAGGGAATTAGGGAGACAAAACGCAACATTCTGCCTTCCCCATAGAAAGAAGAAGGGCCTGGTGAGTCTGCCCAGAAACTCCTCATGAAGATCAATCTACTTGGCCCTCGAGGGAACCCCGATTTATACTTTGCGCTGGCCACTAGCGCTGTGTCTGAGAGAGCCTGAGCCCCAACCTCGTGTCAGCCACCCAGAGTGTGGGGCCCTTATCCAGCATGTGGGACTGGCCATGGCCCAGTCATCTCTACCCATCCTTGGTATTCCGGCAACTATCCCAGACCTTTGCTGGAATCCCTACCAGTGGGGGAACCTGAAGCACAATTGAGAACTCCTCCTTCCCCATGGCAGAAAGCCTGGCTGTTGCTATGGGTGCCCAACCCTCAGAATTAGAACCAGGTGCATGGCCAATGAGACAACGCCCAATCATAAGGGCCGCCTGGGCCAAAGCAGGCATTGTGTCCCTCAACCTTAGCATGCATTCAAACAAATGCTCTCAGTTGTTTCTGCAGGGTCCCGCATCGCAGGCCTGGTATGCCCTTAGGACCAAATCCTAACACTTCGTGGGATTTTCCATGCCAACATAACCAGAGCCCGTCTCTGGAATCTCTGTTTTGAAGCACCCCTATGATGGAAAACAGCACTCTTCCCTCCCCTGAGAAAACTATTAGGAGCTGCCAGGATGCGTAGAGAGGAAAAATCTCCCAGGGCTCCATAAGACCACACCTTCATTCCGAGGCCATCCTGGACACACAATCCAGATACAAGAGACTGTGCTACCACCTTCGAATCACCTGGTTTACAGTTCCAGACGAGCTGCCCTACAGATCTACGCATTGGGCCTGTGATCACCTCGCCATTAACCCTACCCCAAGTTTGTGTTTACAGACTTCTTTCCCAAAACCATGGCTCACATGCCCTCTATGATGGGTCTCTGTAGCCACACCACAGGAAAGATCCTGCTATCCCCAATGAAACTGTGTCCATCACAGTTGCCCAAACCCTCCAGATTAGGAGAGACCTGCAAGTCCCCTGAGCCCAGTCCAATATTGGAGGCCACTCTGGGCACAAATGCACAGTGTGCAACACCCTGATCACCTCCATCCAGGAAGACACCCAAGTCAATGGTCCTGTGTCAGAAGATTGGTCCCTGAACCCCACAATAGAATATCTCCTGTCCCCAGATGGAATTCGTGCTCTTCAACTTGTGTCAAGGGTCGGGGTATATGAATTATGCACAGCCCCTTAGCCCCCAGCACATTCTAAGATCTCTCTGGTAACAAACAAACAGCATTGTGATCCATCTTCATGAGATTCCATGTCACTTCAAGTCCTTGGTAATTCGCCCCAGAGCCACCAGAATGAACCTGCCATGTTCCTCACCTGATATGGTCAGTGGAGGTGTGCTTTCCAGGCATCCATGTGGGAGTGCTCTTCTACTTATTCTTTCCACATGTGGGACCCTGGAGCAAACAAACCAGACTGCCACTGACCAGTAGAAGGGAATCCTCTGTTTGGAGCATCTCAGAAGCACCAGCAGGAGAAATCCTCCATGGCCCTTGACACAACCCCTCCATTTGTCAGTTATCATAGACAAAAACTCCAGCATGAGAAAACATCTGAAATCTGCCGTTATTTAGATTCTGCATTTTCTTTTCCACCACTGCACACTAGAACTGCGTTTCACTTGACACTGAATTTATCCATAGCTTGGGTTTAGAATTCCATCCTCAGCCTCCTGGTCTGCAAGCCCTCTAGAGAGGGAATTTGGAGCCACAAGGCAACATTCTCCATTCCCACTAGAAAGAAATAGGGCCTGGTGAATCTTCCCAGAAACTCCACATGAGGTTCAATCTACTTGGCACTCGATGGAACCTTGATTTATAGGCTGTCCTGGGCACTAGTACTAGTACTAGTACTAGTACTGTGTCTGACAGAGCCTGAGCCAAGACCTAGTTTCAGGCACCCAGATATATGAGCCCATATCCAGCATGTGAGATTGGCCAGGGCCCAAGTCCATCATCTCTACCCATCCTTGGTATTCAGGCACCTGTCCCCAGACCTTTTATGTAATCCCTACCAATGGGGTAACCTAAAGCACAATAGAGAACTCCTCCTTCCCCATGGTAGGAATCCTGGCTGTTGATATGGGTGTCCAAACCTCAAAGTGGGAGCCAGCTGCATGGCCAAGGAGACAATGCCCACTCATGAGGGCTGCCCTGGGCACAAGTAGCCATTGTAACCCTCAGCTTGATAAAGCCTTCAAAAAATGCTCTTAGTTGCACCTCCAGGATCCTGCATTGCAGGCCTGATATGCCCTTAAGCCCAAATCCTAACACATCGTGGGATGTTCCATGTGCACATACCCAGAGCCCGTCACTGGAATCCCTGTTTTGAGGCACCCCTAAGATGGAAAACAGCACTCTTCACTTCCCTGAGAAAGCCACCAAACTAATGGGATCCCCCAGGATCCTTGAGAAGAAGAATCTCCCATGGTCCCATGAGTCCACACCTGTATTCCGAGGCCAGCGTGGATATGCTATCCAGATACAAGAGACTGTGCTACTGGCTTCGAGTCACCTGATTTACAGTTCCTGACGTGCTGCCCTCCAGATCTTTGAATTGGGGCTGTGAACACCTCTCCATTAACCTTATCCCGAGTTTGTGTTTGCAGATCTCTCTCTAAAAACCATTGCTCACATGTCCTCCAGGATGGGGCCCCTAGAGTCACACCACAAGACTGTGCTTGCCATCCCCAAGGAAACTGGGCCCATCACAGTTGCCCAAACCCTCCTGATTAGCAGAAACCCGGAAGGCTCCTGAGCACATCCCAATATTGGAGGCTGCTCTGGATGCAAATGCACAGTCTGAAACACCCTGATCACCTCCATCCAGGCAGACACCCAAATCAATGGTCCTGAGTCAGATAATTGAACCTGACATGGCCCTAGGACCTCATTGGAAGAGGGATTAACTTTTCAGGCACCTGTCCTCAGAGGCCTCTTCTGGAATACCAACTTATGATACAAATTATGGCCCCTGAGCCCCAGGGTGGGAAATCCTCCATGGCCTCTTGACGCCACCTCTCCATTTGTTGGTCATCATAGACACAAACTCCAGCCTGAGCAAACATCTGACATCCGCCCATATTCAGGCGCTGATATTGGAATCAGCTGCTGCACACTGGAACTGCCTTTCGCTTTGCAATGAATTTAAGCCTAGCTTCAGACTACAATTTCATCCTCACCCTACTGGTCTGCCATATCTCTTGATAGGGAATTCTGGAGCCACAACGCAACATTCTGCCTTCTTCATAGATAGAAGGACCTGGTGAGTCTGCCCATAAACTGCACATGAAGATCAATATACTCAGCCCAGGAGGGAACCCCTATTTATAGTTTGCCCTAGCCACTAGTGCTGTGTCTGACAGAGACTGAGCCCCTACCTCGTGTCAGCAACCCAGAGGGTGGGGCCCACATTAACCATGTGAGACCGGCCATGGCCCAGGGCTGTCATTACTACCCATCCTTGGTATTCAGGCATCTGTCCCCTAGATCTTAGCTGGAATCCCTACCAATGGGGGGACCTGAAGCACAATAGAGAATTCATCCTTCGCCATGGCAGGAATCCTGGCTTTTGGATGGGTGTCCAACCCTAGGAATGGGAACTGGCTGCATGGCTGAGTAGACATCGCCCAATCCTGATGGCCTCCGGGGCACAAGCAGGCATTGGGACCCTCAGCTTGACCATACTTTCAAACAAACGCTCTCAGTTGCACCTCCAGGATCCCGCATTGCATGCCTGGTATGGCCCTAGGCCTAAATATGAACCCTTGGTGGGATTTTCCAAGCACTTAGACCCAGAGCTCATCTCTGGAATGCCTGTTTTGGGGCACGCCTAAGCTGGAAAACAGTACTCATCCCTTCCCGGAGAAATCCAACAAACTATTGAGAACCGCCAGGATCCTTGAGAGGAGAAATCTCCCATGGACCCTTGAGACAACACCTGCAATAAAGGCCATTCTGGAAATTAAATCCAGATACAATTACCTGTGCTACCACCTTTGAGTTACGTGATTTACAGTTCCAGACTTGCTGCCCTCCTGGTCTATGGATTGGGACTATGATCACCTTGCCACTAACCCTAACCTAAGTTTGTGTTTGCAGACTTCTCTCTCAAAATCATGGCACACATGTCCTCCAGGATGGGGTCTCTGGAGTCACACCACAGGACAGTTCCTGCAATCCCCAAGGAAACTGCCCATCACAGTTGTCCAAAAACCCCATATAAGGAGAAACCTGCAAGGAACCTGAGCCAACCCTAGTATTGGATGCCACTCTGGAGACAAATGCACAGTCTGAAACACCCTTATCACCTGCATCCAGTCAGACACCAGAGTCAATGATCCTGAGTCAGAAGATTGAATGACATTCCCCTAGGGCCTCATTCAAACCCTTTATTAGGTTTTCAGGCTTCTGTCCTCAGAGACCTGTTCTGGATTACCAATTTATGATACAACATATGGCCGCTGAGCCCCACAACAGAATATCTCCTGCCCCCAGAAGCAATCCGGGCTCTTGGGCCTGTGTCAAATCCTCAGGCTAGATGAATCCTGCATGGCCCATTAACCACCAGCACATTCTACGATCTCCCTGGTAACAAACCAACATTTTGACCCATCTTCATGAGGTTCCATGTCCAATCCAGTCTTTATATCTTCGCCTCAAAGCCACCAGATGCCATGTTCCTTCGCTGTCATGGTCAATGAAGGTGTGCTTTCCAGTCACCCATGTGGGAGATCTATGTTATCCGATCTTTCGACATGGGGAACCATGGAGGAAACAAATCAGACTGCCCCTGTCTGGTAGAAGGAAACCTTGCTGTTTGGAGCATCTCAAAAACACCAGATTGGGAAATCCTCCATAACCTCTTGACGCCACCCCTCCATTTTTGTGTCATCATAGACACAAACTCCAGCATGAGCAAATATCTGACATCCACCCTCACTCAAGCGCTGAATATTGGATTCAAACATTGCACACTGGAAATTCCTTTTGCTTGATATAGAATGTAACCATAGCTTAGGTTTACAATTCCATCCTCAGCCTCCTGGTCCACAAGCCCTCTTTATAGTGAATTCTAGAGCCACAAAGCAGCATTCTGCCTTCCCCTTACAAACAAGAAGGGCCTGGTGAGTCTGCCCAGAAACCATACATAAGGATCAATCTGCTCGGCACTTGAGGGAACCCCAATTTATAGGCTGCCCTGGGCACTAGTGCTGTGTCTGACAGAGCCTGAGCCAAGACCTAGTGTCAGCCACCCAGTGATCGGGGCCCATATCCACGATTTGATACTGGCCATGGCCCATGTCCATCATCTTTACCCATCCTTGGTATTCAGGCCTCTGTCCCCAGACCTTTGCTGGAATCCCCGCTAATGGGGGAACCTGAAGCACTATAGAGAACTCCTCTTTCCCCATGGCAGGATTCTGGCTGTTGGGATGGTTTTCCAACCCTCAAAGTGGGAGCCAGCTGCATGGCCAATGTGACCACGCCCACTCATGAGGGCCACCTGGGCATAAGCAAGTATTGTGACCCTCAGCCTGAGAATGATTTCAAACAAGCCCTCTCAGTTGCACCTCCAGGATCCTGCATGCAGGCCTGGTAAGCCATTAGGCCCAAATCCTAACACTTGGTGGGATTTTCCAGGGGACCAAACCCAGAGTCCGTCTCTGGAATCCATATATTGGGGCACCCCTAACATGAAAAAAAGCACTCTTCCCTTCCCCGAAAAAGCCACCAACTATTGGGAGCCACCAGGATCCTTAGAGAGGAAAAATCTCCCATGGACCCATGAGGCCACAACTGCATTCTGAGGCCATCCTGCACACAATACAGAGAAAAAAGCCTGTGATTCTGCCTTTGAGTCACCCGATTAACAGTTCCTGAAGAGCTGCCATCCATGTCTATGCATTGAGCCTGTGATAACCTTGCCACTAACCCTAACCCAAGTTTGTGTTTTCAGACTTCCCTCCCAAAACCATGGCTCACATGCCCTCCAGTTTGTGATAACTGGAGCCACACCACGGGATTGTACCTGTCTTCCCAAAGGAAACTGTGATTGTCACTATTAAACAAACCCTCTAGATTAGGAGAAACCTGCAAGGCCCCTAAGCCCAGCCCAATATTGGAGGCCACTCTGGACGCAAATGCACAGTCTGACACACCATATCACCTACATCCAGGCTGATATCCAAGTCAATGGTCCTCAGACAGAAGATTGAACCTGACATGCTCCTAGGATTCACTGGAACACTAGAATAGGTTTTCAGGTATCTGTACTCAGAAGGCTGTTCTGAATATCAATGTATGATACAATATGGTCACTGAGCCACACAAAAGAACATCTTCTGTCCTTAGAAGAAAGCTGTGCTCTGGACCTGTGTCAAACACTCTGGGTAGATGAATCCTTCAAGGCCCCCTGGCAACCAGCACATTCTATGATCTCCCTGACAACATACCAGCATTGTGACCCATCTTCATGAGACTCCATGACAACTCCAGCCCTTGGTACTTCGGCCCAGAGCCACCAGAATGAAACTGCCATGTTCCTCTGCTGCCATGGTCAATGTAGGTGTACTTTCCAGGCATCCAGCGGGAGTGCTCTGATACCAACTTTCCACATGGGGAACCCTGGAGGAAACAAACCAGACTCCCCTGTACGGTAAAAGGAATCTTTTCTGTATGGAGTATCTCAAGCCTGAGGGTTGGTAATCCTCCATGGCCTCTTGAGGCCACCCATCCATTTGTTGGTCATCATAGACACTAACTCCAGCGTGAGCAATCAACTGACATCTGCACTTACTCAAGTGCTGGATATTTGAATCAGCTGCTACACACTGGAATTGCCTTATGCTTGGCACTGAATTTAAAAGTAGCTTGGAGGGACGCCTGGGTGGCTCAGTTGGTTAAACAGCTGCCTTCGGCTCAGGTCATGATCCCAGCGTCCTGGGATCGAGTCCCACATCAGGCTCCTTGCTCCGCAGGGAGCCTGCTTCTCCGTCGGACTCTGCCTTCCACTCTGTCTGCCTGTGCTTGCTCTCGCTCGCTCTCTGACAAATAAATAAAATCTTGAAAAAAAAAAGTAGCTTGGGTTTGCAATTCCATCCTCACCCTGGTGTTCAGTAAGCTCTCTTGATAGGGAATTCTGAAGCCACAACACAGCATTCTGCCTTCCCCATAGCAAGAAAAAACAGCCTGGAGAGACTGCCCAGAAACCCTACATGAGGATAAATCTACTCGACCCACGAGTGAACCCCATTTATAGGTTTACCTGGCCACTAGCGCTGAGTCTGACAGAACCTCGTCTCTGACCTCGTGTCAGGACCCAGAGACTGGGCTCCAACTCCAGAATGTGAGACCAGCCATGTCCCAGGGCTGTCATCTCTACCCATTCTTGATTCAGGCATCTGTCCCCAGACATTTGCTGAAATCCCTGCCAATGGGGGAACCAGAAGCACAATAGGGAAATCCTCCTTCCCCATGGCAGGAATGATGGCTCTTGGGATGGGTTTCCAGACCTCAGAGTGGTAGCCAGCTGAATGGCCAATGATAACCCGCCCACTCATTAGGGCCGCCCTGGACACAAGCAGGCATTGTGACCCCCAACATGAGCATGCTTTCAAACAAACACTCTCAGTTGCATTCCAGAATCCAAATTTGCAGGCCTGATATGCCCCTAAGCACAAATCCTAACACCTGGTGGGATTTTTCAGGGGCCCAGAAACACAGCCTGTCTCTGGAATCCCTGTTTTGGGACACCCCTAATATGGAAAATAGCACTCTCCCCTTCGCCAAGAAAGCCACCATAGTATAGGGAGCCGCTAGGATCCTTGAGAGGAAAAATCTCCCATGGATCCATGAGACCACACCTGCATTCCGAGGCCATCCTGGACACAAAAGCCAGATACACAAGCCTGTGCTACCACCTTCAAGGCAACTAATTTATAGTTCCAGACGAGCTGCCCTCCAGGTCTATGCATTGGGCCTGCGATCACCTCACCGCTAACCTTAACCCGAGTTTGTGCTTACAGACTTCTATCCCGAAACCATGGCTCATATTTCCTCCAGGATAGGGTCTCTGGAGCCACACCAAAGGACTGTGCCTGCCATCCCAAAGGAAAATGTGTCCGTCACATTTGCCTAAAACTTCGAGATAAGGAGAAACCTGCAAGGCCCCTGAGCCCACCCCAATACTGGAGGCCCCTCTGGACACAAATGTGCATTCTGAAATACGCTGATCACCTGAATCCAGGCAGATACCCAAGTCAGTGTTTCTCAGTCAGAAGATTGAACCTGACATGCTCCTATGACCTCATTGTAACCCCTGATTAGGTTTTCAGGCATCTGTAATCAGAGACCTGTTCTGGAGTACCAACTTAAGATACAACATATGGTCCCTGATCCCCACAACAGAACATCTCCTTTCTCTAGATGGAAGCCGTGCTCTTGGAACTGTGTCAAACCCTCAGGGTAGATGAATCCTACTTGGCCCGTAGCCACCAGCAGATTCTAAGATCTCACTGGTAACAAGCCAGCATTGTGAGCCATCTTCATGAGATTCCATGTCAACTACAGGCCTTGGTACTTCACCCCAGAGCCTTCAGAAAGAACCTGTCATGTTCCTCAGCTGCAATGTTCAGTGGAAGTGTGCTTTCCAGGCATCCATGTGGGAGTGCTCTGCTACCCAAACTTTCCACATGGGGGACTCTCGAGCAAACAAATCTGACTGCCCTGTCCTGTAGAAGGAAACCTGGCTGTTTGGAGCATCTCACAAGCTCAAGTGTGGGAAATCCTCTATGACCTCTTTTCAACTCCTCTCCATTTGTCGGTCATTATAGACACAAACTCCGCCTTGAGCAAACATCTGACGTCTGCGCTTACTCAGGTGCTGGATATTCGAATCAGCCGCTGCACACTGGAAATGCCATTCGCTTGTCACTGAATTTATTCATAGCTTGGGTTTACAATTCCATCCTCACCCTACTGGTCCACAAGCCCTCATGATAGGGAATTCTGCAGCCACAACACAGCATTCTGCCTTCCCAATAGAAAGAAGAAGGGCCTGGTGAGTCTGCCCAGAAACTCCACATTATGATCAATCTACTTGTCCCTTGAAGGAACCCTGAATTATAGACAGCCCTGGCCCCTAGTGTTGTGTCTGACAGAGCCTAAGCCCCGACCTCGTGTCAGCCACCAAGAAGGCGGGGCCCATATTCTGCATGTTAGACTGGCCACGGAACAGAGCCGTCATCTTTACCCATCCTTGGTATTCAGGCATGTGTCCCCAGACCTTTCCTGGAATCCCTACCAATGAGGGAACCTGAATCACAATAGAGAAATCCTCATTCCCCATGGCAGGATTCCTGTAAGTTCGGAAGGGTGTCCAACACTCAGAGTGTTAGCCTACTGAATGGCCATTGAGACCACCCCCATTCCTGAGGGCCACCCTATGCAAAAGCTTGCATAGTGACCCTCAGCCTGAGCATGCTTTCAAACAAACGCTCTCAGTTGTATCTCCAGGACTTGCATTGGAGGCCTGGTAAGCCCCTATGCCCAAATCATAACCCTTGGTGGGTATTTCCAGGTGCCCAGAGCCAGAGCACTTCTCTGCAATCCCTGTTATGGGACACCCTTAATATGGAAAACAGAACTCTTTCCTCTCTGAGAAAGCCACCACATTATAAGGAGCCGCCAGGATACTTGAGAGGAAATATCACCCATGGACACCTGAGACCACACCTGCATTCTTAGTCCATCGTGGATACACAATCCAGAAAAAAAAAGCCTGTGCTACCTCCTTTGAGGCATGCGATTTACATTTCACACGGAGCTTCCCTCCAGGAGTATGCATTGGGCCTACAATCACTTCGCCACTAAACCTAACCCGCATTTGTGTTTGCAGACTTCCCTCCGAAAACCATGGCTCTCATGCCCTCCAGCATGGGGTCTTTGGAGCCACACCACAGGACTGTGCCCACCATTGCCAAGGAAACTGTGCCCATCAAATTGCCCTATCTTTCCAGATTAGGAGAAACCTGCAAGGCCCCTGAGCCCACCCCAATACTGGTTGCCACTCTGTACACAAATGCACAGTCTGGAACACCCTGATCACCTACATCTAGGCAGACATTGAAGTCAATGATACTGAGTCAGAGAATTGAACCTGACATTCCGTTAGGATTTTATTGGAACCCTAGATTAAATTTTCAGGCATCTATCCTCAGAGGCCTGTTCTGCAATACCAAATTATGATACATTTGGTCCGTTAGCCCCACATCAGAACATCTCTGGTCCGAGAAGGAAACCGTGCCCTTTGACCAGTGTCAAACCCTCAGGGTAGATGAATCCTACATGGCCCCTTAGCCACCAGCACACTGTAAGGTCTCCATGGTAACAAACCTGCATTATGACCCATCTTCATGAGACTTCATGTCAACACCAGGCCTTGGTAATTCGCCCAAGAGCCACCAGAACGAAGTGGGGATGTTTCTCAGCTGCAATTTTAATGAAGGTGTGCTTTTCAGGCATCCACGTGGGAGTGCTCTGCTACCCAAACTTTCCACATGGGGGACCCTGGAGCAAATAAACCAGACTCCCCCTGTGTGGTAGAAGGAAACTTTGCTGTTTGAAGCATCTCACAAGCCCCAGCATGTGAAATCCTCCATGGCCTCTTGACGCCACCTCTCCATTCATCGGTCATCATAGACATAAACTCCAGCATGAGGAAATGTCTGACTTTCACCTTTACTCAGGTGCTGGATATCTGGAATCAGACACTGCACAATGGAACTGCCTTTTGCTTGGCACTGAATTGAACCTTAGCTTGAGTTTACAATTCCATCCTCACCCTACTGGTCCCCAAGCCCGCTTGATAGGGAATTCTGGGGCCACAACGCAGCTTTTTGCCTTCCCCTTAGAAAGAAGAAGGGCATGGTGATTCTGCCCAGAAACTCTGCATGAGGATCAATCTGCTCAGCCCTTGAGGGATCCCTGATTCATACTCAGCCCTGACCACTAGTTCTGTTTCTGACAGAGCCTGAGTGCTCAATTCATGTCAGCTACTCAGAGAGTCAGGCATGTGAGACTGGCCATGTCTCAGGTCCCTCATCTCTACCCATCCTTGGTATTCAGGCATCTGTCCCCAGACATTTGCTAGAATACCTGCTAATGGGGGAACCTGAGGCACAATAGAGAATTCTTCCTTTTCCATGGCAGGAATCCTGGTAGTTGGGATGGGTGTCCTACATTAAAGTGGTAGCCAGCTGCATGGCCAAGGAGACAACTCCCACTCATAAGGGCTGCCCTAATCACATCAGGCATTGTGACACTCAGACTAGCATGCTTTCAAACAAACGCTCTCAGTTGTACCTCCAAGTCACACATTGTAGGCCTGGTACTCCCCTAGGCCCAAATCCTAATCCTGGTGGGATTTTCCAAGCACCCAGACTCACAGCCCTTCTCTGGAATCCCTTTTTGGGGAACATCTAAGATTGAAAACAGCACTCTCCCATTCAAACGAGAAAGTCACCATACTATTGGGAGCTTCCAGGATCCGTAGAGAGGAAAATACTCTCATGGAAACATTAGAACACACCTGCATTTCAAGGCTATCATGGACACACAATCCAGATACAAAAGCCAGTGCTAGTGCCTTCGAGGTACGTGATTTACAGTTCCTGACGATCTGCCCTCCAGGTCTATGCATTGGGCCTACGATCACCTCGCAACTCAACCTAATCCGAGTTTGTGATTGCAGACTTCTCTCCCAAAACCATGGCTTACATGCCCTCCACGATGGAGTCTCTGGAGCCACACCACAGTACTGTGCCTGCCACCCCCAAGGAAACCGTGCTCACAAATTTGCCTAAACCTTCAAGATTAGGAGAAACCTGCAAGGCCCCAGAGCCCACCCCAATATTGGAGGCCACTCTGTACACAAAGGCACAGTCAGAAACACCCTGGTTGCCTACATATAGGCAGACACCGAAGTCAATGGTCCTGAGTCTGATGATTCAACCTGAAATTCCCCTTGGACTTCATTGGAACCCTAGATGAAGTTTTTAGGCATCTGTCCTCAGAGGCCTGTTCTGGAATACCAACTTATGATACAACATTTGGTCCGTGAGCCCCACAACAGAACATCTCCGATACCCAGAAAGAAACCGTGTTCTTCGACTGGTGTCAAACCATCAGGATAGACTAATCATACATGGCCCCTTAGCCACCAGCACATAGTAAGATTTCTGTGGTAACAAAACTGCATTGTGACCCAACATCATTAGAATCCAGGCCTTGGTACTTTGCCCTAGAGCAACCAGAAAGAACCTGCCATGTTCCTTAGGTGCAATGGTCAATGTAGGTGTGCTTTCCAGTATCCACGTGCGAGTACTATGCTACCCAAACTTTGCACATGGGGGAACCTGGTGTAAACAAACCAGACCTCCCCTGTCCAGTAGAAGGTAACCTTATGTTTGGATCAACTCACAGGCCTCAGCGTGTAAACTGCTCCATGGCCTCTTGATGCCACCACTCCATTGGTCGGTCATCATAGACACAAACTCCAGTCTAAGCAAACATCTGACATGCACCCTTATCCCAGTGCTGGATGTCTTGAATAAACCACTGCACATTGGAACTGCCTTCCACTTGGCACTGAATTGAACCATAGCTTGTGTTTACAATTCCATCCTCACCTGACTGGTCCCTAAGCCCTCTTGATAGGGAAATCTGGGGCCACAACACAGCATTCTGCCTTCCCCATCGAATGAAGAAATGCCTGGTGAGTCTGCCCTGAAAACCCACATGAGGATCAATCAGGTCGGCCCTCGAGTCAACACCGATTTATAGGCTGCCATGGCCACTAGTGCCGTGTCTGACAGAGCCTGAGCTCGACTGAGTTTCAGCCACTAAAGAGCAGGCCCCATATCTAGCATTTGGGATTGCCATGGCCCAAGTATGTCATCTCTACCCATCCTTGATATCCAGGCACCTGTTTCCAGACCTTGGCAGGGATCCCTGCCAATTAGGGAACTTGAAGCACAATAGAGAACTCTTCTTTCCCCATGGCAATAAACCTGGCTTTTGGGATGGGTGTTCTACCCTCAAAGGGGGAGCCAGTTACAACATCAATGACACCACACACACTCCTGAGGACTACCCTTGGCACAAACAGGCATTGTGACCCTCACCCTGAGCATGCTTTCAAAAAATCCCTCTCAGATTCACCACAATGATCCCTCATTTCAGGCCTGGTATGCCTGTAGGTTCAAATCATAAAACTTGGTGGGATTTTCGAGGTGCCCAGACCCAGAGACCATCTCTGGAATTTTTGTTTTGGTGCACCCTTCAGATGGAAAACAGCACTCATCCCTTCCCCAAAAATGTCACCAAATTATGAGAAGCCACCAGGATCCATAGAGAGGCAATGTCTCCCATGGACCCATGAGAACACACCTGCATTCCGAGGCCATCCTGGACACACAATCCGGAGAGAAAAGCCTGTGCTACTGCCTTCCATTCACCCTAATTACAGTTCCAGATGAGCTGCTCTCAAGGTATATGCATTGGGCCTGTGATCACCTCGCCACTCACCCTAATTCGAATTTGTGTTTGCAGACTTATCTACCAAAACCATGGCACACATGCCCTCCAGGATGGGGTCTCTGGATCCACACTGCAGGACTGTCCCTGCCATCCACAAGGAAACTGTTTCCATCACAGTTGCCCAAACTGTCTAGATTAGGAGAAACCTACAAGGCCTCTGGGCCTACCCCAATTTCGGCGGCCGCTCTGAACACAAATGCACAGTCTGAAATACCCTGATCTCCTACATCCAGGAACACAGCCAAGTCAATGGTCCTGAGTCAGAATAATGAACCTAACATGCCCCTAGGACGTCATTGGAACCATTGATTCAGTTTTCAGACATGTGTCCTCAGAGGCCTGTTCTAGAATGCGAACTTATGATACAACATGTGGTGGCTGGGCCACACAACAGAACATCTCCTGTCCCCAGAAGGAAACCGTGCCCTACAATCTGTGCAAAATCCCAGAGTAGTAGATTCCTGCACAACTACTAAGCCACCAGCACATTCTAAGATCTACCTGGTAACAAACCAGCTGTGTGGCCCATCTGCAAGATATTCCATGTCAAATCAAGGACTTGGTACTTTGCTACAGAGACACCAGAATAAAGCTGCCATGTTCTTCAGTTGCAATGGTCAATGAAGTTGAACATTCCAGGCATCCATGCGGTAGAGCTCTGCTACCCAAACTTTCCACATGGGGGACCCTGGAGCAAATAAACCACACTCCACCTGTCCAGTAGAATGAAACCTTGCTATTTGGAGCAGCTCATGAGTCTCAACGTGAAAATCCCTCCATGGCTTCTTGACGCCACCCCTCCATTTGTCAGTCATCATAGACACAAACTCCAGTGTGAGCAAATATCCGACGTCCTCCCTTACTAAGGTGCTGGATATCTCGAAAAAGCTGCTGGACACAGGAACTGCCTTCTGCTTGGCAGTGAATTGAACTGTAGCTTGTGTTTACAATTCCTTCCTCACCCGACTGGTCCCCAAGCCTTCTTGATAGCGAATTATGGAGACACAACACAGCATTCTGCCTTCCCGATAGAAACAAGTGCCTGGTGAGTCTGGCCAGAAACCCCACATGAGGATCAATCTGCTCGGCCCTATATCGGAGGGACCCTGATTTATAGGTTGCCCTGGCCACTAGTGCTGTGTCTGACAGAGCCTGAGCCCAGACCTAGTGTCAGTCACCAGAGTTTGAGCCCCACATCTAGTATTTGGGAATGCCATGGCTCAAGTATTTCATCTCTACCCATCCTTGGTATTCAGGCACCTGTCCCCAGACCTTTGCTGGAATCCCTGATAATGGGGCATCCTGAAGCACAATAGAGAACTCCTCCTTCTTCATATCAGGAAACTTGGCTGTTAGGATGGGTGTTCAACCCTGAAAGGGGGAGTCATTTACAAGTCCAGTGAGACCACACAAACTCCTCAGGGATGCCCTGGAGGCAAACAGGCCTTGTGACCCTCAGCCTGAGCATGCTTTCAAACAATCCTTCTCTGTTGCACCACTATGAACCCGCATTGCAGGCCTAATATGCCCCTAAGCCCAAATCCTAGCACTTGTTGTGATGTCCCAGATGCCATGAACCAGAGCCCGTCTCTGGAATCCCTGTTTTGGGGCACCCATAAGGTGGAAAACATCACTCTCCCCTTCCCCGAAAAAGCCACCAAACTATGGAGAGCCACCAGGATCCATAGAGAGGAAAAGACTCCCATGGACCCATGAGACCACACCTGCATTCCAAGGCCATCCTGGACACACAATCCAGAGAGAAAAGCCTGTGCTACTGCCTTCCAGTCTCCCTAATTATAGTTCATGACGAGCTTCCCTCCAGGTCTACGCATTGGGCCTGTGATCACCTCGCCACTCACCCTAATTTGTATTTGTGTTTGCAGACTTCTCTCCCAAAACCATGGCTCACATGCCCACCAGAATGTGATCTCTGGAGCCACACCACAGAACTCTGGCTGCCAACCCCAAGGACACTGTGCATATCAGATTTGCCCAAACCTTCCAGATTAGGAGAAACCTGTGTGGCCCCTGAGCCCACACCAATATTGCCGGCCACTCGGGATGGAAATGCGCAGTCTGAAACACCCTTATCACCTACATCCAGGGAAATAGCCAAGTCAATGATCGTGAGATAGACGATTGAACCTAAAATGCCAGTAGGCACTCAATGGAACCCCATTAGGTTTTCAGGCATCTGTCCTCAGGGGCCTGTTCTGAAATACCAATCTATGACACATCATGTGGTCTCTGAGCCACACGACAGAACATCCCCTGTCCCCAGAAGAATACCATGCTCTTTGACCTGTGCCAAACCCTCAGGGTAGGAGAATCCTGCATGGCACCTTAGCAACCAGCACATTCTAAGTACTCCCTGGTAACAAACAAGCATTGTGACCCATCTGCAAGAGATCCCATGTCAACTCAAGGCCTTGGCACTTTGTCCCAGAGCCACCAGAACGAATCTGCCATGTTCCTCAGCTGCAATTGTCAATGGAGGTGTGCTTTCCTGGCATCCATGCCGGAGAGCTCTTCTTCACAAACTTTCCACATGGGGAAACCTAGAGTAAACAAACCAGACTTCACCTACTCTGTACAAAGAAATGTTACTTTTTGCAGCAGTTCACAGGCCTCAGCATGTGAACTCCTCCATGGCCTCTTTATACCACCCCTCCACTTGTCGGTCATCATAGACAAAAACTCTAGTGTGAGCAAGCATCTGACATCCACCCTTATTCCAGTGCTGGATGTCTCGAGTAAACTGCTACAAATTGGAACTGCCTTCTGCTTGGCACTGAATTGAACCATAGCTTTTGTTTACAATTCCACCCAAAACTGACTGGTCCCCAAGCTCTCGTGATTGGGAAATCTGGAGCCACAACACAGCATTCTGCCTTCCCTATTGAATGAACAAATGCCTGGGAATCTTCCCAAGAAACTCCACATGAGGATCAATCTGCTCCGCCCTCGAATCTACTCTGATATAAAGGCTGCCATGGCCACTTGCGCTGTGTCTGACAGAGCCTGAGCCCCGACCGAGTTTTAGGCCTCATATCTAGCATTTGGGATTGCTATGGCCCAAGTACGTCATCTCCACCCATCCTTGGTATTCAGGCACCTATCTCGAGACCTTGCTGGAAACCCTGCCAATGGGGCAACCTGAAGCACAGAGGAACCTGACGGAAGAGAACTCATCCTTCCTCATGGCAGGACATTTGGCTGTTGGGTTGGGTGTCCAACTCTCTAAGAGGGAGCCAGATATATGACCAATGAGACCACTCCCACTCCTGAGGGCCGCCATGGGAGCAAACAGGCATTGTGAGACTCAGCCTGAGCAAGCTTTCAAACAATCCCTCTCAGTTGCACCATCATGATCCCGCATTGCAGGCCTCATACACCCCTAGGTGCAAATCCTAACCCTTGGTGGGAAGTCCCAGATGCCCAGAAAAAGAGCCTGTATTTGGAATCCCTGTTTTGGGGCACCCATAAGATGGAAAACAACACTCTTCCCTTCCGCAAAAAAGCCACCAAACTATGAGCTGCACAGATCCATAGAGAGGAAAAGTTTCCCATGGACCCATAAGACTATACCTGCATTCCGAGGCCATCCTGGACACACAATATAGAGAGAAAAGCCTGTGCTACTGCCTTCCAGTCACCCTAATTACAACTCCTGACAAGCTGCACTCCAGGTCTACTCATTGGGCCTGTGATCACCTTTCCACTAACCATAACCCACATTTGTGTTTGCAGACTTCTCTCCCAAAACCATGGCTCATATGCCCTCCAGGACAGGGTCTCTGGATCCACAACACATGACTAGGCCTGCCATCCCCAAGGAAACTGTGCCCGTCAAACCTGCCCAAACCTTCCAGTTTAGGAGAAACACGCAAGAGCCCTGAGCCCAACCCAACATTGTCGGCAGCACTGGACACAAATGCCAGTCTGAAACGCCCTGATCACCTACATCCAAGCAGACAGCCATTTCAATGTTCCTGGGTCAGAAGATTGTACCTGACATGCTCCTAGGACGTCATTGGAACACTAGATTAGGTTTTCAGGCATCTGTCCTCAGGGTCCTGTTCTGAAATACCAACTTAGGATACAACATGTGGTCCCTGAGCCACACAATAGAATATCTCCTGTCCCCAGTAGGAAACCATGCCCTTCGACCTGTGCCAAACCCTCAAGATTGGAGAATCCTGCACAGCACCTTAGACACCAGCACAAACTCTAGTTTGTGCGTTGACCCATACCACAAGCTTTCCATCTGCTGGACAGTCGAGTCCTGTTGAATGGCTCCAGGATGTCCCATACGGAAAGACTGGAGAGCAAGATTCGAAGGATGGATGCCTGTACAGCATACCTCACATTCCCATTGGCTCTTTGTGACAAGACATGTTTGAACTACTGGCTCTGGGGCTAGCTAACTAGGGGGCTGAATTGAAATGGACTCTCCTGCGGATGGGTCATAATGTGGGTTTGTGTGCATGGAGACCTTGGAATATGTTGGCAGCTCAGGGGCCATGAAGTATTCGCCTAACCGAAGGGTGTAATATTGCTCCAATTAAAAAGAGATCCCTAGGTGGAGATGAGACAGGTTCTCTTTGGTACCTCAGAAAAGCCCCAGATACTGGTCTTCAAACCAGTTCTCTGAGTAGAGACACCTGGAAACCAAAGCTAGGGTTCAGATTAGAGCCTAGATGCCTGTCCGTTTCAATCTTCTGTCTCTGGGGACACTGTCTGAGTATCTAAGTGGAGATAGTTGCTCAGCTGGTGTCAGAGTGCCCCTCTTAGTCCATGGCCGAGGCATGGCCTTGGAGACCTTATTGGATTCTCCTAATCTCTAGGGTTGTGGCCAATGGATTGGGTACAGTTTTCTTGGAGAGGACTGGCACAGTCCTTCAGTGTGTCTCCATAGGCCCTAACCTGGAGGCTGTGTGGGTCCGGGCTGTGGGCACAGAAGTCTGAAAACACAAACTCGGCTTGGGTGCGGAGCCGAGAGCATGGCAGGATGGACCCACAGACCGTGAGAGGAGATCCTCAGCTTATGAAAGAAGGGCAAATGGGAGGCAGTCACGCAAGCTTTTGTCTTTGGATGTTTTGTCTCCCATAGCCGTGGAATGTAGGGGTGACCTCAGGGGCTATGGAAGAGTCTCCCTCTCTGAGGAGTTGGTCCAGCTCTTAAGATTTTGGGGACATTTTGTGGGAAGGGTGGAGTCCTGCTGTCTGGCTCAGGTGTTCTTCCAGGAGAGGGACTCCAGATCACAGTCCTGGGTTCGAGCAAATGGAATACTCGAGCTCTTGTGAAGATTGGGATCATAGGGGCTTGGCAAGCCCCATATGCGGGCTCTTAGTCCAGGCCCTGAGAGACCTTACTTCGACATGGGGCCCATGCTGATGGTCCCAATGCGAGTTTGTACCCAAGGAGGCACTCAAGTTTAGGCTTGGCCTCAGGGGCCATGAAGGTTTCTCCTACACTGAAGGTATGACTCCATGCCAACAGCAAGCTTTCCAGCCATGGGGAAGGAGAAGATCTGATTTGTGCTTCAGTTACCCACGTTTGCCAGGATTTGATATAATATCTAGGGTCAGATGTCTGAAAACCCAGGTTGGGAATAGATGACAGCATAAGGCCATGGCCTGTCTGATGTGCTTAGTGTGCAGCCAGCTGTTTCCTTGTCTGTCGGGACGTCAGGCTGTGTCAGACAGAGCATTACTGACCAGGGTAGCTTTTCCAGTTAGGGTGCGGTCGAGGCCAGAGCAGGTTGGTTCTCATTTGTGGTTTCTGGAGAGCCCCATAGGGCAACGTTTTTCTTCTGGTGGGCAGGCAGAAAACTGTGTTGTGGTTCTGGAATTCCCAGTCTGGAGGGCTTGTTTGCCAGGAGTGTGAAGAGGGAAGTCTGAAAACACAAGCTAGCGTTAGGTTTGGGGCCGAGGGCATGGCAGGCCCACTCTGCAGAGACTGAATCAAGATCTCCTGCATCTGAGGTCAGGGCGAGTATCAGACGTTGCCTCAGGTTGGAGTTTGTGTCCATTATGGCCCCTTCCTGAAGGGGGTGGGGGCGTCATGAGGCCAGGGAGGTTTCCCAACGCTGGGAGTTGTGAGCTGCCCCAAACATCAAGGTTTCCTCTGTAGGACAGTTGAGTACTATGAGATGGTTCTAGGATGACCCCTACAGAAAGACTCGAGAGAAGGGGTCTAAGCATGAATGTCTGCAAATGCCACCTCACATTCCCACTGGCTGCTTGGGGCAAGGCAGGCTCAATCTGCAGGCTCTTGGGCGGGTTTCTCAGAGGGCTGAGTTGAAATGGACTCTCCTGAGGATGAGTCATACTGTGGGTTGGTGGCCATGGAGACCTGGGAATGTGGCGGTGGCTCAGGGACTCTGCAGGTTTCTCCAAACCGAAGGGTTTGACACAGCTCCAACAATGAAGCTTCCCATGTGGAGACGATAGTTGTTCTGTTTGGTGTCTCAGGAAAGCCCCAGATGCTGGTCTTCAAACCCAGGCCTCTGAGGAGTGACACCTGGAAACCAAAGCAAGAGTTCAGATTAGGGCCCAGGGGCCTGTCTGGTTCAATCTACTGTCTCTGCCGACATCTGTCTGTGTTTCTGCATGGAGGTAGTTGCTCAGCTAGTGTCAGGATGCCTTTGTCCAGAGAGGCTTATAGTAGTGGGATGTCCTCGGGGGCCTTGAGGTTTCTCCTATTCTGTGGGGTTATGGGCAATGGAATGGGCATAGTCTACTTGGAGAGAGCAGGACAGTCCTGTGGTGTGGCTCCAGAGGCCCCAGCCTGGCGGCTGTGTGGGCCAGGGCTGTGGGGACAGACATCCAAAAACACAAACTCGGCTGAGGTTTGGGGCTGAGGTTATGGCAGGAGTGATCTACAGTCTGTGAGGGGAGCTCATTGTGATTAGAAAGTAAGGCGAGTGAGAGGCGGTCGTTCAAGCTTATGTCTCTGGATGTTGTATTCATGATGGTCATTTAATGTAAGCATGGTCTCATGGGCCATGGAAGTCTCCCTCTCTGGTGATTTGTCCGGCTCCCAAGAGATTGGGGTCATTTTGTGGGAAGGGAGGAGTCCTGTTTTCTGCCTCATGTGTTCCCAAAATAGAGGGATTCTAGAGCAGAGCACTGGGTACATACAACTGGAATACCCACCCTCTGGTTAGGCCTGGGGTCCTATGGGCATGGCAAGCCCATATGCAGATTCTTGGTCCAGCCACTGAGAGACGTTACTTGAATAGTGGACTCATGCTGAGGGTCACAATGTGTGTTTGTGCCCAAGGTGGTCCTCAAAATTGGGTGGGACTTCATTGAGCTTGCAGGTTTCTCCTACACTGAACCTTGGACATGCCAACCTCAGGGTTTCTTGCCATGGGGAAGGAGGAGTTTTGATTTCTGCATCACGTTCACCTCTGGGCACTAATTGGAGATAAGGTCTAGGTTCTGAAGCCTGAAAACCGAGGTTTGGAAGAGATGACGACCTAAGGCCATGGCGGGTCCGATGTGTTCAGTTTGGGGCCAGCTTTCTAGGTGTCGTTCAGAAGGTCTGCACTCAGGCTGTGCCAGACAGGGCATTCGTGCCCAGATACGCTGTATAATTGGGGTACAGTTGAGTGGCATGCAGAAGATAATTATTTGGGGTTTCTCCGTAGCCCCATAGGGCAAAGTCTTTCTTCTGGAGGGCAGGCAGAGTGCTGCATTCTGGCACCGGAACTGCCAAACTGGAGTCCTTGGGGCCAGGAATGCAAGGATGTAAGTCTGAGAACTGAAGCTTTGCTTTGGTTTCAGGGCGAGGACATGGCAGGCACACTCTGCAGAGCTGAATTGAGATTTCATGCATCTGAGGTCAGGGCGAGGTTCATATGTTGGCTCAGGTTGGAGTTTCTGTCCATGATGGCCCCTTCATGAAGGGGGGTCATCACACCGCCATTGGTGTTTTCCCATGATGGCAGTAGTGAGATGCTCCAAACCACAAGGATTTTCTGCGGGTCAGTTGAAACCTGTTGGATGGCTCCAGGACATCCCATATGGAACAATTGCAGAGCAGGGTTCTAAGGATGGATGCCTGGGCATCCGGCCTTGCATTCCAATTGTCTCCTAGCGAAACGGCACGTTTGATTGCTGCCTATGATGTAGCAGCCGAGGGGGCTGAGTTGAAATGCATTCTCCTGAGGATCGGTCATAATGTGGGATTGTGTCCATGGAGACCTTGGAATGGGGCAGTGGCACCAGGGCTCTGAAGGATGCTCCTAACCAGAGGTTTTGACACAGCTCCAAGAAGCATTTTTCCCATGGGGAAACAAGATTTGTTCTCATTGGTGCTTCAGTAACCCCCAATATGCTGGTATTGGAAACCAGAACTCTGAGGAGAGATGCCTGGAAACCAAGGCAATGGATCTGATTAGGGCCTGGGGCCTGTCTGGTTTAATCTTCTTCTCTCGGTTCATCTGTCTATGGGATTGAGTGGAGGTAGTTCCTCAGCTGGTGTCAGATTGCCCCTATTTGTCCTGGGCAGTCTACACTATTGGGATGGCCACTTTGACTTTGGAGGTTTCTCCTAATTTGCAAGTTTGTGGCCAATGAAATGGGCAGAATTCCTTTGGGGAGGGAAGGCACAATCCTGAGGTGTGGCTCTAGGGGCTCAAGCATGGAGGGTGTGTGGGTCAGAGCTGTGGGGACAGAAGTCTGAAAACAGAAACTCGTCTTAGGTTTGGGGACATAGGTATGGGAGGCCCGATCTACAGACCTTGAGGAGAACTCTTCAGGATATGAACAAAGAGTGAGTGTGAGGCACTTGCTCAGGCTTTTGACTCTGGATTTTGTGTCACTGATGGCCGTGGAATGTAGGGGCGTCCTCATGGACCATGGGTGAGACTTCCTCTATGGGGATTTGGATGATCCCAATATTTTGGGGTCATTCCGTGGGATGGGAGGAGTCCATTCTGTTTTTTTTTTTTTTTTTTGGTTTTTTTTTTTGTTTGTTTGTTTTTTTACCTCAGGTGTGCCACTAAAGAGGGATTCCAGAGCAGAACCCTGGGAAGGGGCGACTGGACAACCCGAACTCTGTATAAAATTGGGGGCCTAAGGGCATGGCAATCCCCATATCGGGTACCTTGGTCCAGCCACTGAGAGATCTTACTTGACTACAGTGCTCACACTGAGGGTCACAATGCATGTTTGTGCCCAATGTAGGCATCAAGCATGGGCGGGGACTCATGGGCCATGCTTGATTCTCCTACACTGAACTTTGGACAACATACGAACCACAAGGTTTCTTTCCATGGGGAAGGAGGAATTCTGATTTCTGCATCATGTTCACCCCTGGGCAGTGACTGGAGATAAGATCTAAGTTCTGAATCCAGAAAATCGAGGTTGGGATGAGATGATAACCTAAGGTCATGGAGGGTCCGATGTGCTCAGTGTGCGGTCAGCTTTCTGGGTGTTGTTCAGGAGGTATGGATTCAGGCTGTGTCAGACAGTGCATTAGTGCCCAGGTTAGACTGTATAATTTGGGTACAGTTGAGTTCCATGTAGGTTCATCCTCATTTATTGTGTCAGGGAAGCTCACTGGGGCAACATTTTTCTTCTGGTGGGCAGGCAGAGTGCAGCATTGTGGGTCCAGAATTGCCAAACTTAAGGGCGTCGGGACCAGGAGTGTGAGGACGTAAGTCTGAGATCATAAGCTAGACTTAAGTTTCAGGGCGAGGGCACGGCAGGCACCCTCTGCAGATCCGAATCAAAATCTCATTCATCTGAAGTCAGGACGAGGATCAGACTTAGGCGCAGGTTGGTGTTTCTGTCCATGATGGCCCCTTCATCAAAGGGGTGGAATCTCGAGGCCATGGAGGTTTTCCCACGTTGGGAGTTGTGGGATGCTCCAAACTGCAAGGATTCCTTCTGCGGGAAAATTGAGAACTTTTGGATGGCTCCAGGACATCCCATATGGAATGACTCCAGAGCCGGGTTCTAAGGATGGATGCCTGAGCAAACTGCCTCTTACACCAAATGTCTCCCTGCCACAAGACAGGTACGATCTGATGGCTATGCAGGAGCAATCGTGGGAGCTGAGTTGAAATGGACTCTCCTGAAGATGGGTCTTAATGTGTGTTTGTGTCCATGAGGACGTTGGAATGGGGTGGTGGCCCCAGGGCTCTAAAGGATTCTAACCGGAGATTTTGAAACAACTCGAAAGAGCAAGTTTTCCATGTGGAGACAAGATTTGTTCTAATTGGTGCCTCAGGAAACCCACATATGCTGGTATTAGAACCAGGCCTCTGAGGAGAGATACATAGAAACCACAGCAATGCATCCAATTAGGTCCTAGGAGCCTCTCTGGTTCAATCTTCTTCTCTGTCGACATCTGTCTATTTTATGAAATGGAGGTAGTTGCTCAGCTGGTGTCAGACCGCTCCTGTTTGTCCGGGCGGCCTACACTAAAGGGATGGCCTCGGGGACTTTGGAGGTTTCTCCTAAATTGTATGATTATGGACAATGGAATGGGCAGAATTCCTGTGGTGTGGGCAGGCACAGACCTGATGTGTGGCTCCAAGGGCCCAGCCTTGAGGGTGTGTGGGCAAGGACTGTGGGGACAGATGTCTGAAAACACAAACTCAGCTTAGCTTTGGGGACGTAGGTATGGCAGGTCCGATTTACAGACTATGAGGAGAACTTTTTGGGATATGAATAAAGGGTGAAAGTGTGACACTTGTTAGGCTTTTGCCCCTGGATTTTGTGTCAATGATGGCTGTGGAATGTCGAGGAGTCCTCATGGGCCATGGAAGAGTCTTTCTCTCTGTGGATTTGGCCAGATCCCAATTGTTTTGGGTTAATCTGTGGGATTCAGTTTTGTTAACTAAGGTGTCCCACCAAAAGAGGGATTCCAGAGCAGAGCCCTGGACAACAAGAAATCTAACTAAAAATACGGGCCTAGGGGCATGGCAAGCCCAATATGCCTTCTAATGGTCCAGCCACTGAGAGGCCTTCATTGAGGACAGAACTCATGCTGAGGGTCACAATGCGTGTTTATGCCCTTGTGGTACTCAAGCATGGGTGGGGACTCATGGTGCATGCTTGTTTCTCCTACACTGAATGATAGTCAACATGTCAACCACATGAGTTCTTGCCATGGGGAAGTATTAATTCTGATTTCTGCATGTCATTCACCCCTGGGCAGTGATTGGAGATAAGGTCTAGGTTGTGAAGTCTGAAAACCGAGGTTGGGAAGAGATGACGACCTAAGACCATGTCGGGTCCGATATGCTCAGCGTGGAGCCAGCTGTCTGGGTGTTGGTCGGGAGGTCCAAGCTTGGGCTGTGTCAGACAGGGCATTAGTGCCCAGGGTAGATTGTATAATTGGGGTACAACTGAGTGCCGTGCAGGTTGATCTTTATTTGGCATTTCTGGGTAGCCCCAAGGGCAATGTTTTTCTTCTGGAGAACAGGCAGAGTGCTGCACTGTGGCTCCGGAATTTCCAAAGTGGATGCCTTGTGGACGGGGAGTGTGAGAACGGAAGTCTGAGAACACATATTAGGCGTAGGTTCTGGGCGAGGGCACGGCAGGCACCCTCTGCAGATCTGAATCGGGATATCATGAATCTGAAGTCAGGGCGAGGTTCAAACCTAGGCTTAGGTTTGAATTTCTGTCCATTCTGGCCACTTTATGAAGGGGACAGCATCTCCAGTCCATGGAGGTTTACCCACAATGGGAGTTGTGAGATGCTCCAAACAACAAGGATTCCTTCTGATCAACAATTGAGACCTTTTGTATCACTCCAGTACATACCATACAGAATGACACCAGAGCAGGGATCTTAGGATGGATACATGGGAAGCCCGCCTCACATTGCAGTTGTCTCCTAGCAAATAGACAGGTTTGATATGCTGGCTCTGTCAGAGCAACCAAGGGGGCTGAGTTGAAATGGACTCTCCTGAGGATGGATGCTAATGTGGGTTTGTGTCCATGGAGACCTTGGAATGGGGCGTTGGTGCATGGGCCCTGAAGGATTCTCCTAACCGGAGGTTTTGAGACATCTCCAAAGGACAAGTTCCCCATGTGGAGACGAGATTTGTTCTGATTGGTGCCTCAGGAAACCCCCATATACTGTTATTGGAATATAGGCCTCTGAAGAGAGATAACTGGAAACCAAAGCAATGGCTCCGTTTAGAGCCTGGGGGCCTGTCCGGTTGAATCTTCTTCTCTGTGTACATCCATCTAAGGTATTAGTGGAGTTAGATGCTCAGCTGGTGTCAGATGGCCCTTGTTTGTCCCAGGCGGCCTACACTATTGTGAAGGCCTTGGGGACTTTGGAGGTTTCTCCTAATTTTATGATTATGGACAATGGAATGGGCAGAATTCCCGTGGAGAGGGAAGGCACAGTTTTGATGTGGCTCCAGGGGCCCCAGCCTGCAGGGTGTGTGCACCAGGACTGTGGAGACAGAAGTCTAAAACACAAACTCAGTTTAGGTTTAGGGACGTAGGTATGGCAGGCCCGATCTACAGACTGTGAGGAGAATTCTTCCAGATATGAAGAAAGAGAGATTGTGAGGCACTTGTTCAGGCTTTTGTTTCTGGATTTTGTGTCAACGATGGGCGTGGAATGTCCGGGAGGCCTCACGGGCCATGGACGAGTCTTCCGCTCTGTGGATTTGGCCCGATTCCAATTGTTTTGGGTCAAACTGTGGGATGGGAGGAGTCCTTTCAGTTTTGTTACCTCAGGTGTCCCACCAAAAGAGGGATTCCAAAGCCGAGCCCTGGGGAGGGGAGACTGGACAACCAGAAATCTGGTTAAAAATTGGGGCCTAGGGGCATGACAAGCCCAATATGCTGTCTTTTGGTCCAGCCACTGAGAGGCCTTACTTGAGAACTGGGCTCACGTTGAGGGTCAGAATGCATGTTTGTGAACGACTTGGTCCTCAAGCATCTGCAGGGCCTCATGGGCCACACTGGTTTCAACTACATTTTACATTGGACAACATGCCAACCACAAGGTTTCTTGCCATGGGGAAGGAGTTCTGATTCCTGCATCATGTTCAACCCTGGGTGGTGACTGGAGATAAGGTTTAGGTTCTGAAGCCTGAAAACCGAGGTTGGAAAGAGATGATGACCTAAGGCCATGGCGGGTCTGATGTGCTCAGTGTGTGGCTAGCTGGGTGGGTGCGAGCCAGGAGGTTCAGTCTCAGGCTGTGCCAGAAAGGGCAGTAGTGCCCAGGGCAGCCTGTATAATTGGGGTCCAGTCAAGTGGCATGCAGGTTGATCCTCATTTGGGGAATCTGGGTAGCCCCAGAGGGCAATGGTTTTCTTCCGGAAAGCAGGCAGAGTGCTGCCTTGTAGTTCTGGAATTGCCAAACTGGAGGGCTTGTGGGCCAGGAATGTGAGGATGGAAGTTGAGAACACAAACTAGACTTACGTTTCTGGGCAAGGGCATGGCAGACACACTCTGCAGAGCTGAATCAAGATGTCCTGCATCTGAAGTCAGGGCGAGGATCAGACGATCGATCAGGTTGGAGCTTCTGTCCCAGATGGCCCCTTCATGAAGCACAGGGGGCGGGATCACGAGACCATGGAGGTTTGCCCACGATGGGAGTTGTGAGATGCTCCAAACAGTAAAGATTCTTCTGCGGGACTATTGAGACCTGTTGGTTGGCTCCAGGACTTCCCATACAGCATAATTCTGAGAATGGTTCTAAGTATGGATGTCTGGGAAGCCTGCCTCTCATTCCAATCATCTCCTAGCGACAAGACGGGTTAGATCTGCTGGATCAGGGGGAGCAACTGAGGGGGCTGAGTTGAAATGGACTCTCCTGTGGATGGGTCCTAATGTGGGTGTGTCTCCATGGAGACCTTGGAATGAGGCGCTGGCACCGGGAACCTGAAATGTCCTTCTAACCAGAGGCTTTGAGAGAGCTCCAACATGCAAGTTTCCCATGTGTAGACGAGATTTGTTCTGATGGGTGCCTCAGGAGAAGCCCTCAGCTGGTATTGGAAACCAGGCTTTTGAGGAGACATGCCTGTAAACCAAAGCTATGGATCCCATTATGGCCTGGTGTCCTGTCTGGTCAATCTTCTTCTCTGGGGACATCCATCTATGGTATGAGTGGAGGTAGATGCTCAGCTGGTGTCAGACGGCCCTTTTTTGTCCCGGACAACCTACACCATTGGTATGGCCTCAGGGAATTTGGAGGTTTCTCCTAATTTGTACGGTTTTGGATAATGGAATGGGCAGAATTCCCATGGATTGGTTAGGCACAGTCCTAATGTGTGGTTCCAGGGGCGTGCTCAGTGTTCGACCAGCTTTCTGGGTGGGGCCAGGAAGTCCAGGCTCAGGCTGTGTAGAAAGGGCAATAGTGCCCAGGTCAGCCTATATATTTGGGGTACAGTCGAATGGCGTGCAGGTTGATCCTCATTTGGAGTTTCTGGGTAGCCCCACAGGGCAATGGTTTTCTTCCTGAAGGCTGGAAGAGTGCTGCATTATAGTTCTGGTTTGCAAACTGGAGGCTTGTGGGCCAGTAGTCTGAAGACGGAAATCTGAGAACACAAGCTAGGCTTAGGTTTCTGGGTGAGGACAAGGCAGGAACAATCTACAGACCTGAATCGAGATCTCGTGCTTCTGAAGTCAGGGCGAGGATCAGAAGATCGCTCAGGTTGGTGTTTCTGTCCCTGATGGCCCCTTCATGAAGGGGCGGGGGTTCATGAGGCCGTGGGGGTTTTCCCGATGTTAGTTGTGAGAAGCTCCAAACTGCCAAGATTCTTGTGCAGGACAATTGAGACATGTTGGTTGGCTCCAGGCCAACGATTCTGAGCAGGGTTCTAAGGATGGATGCCTGGGTAGCCCACCTTGCATTCCAATTGTGTCCTAGCAACAAGACAGGTTATATCTGCTGGATCTGGGCGAGCAATCTGGATCTGAGTTGAAATGGACTCTCCTGTGGATGGATCCTAATATGTTTTTGTGTCTATGGAGACCTTGGAATGAAGCAGTGGCACTGGGGTCCTGAAGGGTTTTTTCAAACAGAGGCTTTGACACAGCTCCAACGTGCAAATTTCCCATATGTAGATGAGATTTTTTATGACGGATGAGTCAGGAAACAGCCATATGCTGGTATTGCAATCCAGGCCTCTGAGGAGAGATGACTGGATACCACAACAATGAATCCGAATAGTGCCTAGGGGCCTGTTCGTACCTTTTTACCTCTGGGAACATCAGTCTATGCGTCTGAGTGCATGTAGGTGCTCAGATGGGCTCAGATTCCCCGAGTTTGTCCTGGGAAGCCACCACTATTGGGATGGCCTCAGGGAGTTTGCAGGTTTATCCTATTAGTAGGGTTGTGGCCATTGGAATGGGCACATACAATTCCCTTGGAGAGGGCAAGTACACTCCTCCGGTTTTGCTCCAGGGGCCTGAGCCTGTAGGGTGTGTAGGCAGAGCTGTTTGGACAGTCGTCTGAAAACACAAACGCGGCTTATGTTTCAGGTCATAGGTATGGCAGATTTGATCTACAGACCATGAGGAGAACTCTTCGGGATATGAATAAGGGGCGAGTGTGAGGCTCGTGCTCAAGTTTTTGTCTCTGGATATCGTGTCACTCATGGTCGTGAAATTCCCTGGTGACTTCATGGGAAATGGACGAGCCTTACACTCTGGGGGTTTGGCCCCGTCCAAAGAGTTTGGGGTCATTCTGTGGGATGGAAGAAGTCCGTTTTGTTGTTGTTGTTGATTTGCCATGTTTTGTTTTTTAACCTCAGGTGTCCCACCAAATGAGGGATTCCAGAGTAGAGCCCTGGGGAGGGCCGAACGGACAACCAGAAATCTGGTTAAAAATTGTGGCCTAGGGACATGTCAAGCCCATTATGACATCTAATGGTCGAGCCACTGAGAGGACTTACTAGAGGACAGGACTCATGCTGAGGGTCACAATGCGTGTTTATGCCCACTTCGCAAACAAGAATGGGCAGGGCCTCATGGTGAATCCTGGTTTCTCCTACACTGAACGTTGGACAACATGCCAACCACAAGTTTTCTTGCCATGGGTAAGGAAGAGTTCTGATTTCTGCATCACAGGCACCCCTGGGCAGTGATTGGAGATAAGGTCTAGGTTCTGAAGCCTAAAAACTGAGGTAGGGAAGAGATGATGACCTAAGGCCATGGCGGGTCTGATGTGCTCAGTGTGCGGTCAGCTGTCTGGGTGTTGGTCAGGAGATCCGGGCTCAGGTTGTGTCAGAGAGTGCATTAGTGCCCAGTTTAGACTATATACTTTGGGTACAGTCGAGTGCCAAGTAGATTTATCCTCATATAAGTTGTCTGGGCAGCTCATTAGGCAAAATTTGTTTTCTAGAGGGCAGGCAGAGTGCTTCATTGTCAGTCCGGAATTGCTAAACTTGAGGGCTTCGTGTAGAGGAGTGTGAGGACGGAAGACTGAGAACACAAGCTAGACTTGGGTTTCAGGGCGAGGACACGGCAGGTACCACTGTAGATCTGAACCAATATCTCATGCATCTGAAGTCAGGGCGAGGATCAGACGTTGGCTCAGGTTGGAGTTTCTGTGCATGACGGACCCTTCATGAAGGGAGCGGAATCTCAAGGCCATGGAGTTTTTCCCACGTTGGGAGTTGTGGGATGCCCCCTTCAAGGATTCCTTCTGCGGGACAATTGAGACCTGTTGGGCAGCTTCAGGACATCCCATATGGAATGACTCCAGGGCACTGTTCGAGGATGGATGCCTGGGAAGCCGGCCTCGCATTCCAAATGTCTCCCAGCAACAAGACAGTTTAGATCTGATGGCTCTGCGGGAGCAACCGGGGTGGCTGACTTGAAATGGACTTTCCTGAGGATGGGTCCTAATGTGTGTTTGTGTCCATGAGGGCCTTAAAAAGGGGCGGTGGCTCCGGGACCCTGAAGTATTCTCCTAAGCTTTTGACATAGCTCGATGCACAAGGTTCCTTGTGGAGACGAGATTTGTTTTGATGGGTGCCTCAGGAAAACCTCTATGCTGGTATTGGAATCCAGGCTTTTGAGGAGACATGCCTGTAATCCAAAGCAATGTATCCGATTATGGCCTAGGGTCCTGTCTGGATCAATCTTCTTCTCAGGGGACATCCATCTATGGTATGAGTGGAGGTAGATGCTCAGCAGGTATCAGACTGCCCTTGTTTGTCCCGGGCGACCTGCACTATTGGGATGGCCTCAGAGATTTGTAGGGTTCTCCAAATTTTACTGTTTTGGACAATGGCATCGGCAGAATTCCCATGGATTGGGTTGGCACAGTCCTAATGTGTGACTCCGGGGCCCCAGCCTGGAGGGTGTGTGGCCCAGTACTTTGAGGACAGAAGTCTGAAAACACAAACTCAGCTTAGGTTTGGGGACGTAGGTATGGCAGGCCCGATCTATAAACCATGAGAAGAACTCTTCCGGATATAAAGAGAGAGCGAATCTGAGGCGCTTGCTCAGGCTTTTGTCTCTGGATTTTGTATCAGAGATGGCCGTGGAGTGTCGGGGAGGCCTCATGGGACATGGACGAATTTTCCTCTCTGTGGATTTGGCCCGATCCCAATTGTTTTTCGTCAATCTGTGGAATGGGAGGACTCCTTTCAGGTTTGTTACCTCAGGTGTCCCGCCAAAAGAGTAATTCCAAAGAAGAGCCCTGGGGAAAAGTGAAGGGAGAACCCGAACTATGGGTAAAATTTGGGGCCTAGGGGCAAGGCAAGCCCAATATGCTGTCTCTTCATCCAGCCACTGAGAGGCCTTACCTGAGGCCTGGGATCAGGCTGAGGGACACAATGTGTGTTTGTGACCAATGTGGCCCATAAACATGGGCGGGGCCTCATGGGCCACACTGGATTCAACTACACTGAACGTTGGAAAACATGCCAACCACTAGGTTTCTTGCCAAGGCGAAGGAGAAGTTCTGATTCTTGCATCACGTTCACTCCTGAACAGTGAGTGGAGATAAGGTCTAGGTTCTAAAGGTGAAAACTGAGGTTGGGTAGAAATGATGGCCTAAAGCCATTGTGGGTGTGATATGCTCTGTGTATGGCCAGCTGTCTGGGTGTTGGACTGGAGGTCTGCCCTCAGGCTGTGTCAGACAGGGCTTTAGTGCACAGGCTAGACTGTATAATTGGGGTATGGTCGAGTGGCATGCAGGTTGTTACTCATTTGGCGTTTCTGGTTAGCCCTATAGGTCAACATTTTTCTTCTGGAGGGCAGGCAGAGTGCTGCATTGTGTCTCCAGAATTGCCAAACTGGAGGGGTGTGGCCAGGATTGTGAGGAAGGAAGTCTGAAAACACAAGCTAGCACGAGTTTTGGGGCCAAGAGCATGGCAGGCCCACTCTGCAGAGGCTGAATCGAGATCTCCTTCAGGTGAGGTCAGAGCGAGTATCAGATGTTGCCTCAAGCTGGAGTTTGTGTCCATGACGGCCCTTACATGAAGGGGGTGGGGGCGTCATGAGGCCAGGGAGGTTTCCCTACGCTGGGAGTTGTGAGCTGCTCCAAACTTCAAAGTTTCCTTCTTCAGGACAGTCGAGTACTATTGGATGGTTCCAGGATGCCCCATACAGAAAGGCTCGAGAGCAGGGGCCTAAGCATGGATGCCGAGAAACGCCAACTCACCTTCCCATTGCCTGGTCGAGACAAGGCACGCTCAATCTGCGGGATCTTTGGTGAGCTACCCAGAAGGCTGAGTTTAAATGGACTCTCCTGAGGATGAGTCATAATGTGGGTTGGTGGCCATGGAGACCTTGAATGTGGCAGTAGTTAAGGGACTCTGCAGGATTCTCCAACCCGAAGGGCTTGACACAACTCCAACAAGGAAGCTTCCCATGTTGAGATGAGAGGTCTTCTGTCTGGAGCCTCAGGAAAGCCCCGTATGCTGGTCTTCGAACGGAGGCTTCTGAGGAGTGATACCTGGACACCAAAGCAAGAGTTCATAATACGGCCTAGGGGCCTGTCTGGTTCAATCTTCTGTCTCTGCGGATATCTGTCAGTGTGTCTGCATGGAGGTAGTAGTTGCTCAGCTTGTGTCATAATGCCCCTATTTGTCCAGTGCGGCTTGCGGTAGTGGGATGTCCTTGGGGACCTTGAGGTTTCTACTATTTTGTAGAGTTGTGGCCAATGGAATGGGCAGTTTCTTAGGAGAGAGCAGGCACAGTTCTGTGGTGTGGCTCCAGAGACCCCAGCCTGGAGGCTGTGTGGGCCATGGCTGTGCAGACAGACATCCAAAAACCCTAACTCAGCTCAGGTTTGGGGCCGAGGTTACGGCAGGCCTGATCTACAGTCCATGAGGGGAGCTCCTCTGGATATGAAAGAAGGGTGAGAGGGAGGCAGTCGCTCAGGCTTTTGTCTCTGGATGTTTTGTCCACAATGGCCGTTTAATGTAGGAGTTGCCTCATGGGTCGTAGAAGTCTCCCTCTCTGGTAGTTTGTCCAGCCCCCAAGAGTTTGGGGTCATTCTGTGGGAAGGGCAGTGTCCTGTTTTCTGCTTCATGTGTCCCCCCAGTAGAGGGATTCTAGAGCATAGCAGTGGGTACTGACAACTGGAATACTCGCCCTCTGGTTAAGCCTGGGGGCCTATGGATATGACAAGCCCCATATGCAGGATCTTGGTCCAGCCACTGAGAGGCGTTACTTTAATACGGGACTCACGCTGCAGGTCACAATGCATGTCTGTGCCCTAGGCGGCCCTCAAGCACTGGCGTGGCCTTTCGGACAATGCAGGTTTTCCCACATTGAACGTTGGACAACATGCCAACCACAAGGTTTCTGGCCATGGGGAAGGAGGAATTCTAATTTCTGCATCACGTTTACCCCTGGGCAGTGATTGGAGATAAGGTCTAGGTTCTGAAGCCTGAAAACCGAGGTTGGGAAGAGATGACGACCTACAGCCATAGCGGGTCCTAGGTGTCCAGGTTGGGGCCAGCTGTCTGGGTGTCGTTTGGGATGTCTTGTCTCAGGCTGTGCCAGACAGGGCATTGGTATACAGGGTGGGCTGTATAATTGCTTTACAATCGAGTGGCATGCATTAGAAAATCATTTGGGGTTTCTTATTAGCAGCATAGGGCAAAGTTTTTCTTCTGGAGGGCAGGCAGAGTGCTGCATTGTGGCTTCGGAATTCCCAAACTGGAGGGCTTGAGGGCCAGGAGAGTGAGGACGGAAGTCTGAGAACACAAGCTAGGCTTAGTTTTTGGGGCAAGGACATGGCAGGCACACTCTGCAGAGCTGAATTTAGATCTCATGCGTCTGAAGTCAGGTCGAGGTTCAGACTTTGGCTCAGGTTTGAGTTTCTGTCTATGTTGGCCCCATTAGGAAGGGGCGGCATTATGAGGCAATGGGGGTTTTCCTACGATTGGAGTTGTGAGATGCTCCAAACCGCAAGGATTCCTTCTTTGGGACAATTAAGATTTGTTGGATGGCTCCAGGACGTATTATAAGGTATTTTTCCAGAACAGGGTTCTAAGTATGGATGCCTGGGCAGCCAGCCTCACATTCCAATTGTCTCCTAGCAATAAGAAACGTTTGATCTGCTGGCTTGGGGTAGCAACAGAGGGGGCTGAGTTGAAATGGACTTTCCTGAGGATGGTCTTAATGTTGGTTTGAGTCCATGGAGACCTTGGTATGGGGCAGTGGCACCAGGGCCCTGAAGGATTCTCCTAACCAGAGGTTATGACAAAGCTCCAATGAGCAAGTTTCCATGGGGAGACGAGATTTGTTCTTAATGGTGCCTCAGGAAACCACCATATGCTGGTATTGGAAACGAGTCCTCTGAGGAGAGATGCCTGGAAACCAAAGCAATGGATCTGATTAGGGCCTAGGGGCCTGTCCGGTTCAATATTCTTCTCTGGGGACATCTGTTGTCTGAGTGGAGGTAGTTGCTCAGCTGGTTTGAGATCACCCCTGTTTGTCCTGGGCAGCCTACACTATTGGGATGGCTTCGGTAACTCTGGAGGTTTTTCCTAATTTGCAAGGTTGTGGCCAATGGAATGGGAAGAATTCCCTTGAAAGGGAAGCACAGTCCTGAGGTGTGGCTCCAGGGACCCAAGTGTGGAGCGTGTGTGGTCCAGGGCTATTTGGACAAAAGTCTGAAAACACAAACTCCACTTAGGTTGGGGGATGTAGGTATGGCCGCCCGATCTATAGACCGTGAGGAGACCTCTTCGGGATATGAACAAAGGGCGAATGTGAGGTGCTTGCTCATGCTTTTTTTTTTTTTTTTTTTTTCTGGAAATGTGTCACCGATTGCCATGGAATGTCGGGGTGTCCTCATGGGCCATCGATGAGGCTCCCTTTCTGGGGATTTGACCCTATCCCAAGAGTTTGGTATCATTCTGTGGGAAGGGAGGAGGCCTTTCTGTTTTTTTTGTTTATTTTTATTTTTATTTTTATTTTTTTACCTCAGGAGGACCACCAAAAGAGGGATTCCAGAGCAGAGTCGTGGGTGGGGGCAACTGCACAACCAGACCTCTGGTTAACATTGGGACCTAAGAACATGGCAAGCCCCATATGTGGGCTCTTGGTCCAGACACTGAGAGGCCTTCCTTGAGGATAGGTCTCACACTGAGTTTCACAATGTGTTTTTGTGCCCAAGGAGCCCCTCAAGTAAGGGCGTGGCCTAATGTACCATGCTGGTTTCTCGTACACTGAACGTTGCACAGTATGTGAACCACAAGTTTTCTGGCAATGGGGAAGATGGAGTTCTAATTTCTGCAACACTTTCACTCCTGGACTGTGATTGGATTTAAGGTCTAGGTTCTGAAGCCTGAAAACTGAGGTTGGGAAGAGATGAAGCCCTAAGGCCATGGTGTGTCTGATGTGCTCAGTGTTCGGCCAGCTGTTGAGTGTGGGTTGGAAGGTGCAGGCTCAGGCTGTGGCAGACAGGGAATTAGTGCCCAGGCTAGACTGTATCATTGGGGTGCAGTCGAGTTACGTGCAGGATGGTACTCATTTGTGGTTATTGGGTAGCAAAAGAGGGCAACGTTTTTCTTCTGGAGGGAAGACACAGTGCCACATAGTTTCTCCAGAATTCCCAAACTGGAAGGCTTGTGGGCCAGGAGTGTGAGGAAAAATTCTGAGAACACAAGCCAGACTTAGATTTCGGGGTGAGGGGACGGCAGGCACCCTCTGCAGAGATGATTCGAGATCCCGTATACCTGAAGACAGAGCTAGGATCAGAAGTTTTCTTAGGTCGGAGTTTCTGTCCATGATGGCCTCTTCATGAAGGGGAGGGTGTCACGAGGACATGGAGGTTTGGGGATGTATGTATGTATGAAGGCTCGATCTACAGACCGTGAGAATTTTCCGGGCTATGAACAAAGGGCGAGTATGTGGCGCTTGCTCAGGGTTTTGTCTCTGGATTTTGTGTCAATGGTGGCCGTGGAATGTCGGGGTGTCCTCAAGGGCCATGGACAATTCTTTCTCTGGTGATTTGGCCTGATCCCAAGTGGATGGGATCATTCTGTGGATGGGAAGAGTCCTTTCTGTATTTTTTCTTTTACCTCAAGTGTCCCACCAAAGAGGGATTCCCGAGTAGAGCCCTGAGTAGGGGTGACTAGACATCTCGACCTCTGGTTGAGATTGGGGGACTAGGGGCTTGGCAAGCCCCATATGTGGGCTGTTGTTCCAGTCACTAAGAGGCTTTACATGAGGATATGGCTCACGCTGATGGTCACAAGGTGTGTTTGTGCACATTGTGGCCCTCAGGGATAGGTGGGGCCTCATAGTCCATGCTGCTTTCTCCTACAATGAACATTGGACAACATGCCAACCACTAGGTTTCTTGCCAAGGCGAAGGAGAAGTTCTGATTCTTGCATCACGTTCACTCCTGAGCAGTGAGTGGAGATAAGGTCTAGGTTCTGAAGGTGAAAACTGAGGTTGGGTAGAGATGATGGCCTAAAGCCATTGTGGGTGTGATATGCTCTGTGTATGGCCAGCTGTCTGGGTGTTGGACTGGACGTCTGCCCTCAGGCTGTGTCAGACAGGGCTTTAGTGCACAGGCTAGACTGTATAATTGGGGTATGGTCGAGTGGCATGCAGGTTGTTACTCATTTGGCGTTTCTGGTTAGCCCTATAGGTCAACATTTTTCTTCTGGAGGGCAGGCAGAGTGCTGCATTGTGTCTCCAGAATTGCCAAACTGGAGGGGTGTGGCCAGGATTGTGAGGAAGGAAGTCTGAAAACACAAGCTAGCACGAGTTTTGGGGCCAAGAGATTGGCAGGCCCACTCTACAGAGGCTGAATCGAGATCTCCTGCAGGTGAGGTCAGGGCGAGTATCAGATGTTGCCTCAAGCTAGAGTTTGTGTCCATGACGGCCCCTTCCTGAAGGGGGTGGGGGCGTCATGAGGCCAGGGAGTTTTCCTACGCTGGGAGTTGTGAGTTGCTCCAAACTTCAAAGTTTCCTTCTTCAGGACAGTCGAGTACTATTGGATGGTTCCAGGATGCCTCATACAGAAAGACTCGAGAGCAGGGCCCTAAGCATGGATCCCGAGAAACGTCAAATCACCTTCCCATTGCCTGGCCGAGTAAAAGGAACGCTCAATCTGCGGGCTCTTGGGTGAGCTACCCAGAAGGCTGAGTTTAAATGGACTCTGCTGAGGATGAGTCATAATGTGGGTTGGTGGCCATGGAGACCTTGGAATGTGGCAGTAGCTAAGGGACTCTGCAGGATTCTCCAACCCAAAGGGCTTGACACATCTCCAACAAGGTAGCTTCCCATGTGGAGATGAGAGGTCTTCTGTCTGATGCCTCAGGAAAGCCCCGTATGCTGGTCTTCGAAACCAGGCCTCTGAGGAGTGATACCTGGACACCAAAGCAAGAGTTCATAATAGGGCCTAGGGGCCTGTCTGGTTCAATCTTCTGTCTCTGCGGATATCTGTCTGTGTGTCTGCATGGAGGTAGTAGTTGCTCAGCTTGTGTCATAATGCCCCTATTTGTCCAGTGTGGCTTGCGGTAGTGGGATGTCCTTGGGGACCTTGAGGTTTCTACTATTTTGTAGAGTTGTGGCCAATGGAATGGGCAGTTTCTTAGGAGAGAGCAGGCACAGTTCTGTGGTGTGGCTCCAGAGACCCCAGCCTGGAGGCTGTGTGGGCCATGGCTGTGCAGACAGACATCCAAAAACCCTAACTCAGCTCAGGTTTGGGGCCGAGGTTACGGCAGGCCTGATCTACAGTCCATGAGGGGAGCTCCTCTGGATATGAAAGAAGGGTGAGAGGGAGGGAGTCGCTCAGGCTTTTGTCTCTGGATGTTTTGTCCACAATGGCCGTTTAATGTAGGAGTTGCCTCATGGGTCGTAGACGTCTCCCTCTCTGGTAGTTTGTCCAGCAGGCACACTCTGCAGAGCTGAATTGAGATCTCATGCGTCTGAAGTCAGGTCGAGGTTCAGACTTTGGCTCAGGTTTGAGTTTCTGTCCATGTTGGCCCCTTCAGGAAGGGGGGGCATTATGAGGCCATGGGGGTTTTCCCACTATTGGAGTTGTGAGATGCTCCAAACCGCAAGGATTCCTTCTGTGGGACAATTAAGATTTGTTGGATGGCTCCAGGACGTCTTATAAGGTATTTTTCCAGAACAGGGTTCTAAGTATGGATGCCTGGGCAGCCAGCCTCACATTCCAATTGTCTCCTAGCAACAAGAAACGTTTGATCTGCTGGCTTGGGGTAGCAACAGAGGGGGCTGAGTTGAAATGGACTTTCCTGAGGATGGTCTTAATGTTGGTTTGAGTCCATGGAGACCTTGGTATGGGGCAGTGGCACCAGGGCCCTGAAGGATTCTCCTAACCAGAGGTTATGACAAAGCTCCAATGAGCAAGTTTCCATGGGGAGACGAGATTTGTTCTTATTGGTGCCTCAGGAAAACCACCATATGCTGGTATTGGAAACGAGGCCTCTGAGGAGAGATGCCTGGAAACCAAAGCAATGGATCTGATTAGGGCCTAGGGGCCTGTCCGGTTCAATATTCTTCTCTGGGGACATCTGTTGTCTGAGTGGAGGTAGTTGCTCAGCTGGTTTGAGATCACCCCTGTTTGTCCTGGGTGGCCTACACTATTGGGATGGCCTCGGTGACTTTGGAGGTTTTTCCTAATTTGCAAGGTTGTGGCCAATGGAATGGGAAGAATTCCCTTGAAAGGGAAGCACAGTCCTGAGGTGTGGCTCCAGGGACCCTAGTGTGGAGCGTGTGTGGTCCAGGGCTATTTGGACAAAAGTCTGAAAACACAAACTCCACTTAGGTTGGGGGATGTAGGTATGGCCGGCCAGATCTATAGACCGTGAGGAGACCTCTTCGGGATATGAACAAAGGGCGAATGTGAGGTGCTTGCTCATGCTTTTTTTTTTTTTTTTCTGGAAATGTGTCACCGATTGCCATGGAATGTCGGGGTGTCCTCATGGGCCATCGATGAGGCTCCCTTTTTGGTGATTTGACCCGATCCTAAAAGTTTGGGGTCATTCTGTGGGAAGGGAGGAGGCCTTTCTGTTTTTTTTGTTTACTTTTTTTTTTTTTTTTTTTTTTTACCTCAGGTGGACCACCAAAAGAGGGATTCCAGAGCAGATTCGTGGGTGGGGGCAACTGGACAACCAGACCTCTGGTTAACATTGGGACCTAAGAACAGGGCAAGCCCCATATGTGGGCTCTTGGTCCAGACACTGAGAGGCCTTCCTTGAGGATATGTCTCACACTGAGTTTCACAATGTGTTTTTGTGCCCAAGGATCCCCTCAAGTCAGGGCGTGGCCTTAGGTACCATGCTGGTGCCTCCTACAATGAACGTTGCACAGTATGGGAACCACAAGTTTTCTGGCCATGGGGAAGATGGAGTTCTAATTTCTGCAACACTTTCACTCCTGGACTGTGATTGGATTTAAGGTCTAGGTTCTGAAGCCTGAAAACTGAGGTTGGGAAGAGATGAAGCCCTAAGGCCATGGTGTGTCTGATGTGCTCAGTGTTCGGCCAGCTGTTGAGTGTGGGTTGGGAGGTGCAGGCTCAGGCTGTGGAAGACAGGGAATAAGTGCCCAGGCTAGACTGTATCATTGGGGTGCAGTCGAGTTTCGTGCAGGATGGTACTCATTTGTGGTTACCGGGTAGCCCCAGAGGGCAACGTTTTTCTTCTGGAGGGAAGACACAGTGCCACATAGTGGTTCCAGCATTCCCAAACTGGAAGGCTTGTGGGCCAGGAGTGTGAGGAAAAAATTCTGAGAACACAAGCCAGACTTAGATTTCGGGGTGAAGGGAAGGCAGGCACCCTCTGCAGAGATGATTCGAGATCCCGTATACCTGAAGACAGAGCTAGGATCAGAAGTTTTCTTAGGTCGGAGTTTCTGTCCATGACGGCCCCTTCATGAAGGGGAGGGTGTCACGAGGACATGGAGGTTTTCCGACGATGGGAATTGTGAGATGCTCCAAACCACAATGATTTCTTCTGTGGGACAGTCGAGACCTGTTGGATTGCTCCAGGACATCCCATAAGGAAGTTATCCAGAGCAGGGTTCTAAGGATGGATGCCTGGGCAGCCTGCCTCCCATTCCAGGTGTCTCATAGAGCCAAGGCAAGTTCGATCTGCTGGATCTAGGGGAGCAACCGAGGCGGGTGTGTTGAAATGGGTGAGTTGAGGATTGGTCATAATGTGCATTTGTGTCCATGTAGACCTTGGAATGGGGTGCTTGATCCGGGGCCTTGAGGGATGTTCATAACCGGAGGTTTTGATGGAGCTCTAAAGAGTATGTTTCCTATGTAGAGAAGAGAATTGTTTTGATGAGTGCCTAAGGAATCTCCCATATGCTGGTATTGGAAACCAGGCCTCTGAGGAGAGATGACTGGAATCAAAAGCAATGGATCTAATTAGGGCCTAAGTGCCCTTCCAGTTCAATCTTATTCTATGGGGATATCTCTCTCTGGGTCTGAGTGGAGTTGGTTTCCTAACTTGTGAAAGATCATCCCTGTTTGTCCTGGGCAGCCAACACAATTCAGATGGCCTGGGGGAGTTTGGAGGATTCTCCTAATCTATAGGGTTGTGGCCAATGGAAATGGCAGAATTCCCCTGGAGAGGGAAGTCACAGTCCTGAGATGTGGCTCCAGGGGCCCCAGCTTGGATGGTGTGTGGGCCAGAACTGTGGGGACAGAAGTCTGAAAACACAAACTCAGCTTAGGCTTGGAGATGTATGTATGAAGGCTCGATCTACAGACCGTGAGAATTTTCCGGGCTATGAACAAAGGGCGAGTATGTGGCGCTTGCTCAGGGTTTTGTCTCTGGATTTTGTGTCAATGGTGGCCGTGGAATGTCGGGGTGTCCTCAAGGGCCATGGACAATTCTTTCTCTGGTGATTTGGCCTGATCCCAAGTGGTTGGGATCATTCTGTAGATGGGAAGAGTCCTTTCTGTATTTTTTTTTTTTACCTCAGGTGTCCCACCAAAGAGGGATTCCCGAGTAGAGCCCTGAGTAGGGGTGACTAGACATCTCGAACTCTGGTTGAGATTGGGGGACTAGGGGCTTGGCAAGCCCCATATGTGGGCTGTTGTTCCAGTCACTAAGAGGCTTTACATGAGGATAGGGCTCACGCTGAGGGTCACAATGTGTGTTTGTGCAAATTGTGGGCCTCAGGGATAGGTGGGGCCTCATAGTCCATGCTGCTTTCTCCTACAATGAACATTGGACAACATGCCAACCACTAGGTTTCTTGCCAAGGCGAAGGAGAAGTTCTGATTCTTGCATCACATTCACTCCTGAGCAGTGAGTGGAGTTAAGATCTAGGTTCTGAAGGTGAAAATTGAGGTTGGGTAGAGATGATGGCCTAAAGCCATTGTGGGTGTGATATGCTCTGTGTACGGCCAGCTGTCTGGGTTTGGACTGGAGGTCTGCCCTCAGGCTGTGTCAGACAGGGCTTTAGTGCACAGGCTAGACTGTATAATTGGGGTATGGTCGAGTGGCATGCAGGTTGTTACTCATTTGGCGTTTCTGGTTAGCCCTATAGGGCAATATTTTTCTTCTGGAGGGCAGGCAGAGTGCTGCATTGTGTCTCCAGAATTTCCAAACTGGAGGGGTGTGGCCAGGATTCTGAGGACGGAAGGCTGAGAACACAAGTTAGGCTTAGGTTTCGGGGCGAGGGCCCAGCAGGCACACTCTCAAGTGCTGAATCGAGATCTCATGCTTCTGAATTCAGGGCGAGGATCAGACTTTGGCTTAGGATGGAGTTTCTGTCCGTGATGGCCCATTTATGAAGGTGTGGGGCATCATGAGGAAATGGAGGTTTTCTCACAGTGTTATTGTGTGATGCTTCAAACCACAAGGATTCATTCTGCGAGACAGTCAAGACAGGTTGGTTGGATTCAAGACGTCCCATAAAGAAGTTCTCCAGAGCAGGGTTCTAAGGATGGATGCCTGGGAAGCCCGCCTCCCATTCTAACTGTCTCCTAGTGACAAGGAAGGTTTGATCTGCTGGCTCTGGGTGAGCAGCCGAGGGTGCTGATTTGAAATGGACTCTCCTGAGAATGGATCATAATGTAAGTTTGTGTCCTTGGAGACCTTGGAATTGGGCCATGGTGCCAGCGCCCTGAAGGATCCTCCTAACCTGAGGTATTGACACAGCTCCAAAGAGCAAGTTTCCCATGTGGAGATGAGATCTGTTCTGATTGTTTCCTTAGGAAACCCCCATATTCTGATATTGGAAACCAGGCCTCTGAGGAGAGATACCTAGAAACCAAAGCAATGCATCAGAAGTTGGCTCAGGTTGGAGTTTCTGTCCATGATGGCCCCTTTATAAAGGGGAGCATCTCATGAGGCCATGTAGATTTTCCCACGATAGGAGTTGTGAGATGCTCCAATCTGCAAGGATTCCTTCTGTGGGACAGTCAAGACCTGTTGGAAGGCTCCAGGACATCCCATATGGAACGGCGCCAGAGCAGGATTCCAAGGATGGATGCCTAGAGAGTCTGCTTTGCATTCCAGTTGTCTCCTAGCGACAAGGCAGGTTTGATATTCTGCCTCTGGGGGAGTAATCGACGGGGCTGAGTTGAAATGTACTCTCCTGCCGAATGATCATAATGCGGGTATGTGTCCATGGAGACCTTGGAATAGGGCGGTTGCTCCGGCTACCTGAAGGTTTCTCCTAACTGGAGGCTTTTACAGAGCTCCAAAGGATAAGTTTCCCATGTGAAGACAAGATTTGTTCTGATTGGTATCTCTGGAATCCCCCATATGCTGGTATTGGAAAACAGGCCTCTGAGGAGAGATGCTTAGAAAAAAAAAGCAATGGAACCAATTACATTCTAGGGGCCAGTCCAGTTTAATCTTCTTCTCTTGGGTTATCTGTCTACGGGTGAGTTGACGTCATTGCTCAGCTTGTGAGAGATCGCCCCTCTTTGTCCTGGGTGGCCTACACTATTGGAATGGCCTCTGGGACTTTGGAGGTTTCTCCTTATCTGTAGGGTTGTGGCCAATGGAATGGGAAGAATTTCCTTGGAGAGGGCAGGCACAGTCCTGAGGTGTGGCTCCAGGGGCCTCAGTCTGGAGGGTGTGTGGGACAGGGATGTCAGGATAGAAGTCTGAAAACACAAACTCAGCTTAGGTTTGGGGACCTAGGTATGGCAGGCCCAATCTACAGACTATGAGGAGAATTTTTTGGGCTATGACCTAAGGGTGAGTGTGAACGCTTGCTGAAGCTTATGTCTCTGGATTTTGTGTCAATAGTTGCCGTGGAATGTCGGGCTGGCCTCATGGGCCATGGACGAGTCTTTCTCTCTGGACCCCAATCACTTGGGATGGCCCAATCCCAAGTGATTGGGGTCATTCTGTGAGTGGGAGGAGTCCTTTCTGTGTTTATTTACCTCAAATGTCCCACCAAAGATGGATTCCAGAGCAGAGCCCTGAGTAGGGGTGACTAGATGTCTCTACCTCTGGTTAAGATTGGGAGACTTGGGGCATGGCAGGCCCCATATGCGGGCTCATGGTCCAGCCACTGAGAGGCTTTACTTGAGGACAGGGCTCAAACTGAGGGTCCCAATGTGTTTTTGAGCCCACCGCAGCTCTTAAGCATAGGCAGGGCCTCAGGGACCCTACACTACCCTCAGGGGCCCTACTACTACCCCTGTAGGCCCTACAGGGGTCCTACACTGAACATTGGACAAGATGCCAACCACAAGATTCTGGCGAGAGGGAAGGAGGAGTTCTGATTTCTGCATCACGTTCACCCATGGGAAGTGAGTAGAGATAAGGTCTAGGATTCTGTAGCCTGAAAACCGAAGTTGGAAAGAGATGGCGACCTAAGGCCATGGCGGTTCAGATGTTCTCAGTGTACTGCAAGCTGTCTGGGTGTCGGTTGGGAATTCAGGCCTCAGGTTCTGTCAGACAGGGCATTAGTGCACAGGCTAGACTATATAATTGGTGTACAGTTGAGTGACGTGCAGGTTTATCCTCATTTGAGGTTTCTGGGTAGACCCATAGGGCAATATTTTTCTTCTAGAGGGCAGGCAGAGTGCAGCACTGTGTCATCGGAAATCCCAAAATAGAGGGCGTGTGGTCCAGGAGAGTGAGGACGGAAGTCGGAGAACACTAGCTACGCTTAGGTTTTGGGGTGAGGGCACAGCAGGTACACTCTGAAGAGCTGAATCAAGATCTCGTGCATCTGAAGTCAAGGCGAAGATCAGCTGTTGGCTCAGGTTGGAGTTTCTTTCCATGATCTGCCTTCATGAAGATTGGGGGCATCATGTGACCTTGGAAGCTTTCCATGATATGAGTTGTTAGGTGGTCCATGCACAAGGACTCCTGTGGGACAGTCGAGACCTGTTGGATGGCTCAAGGATGTCCCATAAGGAACGACGCAAGAGCAGGGTTCTAAGGATGGATGCCTGAAGAGCCCAACTCGCATTTCAATTGTCTCCTAGCGACAAGGCAGGTTCAATCTGCTGGCTCTGGAGTAGCAACCGAGGGGGTTTAGTTGAAATGGACTCTCCTGAGGATGGGTCATAATTTGGGATTGTGTCCATGGAGATATTCAAATGGGGCAGTGGCTCCAGTGACCTGAAGTTTTCTCCTAACTGGAGGTTATGACACAGCTCCATAGAGCAAGATTCCCATGTGGAGACGAGATTTTTTCTGATAGGTAGCTCTGGAAACCCCCTTATGCTGGTATTGGAATCCAGGTCTCTGAGGAGAGATGCCTGAAAACAAAAGCAATGGATCCAATTAGGGCCTAGGTGCCTGTCTTGTTCAATATTCTTTTCTATGGATATCTGTCTAAGGTTCTGATTGGAGGTAGTGGCTCAGCTTGTGCCAGAGGGTCCCTGTATGTCCAGGACATTCTACACTATTGGGATGGCCTCAGAGATTTTGGATGATTCTCCTAATCTGTCAGGTTGTGCCAAATGAATGAGCAGAATTCCCTTGGAGAGGGCAGGCACAGTCCTGAGGTGTGGCTCCATGGGGCCCAGCCTTTAGAATGTGTGGGTGAGGACAATGGAGACAGAAGTCTGAAAACACAAACTAGGCTTAGGTTTGGGGACATAGGTATGGCAGGCCCGATCTACAGACCTTGAGAATTTTGGGGGCTCTGAACAAAGGGCAAGTGTGTGGCGCTTTTTCAGGTTTTTGTCTCCGGATTTTGTGTCAATGGTGGCCGTGGAATGTCAGGCTGGCCTCATCGACCATGGACGAGTATTTCTCTCTGTGGATTTGGCCAGATTCCAAGTGTTTGGGGTCATTCTTTGGATGGTAGGAGTCCTTACTTTTTTTTTTCTTTATCTTGTTTTTTTTTTTTTTTTTTTTTTTTTACCTTATGTGTCCCACCAAAGAGGGATTCTAGAAAAGAGCTCTGAATAAGGATGACTAGACTTCTCGGCTCTGGCTAGGATTGGGGGAGTAGGGGCATGGCAAGTCCCATATGCAGGCTCTTGGTCCAGCCCCGGAGAGGCTTTACTTGAGGCCAGGGTTCATGCTTATGGTCCTAATGTCTGTTTGTGCCCATCGCAGCCCTCAAGCATGTCTGAGGCCTCATTGGCCATGCTGGGTTCTCATATACTGAACGTTGGACAACATGACAACCACAAGGTTTCTGGTCATGGGGAAGGTGAAGTTCTGATTTCTGCATCACGTACATCACTTAGTTGTGAGTGGAGATAATGTCTAGGTTCTGAAGCCTGAAGACCAAGGTTGGGAAGAGATGATGACCTAAGGCCATGGCATGTTCGATGTGTTCAGTGTGAGGCCAGGTGTCTGGGTGTCGGTCACGAGGTCTGGGGTCAGGCTGTGTCAGACAGGGCATTAGTGCCCAGGCTAGACTGTATAATTGGGGTACAGTCTAGAGAATTGCAGGTTGATCCTCATTTGATGTTTCTGGGTAGACCCCTAGGGCAAAATCTCTCTTCTGGAGGGCAGGCAGAGTGCTGCATTTTGTCTCCAGAATTCCCAAAGTGGAAGGCTTGTGGGCCAGGAGTGTGAGCTGGCTTAGGTTTTGGGGCGAGGGCAAGGCAGGCACACTCTGCAGAGCTGAATTGAGATCTCATGCATCTGAGGTCAGGGCGAGGATCAGACGGGAGTTTCTGTCCATGATGTCCTCTACCTGAAGGTGGAGGCATCACGAGGCCATGGAGGTTTTCCCACGGTGCGAGTGTGTGATGCTGCAAACCACAAGGATTCCTTCTGCAGGACAGTTGAGACCTGTTGAATGGATCAAGGACACCCCATTAGGAATTTCTCCAGAGCAAAGTTCTAACATGGATACCTGGGCAACGAACTCGCATTCCAATTGTCTCCTAGTGACAAAGCAGGTTTGATCTGCTGGCACTGGGTGAGCAACCGCCAGGTTTGTGTTGAAATGGACTCTCCTGAGGATGGGTCATAATGTGGGATTGTGTCCATTGAGACATTGGAATGGGGCAGTGGCTCCAGTGACGTGAAATTTTCTCCTAACTGGAGGTTTTGACACAGTTCCATATAGCATGATTCCCATGTGGCATGCGATTTGTTCCGATTGGTAGCTCCAGAAACCCCCATGTGCTGGTATTGGAATCCAGGCCTCTGAGGAGAGATACATGAAAACAAAAGCAATGAATTCGTTTAGGGCCTAGGTGCCTGTCCTGTTCAATCTTCTTTTCTATGGATATCTATCTACAGGTCTGATTGGAGGTAGTGGCTCAGCTTGTGGCAGATGGTCCCTGTTTGTCCCGGACATCCTACAATATTGGGGTGGCCTCGAGGACTTCAGATGTTTCTCCTAATCTGTCAGGTTGTGCCAAAGGAATGAGCAGAATTCCCATGGAGAGGGCAGGCACAGTCCTGAGGTGTGGCTCCATGGGGCCAACCTTGAGGGTGTGTGGGCCAGGACAATGGAGACAGAAGTCTGAAAAAACAAACTTGGCTTAGGTTTGGGGACATAGGTATGGCAGGCCCGATCTACAGACCGTGAGAATTTTTTAGGCTTTGAACAAAGGGCGAGTGTGTGGCGCTTTTTCAGGCTTTTGTCTCCGGATTTTGTGTCAATGGTGGCCGTGGAATGTGAGGATGGCCTCATCAGCCATGGACGAGTATTTCTCTCTGTGAATTTGGCCCAATTCCAAGTGTTTGCGGTCATTCTTTGGACGGTAGGAGTCCTTTCTCTATTTTTTTTTAACCTCATGTGTCCCACCAAGGAGGGATTCTAGAGAAGAGATCTGAGTAGGGGTGACTAGACTTCTCAAGCACTGGTTAAGGTTTGGGGAGTAGAGGCATGGTAATCTCCATATGTGGACTCTTGGTCCAGCCCCGGAGAGGCTTTACTTGAGGCCAGGGTTCATGCTTAGGGTCCTAATGTGTGTTTGTGCCCATCGCAGCCCTCAAGCATGTCTGAGGCCTCATGGTCCATGCTGGTTTCTCCTACACTGCACGTTGGACAACATGCCAACCACAGGGTTTCTGGTCATGGGGAAGGAGGAGTTCTGATTTCTGCATCACGTACACGGCATGGCAGTGAGTAGAGATAAGGTCTAGATTCTGAAGCCTGAAAACCGAGGTTGGTAAGAGATGACGACCTAAGGCCATGGTGGGTCCGATGCACTTAGTGTGCGGCCAGATGTCTGTGTCCATCATGAGGTCTGGGCTCAGGCTGTGTCAGGCAGGGCATTAGTCCCCAGGCTAGACTGTATAATTGGGGTACAGTCGAGTGATGTGAAGGTTGGTCCTCATTTGGGGTTTCTGGTTGGCCCCATAGGGCAAAGATTTTCTTCTGGAGGGCAGGCCGAGTGCTGCATTCTGGCTCCAGAATTGCCAACTTCAGGGCTTGTGGGCCAGGTGTTTTTGGACAGAAGTCTGAGAACACAAGTTCAGCTTAGAATTCGCAGTGGTGACATGGCAGGCACACTCTACAGACCTGAAATGAGATCTCGTGCATCTGAAGTCAGGGCGAGGATCAGATGTTGGCTTAGGTTGGAGTTTCTGTACATGATGTCTCCTTCATGAAGGTGGAGGGGCATCAGGAAACCATGGAAGATTTCCAACTTTGTGAATGTGTGATGCTCCAAACCACAAGGATTCCGTCAGCGGGACAGTCACGACCTTTTGGATGGATCAAGGACGTCCCATAAGAAATGCTCCAAAGCACAGTTCTAATGATGGATGCCTGGGCAGTCCAACTTGCATTCCAGTTGTGTCCTAGTGAAAAGGAGGATTCGATCTGCTGTCACTGGGGGAACAACCGAGGGGGCTGAATTGAAATGGACTCTCATGAGGATCAGTCATGATGTGGATTTGTGTCCATGGATCCCTTGGAATGGGGCAGTGGCTCTGTTGCCCTGAAGAATTCTCCTAACCTGAGGTTTTGATGCAGCTCCAAAGAGCAAGTTTCCCATGTAGAGACGAGATTTGTTCTGAAACCCCCACAACCTGGTATTGGAAACCAAGCATCTGGGGAACAATGCCTGGAATCCAAAGCAATGGATCTGATTACGGTCTAGGGGCCTGTCCTTTTCAATATTCTCCTCTGAGTGTCTCTGTCTAAGATTCAGAATGGAGGTCACTGCTCAGCTTGTGTCAGATCACCCATGTTTGTTGGGGGAGGCCAACACTATTGGGCTGGTCTTGGGAATTGGAGGTTTCTCCTAATCTGTAAGGTTGTGGCAAATGAAACGGGCAGAGTTCCCTTGGAGAGCACTGGCACAGTCCTTAGGTGTGACACCACCTTTCTGGGTGTCATCCAGGAGGTCCAGGCTCAGGCTGTGTCAGACAGGGCATTAGTGCCAAGCTTAGACTGTATAATTGGAGTAAAGTTGAGTGGCATGCAGGTAGATCCTCATTTGGCGTTTCTGGGTAGCCCCAGGGGCAACGTTTTTCTTCTGGAGGGAAGGAAGAGTGCTGCATTGTGGCGACGGAATTCTCACACTGGAGGGCTTGTGGGCCAGAATTGTGAGGAAGGAAGTGAGAGAACACAAGCTAGGCTTAGGTTTTGGGTCAAGATCATGGCAGGCACACTCTGTAGAGCTAAATCTAAATCTCATGCATCTGAAGTCAGGGCGAGGATCAGACGTAGGCTCAGGTTGAAGTTTCTGTTCAGGATGGCCCCTTCATGATGGTGGGGGGCAGGCATCATGGGGCTATGGAGACTTTCCCACGATTGGCATTGTATGTTGCTCCAATCGGCAAGGATTCCTTCTACGGGACAGTCGAGACCGGTCATATTGCTCCAGGACGTCCCATGCGGAACCACGGCAGTGCAGGGTTCTAAGGATGGATTCCTGGAGTGCCCGCCTCACATTCCTATTGTCTCCTAGTGACAAGGCAGGTTCGATCTGCTTCTTTTGGGGAGCAACCAAAGGGGATGTGTTGAAATGGACTCGCCTGCGGATGGGTCATAATGCGGGTTTGTGTCCATGGAGACCTTGGAATGGGGTGTTGGCTGCTGGGACCTGAAGGTTTCCCTTAACTGGAGGTTGTGACACAGCTCCAAAATGCATGTTTCCCATGTGGAAATGAGATTTGTTCAGACTGGTACCTCCTGAAGAACACATATGCTGGTATTGGAAACCAGGCCTCTGAGGAGAGATGCCTGGAATCAAAAGCAATGGATCTGATTAGGGCCTAGGTGCCTGTCCGGTTCAATCTTCTTCTCTGGGGTTATCTGTCTATGGATCTGAGTTGAGGTAGTTGCTCATCTTGGGACAGATCACCCTGTTTGCCCTGAGTGGCCAACACTATTGGGATGGCCTCAGGGACGTTGGAGTGTTCTCCTAATCTTTAGGGTTGTGGCCAATGGAATGGGCAGAATTTGCTTGGAGAAGGCAGGCACAGTCCTGAGGCATGGCTCCAGGGGCCCCAGCCTGGAGGGTGTGTGGGCCAGGACAGTGGGGACAGAAACCTGAAAACCCAAACTCAGCTTAGATTTGGGGACGTAGGTATGACAGGCCTGATCTATAGACCGTGAGGAGAATGTATCAGGCTATGAACAAAGGGCAAGTGTGAGGCATATCTCCAGGCTTTTGTCTCTAGATTTTGTGTCAATGGTGGCCATGGAATGACGGGATGGCCTCTTTGGCCATGGATGATTCTTTCTCTTTTAAGATTTGGTCAGATCCCAAGTTTTGGGGCTCATTCAGGGGATGGAGGAGACCCTTCAATATTTTTTTTCCTCAGGGGTTCCAGAGCAGAGACCTGAATAGGGGTGACTAGAACTCTCAAACTCTCATTAATATTGGGGGACTAGGGATGGCAATGCGGGTTCTTGGTCCAGACCCTGAGAGGCTTTATTTGAGGACAGGGCTCACACTGAGGGTCCCAATGTGTTTGTGCCCATTGCGGTTCTCAAGCATGGGCGGGGACTCATGGGCTACACTGAACGTTGGAAAACATGCCAACCACAAGGTTTCTTGCCTTGAGGAAGAAGGAGTTTCATTTCTGCATCACGTTCACCCCTGGGTAGTGAGTATATATAAGGTCTAGGTTCTGAAGCCTGAAAACCAAGGTTGAAAAGAGATGATGACCTAAAGCCATGGCGGGTCTGATGTGCTCAGTGTACAGCCAGCTGTCTGGGTGTCGGTTGAAAATTCAGACCTCAGGCTGTGCAAGACAGGGCATTAACGCCGAAGCGAAACTGTATAATTGGGGTAGAAACAAGTGGCATGCAGGTTGATCCTCATTTGGTGTTTCTGGTTAGCCCCATAGGACAACGTTTCTCTTCTGGAGGGCAGTCAGAGTGCTGCATTGTGTCTCTCCAGAATTCCCTAACTGGAGGGCTGGTGGGCTCGGAGTGTGAGGACGAAGTCTGAGAACAATAGCTAGGTTTTGCTTCGGGGCGGGGTTTCGGCAGGCACACTCTGCAGAGTTGAATCAAGATTTCGTGCATCTGAAGTCAGGGCGAGGATTAGACGTTGGCTCAGGTTGGAGTTTCTGTCCAAGATGGCTCTTTCATGAAGGGGACAGTGCACCACGAGGCCACAGAGCTTTTCCCATGATGGGAGTTGTGAGGTGCTCCAAAGCGCAAGGATTCCTTCTGCAGGACAGCTGTGACCTGTTGGATGGCTCCAGGACGTCCCATATGGAATTACTTCAGAGTAGTTTTCTACAGATGGATGCCTAGCCAGCCCGCCTCACATTCCAACTGTCTCCTAGTGACAAGATAGGTTCGATCTGCTGGCTCTAGGGGAGCACCCAAGGGCACTGAGTTGAAATAGACTCTCCTGCAGATGGGTCCTAATGTGGGATTGTGTCCATGGAGACCTTGGAATGAGGTGGAGGCACCGGGGCCCTGAAGGATTTTCCTAGCCGGAGGTTTTGACACAGCTTGAAAGAGCACGTTTCCCATGTGGAGAAGACATTTGTTCTGACTGATGCCTCAGGAAACCCCCATATGGTGGTATTGAAAACCAGGCCTCTGAGGTCCTGACATAGCTCCTCGAGCAAGTTTCCAATGTGCAGACAAGACTTGCTCTGAAGGAGCCTATGGAAACCCCATAGGCTGGTATTGGAAACCAGGCCTCTGAGAAGAGATGCCTGGAAACCAAAGCAATGGATCTGATTAGGGCGTAGGGGCCTGTCCAGTTCAATGTTCTTCTCTGGGGACATCTGTCTCCGAGTCTGTGTGGAGCTAGTTGCTCAGCTAGTGTCAGATCACCCCTGTTTGTTCCGAGCAGACTACAATATTGGGATGGTCCCAGGGACATTGGAGATTTCTCCTGATTTATATGCTTGTGGCCAATGGAATATGAAGAATTCCCTTTGAGAGGGCAGGAACAATCCTGATGTGTGGTTCCAGGGGCCCTAGCATGGAGGGTGTGTGTTTTCACACAACTGTCCAAACAGCCCTGGCCTACACAACCTACAGGCTCAGGCCCCTGGAGCCGAACCTCAGGACTGTACTTGCCCTCTCCAAGGGAATTGTGTGTGCCCATTCCAATGGCCACAACCCTTCTAATAGGATAAACCTCCAAAGTCCCTGATCCATCTCAATAGTGGTGGCTTCCCAGGAAAAACAGGGGCAATGTGAGCCCAACTGAGCACCTACCTGCACTCAGACCCATAGACAGATGTCCCCAGAGGTAAAAAGGAAAGAACAGGCCCCTAGGCACTAATAAGATCCATTGCTTTGGTTTCCAGGCATCTCTCCTCAGAGGCCTGGATTTCAAAAGCAGCATCTAGCTGTTTCTTGACTCACCCATCAGAAAACATCTCATCTACACATGGGAAACTTGCACGATGGAGCTGTGTCAAAGCCTCTGTTTAGGAGAACCCTTTAGGGCCCCAGTGCCACCGCTTCATTCCAAGGTCTCCATAGACACAAAAGCATGTTAGGACCCATCCCCAGTGGTGTCCATTTCAACTCAGCGTCTTCGGTTGCTCCCCACAGATCCAGGAGATCTAACCTGTCTTGTTGCTAGGAGACAATTGGAATGCGCGGTGGGCTACCCAGCCATCCATCCTTAGAACCCTGCTCAGAATCATTGGCCTGGACCCCAACAACAGGTCTCAATTGTCCTGCAGAAGACTCTCTGCAGTTTGCAGCTTCTCACAACTCCCATTGTGGGAAAACACCCATGGCCTCGTTATGCCGCCCCCATTCATGAAGGGGCCATCAGGGACAGAATCTCCAACCTGAGCGATCGTCTGATCCTCGCCCTGACTTCAGATGCACGAGATCTCGATTCAGGTCTGTAGATTGTGCCTGCCATGGCCTCACTCAGAAACCTAAGCCTAGCTTGTGTTCTCAGACTTTTGTCGTCAGACTACTGGCCCACAAGCCCTCCAGTTTGGCAATCCAGAACTACAATGCAGCACTCTGCCGGCCCTCCAGAAGAAAAACATTGTCCTCTGGGGCTACCCAGTAACCCCAAATGAGGATCAACCTGCACCGACCTTGGCTGTACCCCAAATACATAGGCTGACCAGGGCATTAATGCCCTTTCTAACACAGCCTGAGCCTGAACTCCCTGGACCCTCCCAGACAGCTGGCCGCACACTGAGCACATCGAGCCGCCATGGCCTTAGGTCGTCATGTCTTCCCAACCTCGGTTTTCAGGTTTCAGAACCTCATCCTTATCTCCAATCACTGCCCAGGGTTGAAAGTGATGCAGAAATCAGAACTCCTTCCCCATGGCAAGAAACCTTGTGGTTGGCATGTTGTCCAACGTTCAGTGTAGTTGAAACCAGTGTAGCCCACGAGGCCCCGCCCATGGTCGCGGGCCACATTGGTCACAAACACACATTGTGTCGCTCAGGCTGAGCCCAGTAATCAAGTAAGGCCACTCAGTGGCTGGATGAAGAGATAGCATATTGGGCTTGCCATGCCCCTAGGGCCCAATTTTTAACCATAGTTCGGGTTGTCCCTTCAGTCTTCCCCACGGCTTGGCTTTGGAATTCCTCTTTTGGTGGGACACCTGAGGTAACAAAACTGAAATGAGTCCTCCCATCCCACAGATTGACGAAAAGCAATTGGGAATCGGGCCAAATCCTCAGAGAGGAAGATTCGTCCATGGCCCATGAGGCCTCCCCGACATACCACGGCTTTCGTTGATACAAAATCCAGAGACAAAAGCCTGAGCAAGCGCCTCAGACTCGCACTTTCTTCATATCCTGAAGAGTTCTTCCCATGGTTTGTCGATCGGGCGGGCCATACATACGTCCCCAAACCTAAGCTGAGTTTGTGTTTTCAGACTACTGTCCTCAAAGTCTTGGGCCACACACCCTTCAGCCTGGGTCCCTGGAGCCACACATTCGGACTGTGCCTACCAATCCATGGGAATTCTGCCCATTTCATGGTCCAAAATTGTACAAATTAGGAGAAACCTCCAAAGTCCCTGAGGCCATCCCAATAGTGTAGGTGGCCCGGAACAACCAAGGGCTGTCTGACTCCAGCTGATAATCGACCTCCACTCATAGCATAGATAGATGTCCCCAGAGAAGAAGATTGACCCAGACAGGACCCTAGGCCATAATAGGATCCATTGCTTTGGGTTACAGGCATGTGTCCTCAAAAGCCTGATTCCAATACGAGCATAGGGGTTTTCCTGAGGCACCCATCAGAACTCATCTCGTCTCCACAAGGAAACCTGTGCATGGGAGCCATGTCCAAGCTTAGGAGAGTACTTCAGGGTCCCGGTGCCACCGCCCCATTGCAAGGCCCTCATGGACACAAACACACATTAGGACCCATCCTCACGAAAGTCCATTTCAACTCAGCCACCCCGGTTGCTCCAGCAGAGCCATCAGATCTAAACTGTCTTGTTGCTAGGAGACAATTGGAATGCGAGGCGGGCTTCCCAGGCATCCATCCGCGAACGTTGCTCTGGATTCATTCCATATGGGATGTCTGGAGCTTAACAACAGGTCTCAATTGTCCCGCAGAAGGAATCCTTGAAGGGGGCATCCCACAACTCCGAACGTGGGAAAACCTCAATGGCCTCGAGATTCCACTCCCTTCATGAAGCGGACGTCATGCTCAGAAACTCCCACCTGAGCCAACGTCTGATCCTCGCCCTGACTTCAGATACATGAGATATTGGTTCAGATCTGCAGGGGGTACATGCCGTGCCCTCGCCCTGAAACCCAAGTCTAGCTTGTCTTCTCAGACTTCCGTCCTCACACTACTGGCCCCGAAGCCCTCAAGTTTGGCAATTCCGGACCCACAATGCAGCACTCTGCCTGCCCTCTAGAAAAAAAATTATTGCCTCAACCTGCCCAGGCACCTTAAATGCGGGTAAACCTACGCAGCACTCGACTTTACCCAAATTATATAGACTAACCTGGGCACTAATGCACTGTCGAACACAACCTGAGCCCGGACCTCCTGACCAACACCCAGAAAGCTGACCGCACACTGAGCACATAAAACCCTCCATGGCCTTAGGTCATCATCTCTTCCCTACCTCAGTTTTCAGGCTTCAGAACCGAGACCTTATCTCCAATTACTGCCCAGGGGTGAGTGTGATGCAGAAATCAGAACTCCTCCTTACCCATGGCAAGAACCCTTGTGGTTGGCACATTGTCCAACGTTCAGTGTAGGAGAAACCAGCATTCACCCTGAGGCCCCGCCCATTCTTGAGTGCGACGAGGGCATACACACGCATTGTGACCCTTAGCATGAGTCCTGTCCTCTAGTAAGTCCTCTCAGTGGCTGGACCATTAGATGTCATAATGGGCTTGACATGTCCCTAAGGCCCCAATTTTTAACCAGATTTCTGATTGTCCAGTCGCCCCTCTCCAGGGCTCTACTCTGGAATCCATCATTTGGAGGGACACCTGAGGTTAAAAAAGAAAACAACAACAACAACAACAACAACAAAAAAACGGACTTCTTCCAGCCCACAGAATGACCCCAAACTCTTTGGACGGGGCCAAACCACCAGAGAGTAAGACTCGTCCATTTCCCATGAAGTCACCCAGAAATTGCACGAACATGAGTGACACGATATCCAGAGACAAAAACTTGAGCAGGAGCCTCACACTCGCCCTTCTTTCAAATCCCGAAGAGTTCTCCTCATGGTCTGTAGATCAGTCCTGCCATACCTATGACCCGAAACATAAGCCGAGTTTGTGTTTTCAGACAACTGTCCAAACAGCCCTGGCCTACACAACCTACAGGCTCAGGCCCCTAAAGCCAAACCTGAGGACTGTACTTGCCCTCTCCAAGGGAATTGTGTGTGCCCATTCCAATGGCCACAACCCTTCTAATAGGATAAACCTCCAAAGTCCCTGATCCATCTCAATAGTGGTGGCTTCCCAGGAAAGACAGGGGCAATCTGAGCCCAACTGAGCACCTACCTGCACTCAGACCCATAGACAGATGTCCCCAGAGTTAAAAAGGAAAGAACAGGCCCCTAGGCACTAATCAGATCCATTGCTTTGGTTTCCAGGCATCTCTCCTCAGAGGCCTGGATTTCAAAAGCCGCATATAGCTGTTTCTTGATTCACCCATCAGAAAACATCTCATCTACACATGGGAAACTTGCACGTTGGAGCTGTGTCAAAGCCTCTGTTTAGGAGAACCCTTTAGGGCCCCAGTGCCAGCGCTTCATTCCAAGATCTCCATAGACACAAAAGCACATTCGGACCCATCCCCAGGGGTGTGCATTTCAACTCAGCATCCTCGGTAGCTCCCCACAGATCCAGGAGATCTAAACTGTCTTGTTGCTAGGAGACAATTGGAATGCCAGGTGGGCTACCCAGCCATCCATCCTTAGAACCCTGCTCAGAATCATTGGCCTGGAGCCAAACAACAGGTCTCAATTGTCCTGCCGAAGACTCTCTGCAGTTTGGAGCTTCTCACAACTCCCATGATGGGAAAACCCCCATGGCCTCGTGTTGCCCCCCCATTCATGAAGGGGCCATCAGGGACAGAAACTCCAACCTGAGCGATCGTCTGATCCTCGCCCTGACTTCAGATGCACGAGATCTCGATTCAGGTCTGTAGATTGTGCCTGCCATGGCCTCACCCAGAAACCTAAGCCTAGCTTGTGTTCTCAGACTTTTGTCGTCAGACTACTGGCCCACAAGGCCTCCAGTTTGGCAATCCAGAACTAAAATGCAGCACTCTGCCTGCCCTCCAGATAAAAAACATTGTCCTCTGGGGCTACCCAGTAACCCCAAATGAGGATCAACCTGCACCGACCTTGGCTGTACCCCAAATACATAGGCTGACCAGGCCCTTTCTGACACAGCCTGAGCCTGGACCCCCTGGCCCCTCCCAGACAGCTGGCCGCACACTGAGCACATCGAGCCGCCATGGCCTTAGGTCGTCATCTCTTCCCAACCTCTGTTTTCAGGTTTCAGAACCTAGACCTTATCTCCAATCACTGTCCATGTTGAAGGTGATGCAGAAATCAGAACTCCTTCCCCATGGCAAGAAACCTTGTGGTTGGCATGTTGTCCAACGTTCAGTTTCGTTGAAACCAGTGTGGCCCATGAGGCCCCGCCCATGCTCGCGGGCCACATTGGTCACAAACACACATTGTGACCCTCAGGCTGAGCCCAGTCCTCAAGTAAGGCCACTCAGTGGCTGGATGAAGAGATATCATATTGGGCTTGCCATGCCCCTAGGCCCCAATTTTTAACCATAGTTCGGATTGTCCCTTCAGTCTTCCCCACGGAATGCTTTGGAATTCCTCTTTTGGTGGGACACCTGAGGTAACAAAACTGAAATGAGTCCTCCCATCCCACAGATTGATGAAAAGCAATTGGGAATCGGGCCAAATCCTCAGAGAGGAAGATTCGTCCATGGCCCATGAGGCCTCCCCGACATTCCACGGCCATCACTGATACAAAATCCAGAGACAATAGCCTGAGCAATCGCCACAGACTCGCACTTTCTTCATATCCTGTAGAGTTCTTCTCATGGTTTGTAGATCGGGCCTGCCATACCTACGTCCCCAAACCTAAGCTGAGTTTGTGTTTTCAGACTTCTGTCCTCAAAGTCTTGGGCCACACACCCTCCAGGCTGGGCCCCTGGAGCCACACATTAGGACTGTGCCTACCAATCCATGGGAATTCTGCCCATTCCATGGTCCATAATCGTACAAATTAGGAGAAACCTCCAAAGTCCCTAAGGCCATCCCAATAGTGTAGGTCGCCCGGAACAAACAAGGGCTGTCTGACACCACCTGATAATCGACCTCCACTCATACCATAGATGGATGTCCCCAGAGAAGAAGATTGAACCAGACAGGACCCTAGGCCATAATAGGATCCATTGCTTTGGGTTACAGGCATGTGTCCTCAAAAGCCTGATTCCAAGACGAGCATAGGGGTTTTCCAGAGGCACCCATCAGAACTCATCTCGTCTCCACAAGGAAACCTGTGCATGGGAGCCATGTCCAAAGCTTAGGAGAGTACTTCAGGGTGCCGGTGCCACCGCCCCATTCCAAGGCCCTCAGGACACAAAAACACATTAGGACCCATCCTCAGGAAAGTCCATTTCAACTCAGCCACCCCGGTTGCTCCGGCAGAGCCATCCGATCTAAACTGTCTTGTTGCTAGGAGACAATTGGAATGCAGGCGGGTTTCCCAGGCATCCATCCACGAACGGTGCTCTGGAGTCATTCCATATGGGATGTCCTTGAGCTGTCCAACAGGTCTCAATTGTCCCGCAGAAGGAATCCTGGAAGGGGGCATCCCACAACTCCCAACGTGGGAAAACCTCAATGGCCTCGAGATACCGCTCCCTTCATGAAGCGTCCATCATGCACAGAAAATCCATCCTGAGCCAACGTCTGATCCTCGCCCTGACTTCAGATGCATGAGATATAGGTTCAGATCTGCAGGGGGTACCTGCCGTGCCCTCGCCCTGAAACCGAAGTCTAGCTTGTCTTCTCAGAATTCTGTCATCACACTCCTGGCCCCAAAGTCCTCAAGTTTGGCAATTCCGGACCCACAATGCAGCACTCTGCCTGCCCTCTAGAAAAAAAATTATTGCCTCATGACCTGCCCAGGCACCTTAAATGCGGGTAAACCTACACAGCACTCGACTTTACCCAAATTATATAGTCTAACCTGGGCACTAATGCACTGTCGAACACAACCTGAGCCCGGACCTCCTGACCAACACCCAGAAAGCTGACCGCACACTGAGCACATGAAACCCTCCATGGCCTTAGGTCATCATCTCTTCCCTACCTCAGTTTTCAGGCTTCAGAACCGAGACCTTATCTCCAATCACAGCTCAGGGGTGAGTGTGATGCAGAAATCAGAACTCCTCCTTACCCGTGGCAAGAACCCTTGTGGTTGGCACGTTGTCCAACGTTCAGTGTAGGAGAAACCAGCATTCACCCTGAGGCCCCGCCCATTCTTGAGTGCGACGAGGGCATACACACGCATTGTGACCCTCAGCATGAGTTCTGTCCTCTAGTAAGTCCTCTCAGTGGCTGGACCATTAGATGTCATAATGGGCTTGACATGTCCCTAAGGCCCCAATTTTTAACCAGATTTCTGATTGTCCAGTCGCCCCTCTCCAGGGCTCTACTCTGGAATCCATCATTTGGAGGGACACCTGAGGTTAAAAAACAAAACAACAACAACAACAACAACAACAAAACGGACTTCTTCCAGCCCACAGAATGACCCCAAACTCTTTGGACGGGGCCAAACCACCAGAGAGTAAGACTCGTCCATTTCCCATGAAGTCACCCAGAAATTGCACGAACATGAGTGACACGATATCCAGAGACAAAAACTTGAGCAGGAGCCTCACACTCGCCCTTTTTTCAAATCCCGAAGAGTTCTCCTCATGGTCTGTAGATCAGTCCTGCCATACCTATGACCCGAAACATAAGCCGAGTTTGTGTTTTCAGACAACTGTCCAAACAGCCCTGGCCTACACAACCTACAGGCTCAGGCCCCTGGAGCCAAACCTGAGGACTGTACTTGCCCTCTCCAAGGGAATTGTGTGTGCCCATTCCAATGGCCACAACCCTTCTAATAGGATAAACCTCCAAAGTCCCTGATCCATCTCAATAGTGGTGGCTTCCCAGGAAAGACAGGGGCAATCTGAGCCCAACTGAGCACCTACCTGCACTCAGACCCATAGACAGATGTCCCCAGAGTTAAAAAGGAAAGAACAGGCCCCTAGGCACTCATCAGATCCATTGCTTTGGTTTCCAGGCATCTCTCCTCAGAGGACTGGATTTCAAAAGCAGCATATAGCTGTTTCTTGACTCACCCATCAGAAAACATATCATCTACACATGGGAAACTTGCACGTTGGAGCTGTGTCAAAGCCTCTGTTTAGGAGAACCCTTTAGGGCCCCAGTGCCAGCGCTTCATTCCAAGGTCTCCATAGACACAAAAGCACGTTAGGACCCATCCCCAGGGGTGTCCATTTCAACTCAGCGTCCTCGGTTGCTCCCCACAGATCCAGGAGATCTAACCTGTCTGGTTGCTAGGAGACAATTGGAATGCGAGGTGGGCTACCCAGCCATCCATCCTTAGAACCCTGCTCAGAATCATTGGCCTGGACCCAAACAACAGGTCTCAATTGTCCTGCCGAAGACTCTCTGCAGTTTGGAGCTTCTCACAACTCCCATCGTGGGAAAACACCCATGGCCTCGTGATGCCCCCCCCCATTCATGAAGGTGCCATCAGGGACAGAAACTCCAACCTGAGCGATCCTCTGATCCTCGCCCTGACTTCAGATGCACGAGATCTCGATTCAGGTCTGTAGATTGTGCCTGCCATGGCCTCACCCAGAAACTTAAGCCTAGCTTGTGTTTTCCGACTTTTGTCGTCCGACTACTGGCCCACAAGCCCTCCAGTTTGGCAATCCAGAACTACAAAGCAGCACTCTGCCGGCCCTCCAGAAGAAAAACGTTGTCCTCTGGGGCTACCCAGTAACCCCAAATGAGGATCAACCTCCACCGACCTTGGCTGTACCCCAAATACATAGGCTGACCAGGGCATTAATGCCCTTTCTGACACAGCTTGAGCCTGGACCCCCTGGAACCTCCCAGACAGCTGGCCGCACACTGAGCACATCGAGCCGCCATGGCCTTAGGTCGTCATCTTTTCCCAAACTCAGTTTTCAGGTTTCAGAACCTCATCCTTATCTCCAATCACTGCCCAGGGTTGAAGGTGATGCAGGATTCAGAACTCCTTCCCCATGGCAAGAAACCTTGTGGTTGGCATGTTGTCCAACGTTCAGTGTAGTTGAAACCAGTGTGGCCCATGAGGCCCCGCCCATGGTCGCGGGCCACATTGGTCACAAACACACATTGTGACCCTCAGGCTGAGCCCAGTCCTCAAATAAGGCCACTCAGTGGCTGGATGAAGAGATAGCATATTGGGCTTGCCATGCCCCTAGGCCCCAATTTTTAACCATAGTTCGGGTTGGCCCTTAAGTCTTCCCCACGGCTTGGCTTTGAAATTCCTCTTTTGGTAGGACACCTGAGGTAACAAACCTGAAATGAGTCGTCCCATCCCACAGATTGTCGAAAAGCAATTGGGAATCGGGCCAAATCCTCAGAGAGGAAGATTCGTCCATGGCCCTGGAGGCCTCCCCGTCATTCCATGGCATTCGCTGATACAAAATCCAGAGACAAAAGCCTGAGCAAGCGCCTCAGACTCTCACTTTCTTCATATCCTGAAGAGTTCTTCTCATGGTTTGTAGATCGGGCCTGCCATACCTACATCCCCAAACCTAAGCTGAGTTTGTGTTTTCAGACTTCTGTCCTCAAAGTCTTGGGCCACACACCCTCCAGGCTGGGCCCCTGGAGCCACACATTAGGACTGTGCCTACCAATCCATGGGAATTCTGCCCATTCCATGGTCCAAAATCATACAAATTAGGAGAAACCTCCAAAGTCCCTGAGGCCATCCCAATAGTATAGGTCGCCCGGAACAAACAAGGGCTGTCTGACACCAGCTGATAATCGACCTCCACTCATACCATAGATGGTTGTCCCCAGAGAAGAAGATTGAACCAGACAGGACCCTAGGCCATAATAGGATCCATTGCTTTGGGTTACAGGCATGTGTCCTCAAAAGCCTGATTCCAATACGAGAATAGGGTTTTTCTTGAGGCACCCATCAGAACTCATCTCGTCTCCACAAGGAAACCTGTGCATGGGAGCCATGTCCAAAGCTTAGGAGAGTACTTCAGGGTCCCGGTGCCACCGCCCCATTCCAAAGCCCTCATGGACACAAAAACACATTAGGACCCATCCTCAGGAAATTCCATTTCAACTCAGCCAACCCGGTTGCTCCCGCAGAGCCATCACATCTAAACTGTCTTGTTGCTAGGAGACAATTGGAATGCGAGGCGGTCTTCCCAGGCATCCATCCGCGAACGGTGCTCGGGAGTCATTCCATATGGGATGTCCTGGAGCTGTCCAACAGGTCTCAATTGTCCCGCAGAAGGAATCCTTGAAGGGGGCTTCCCACAACTCCCAACGTGGGAAAACCTCAATGGCCTCGAGATTCCGCTCCCTTCATGAAGCGGCCGTCATGCTCAGTAACTCCCAACTGAGCCAACGTCTGATCCTCGCCCTGACTTCAGATGCATGAGATATTGGTTCAGATCTGCAGGGGGTACATGCCGTGCCCTCGCCCTGAAACCCAAGTCTAGCTAGTCTTCTCAGACTGCCGTCCTCACACTCCTGGCCCCGAAGCCCTCAAGTTTGGCAATTCTGGACCCACAATGCAGCACTCTGCCTGCCCTCTAGAAAAAAATTATTGCCTCATGAGCTGCCCAGGCACCTTAAATGCGGGTAAACCTACACAGCACTCGACTTTACCCAAATTATATAGTCTAACCTGGGCACTACTGCACTGTCGAACACAACCTGAGCCCGGACCTCCTGACCAACACCCAGAAAGCTGACCGCACACTGAGCACATAAAACCCCCCATGGCCTTAGGTCATCATGTCTTCCCTACCTCAGTTTTCAGGCTTCAGAACCGAGACCTTATTTCCAATCACTGCCCAGGGGTGAGTGTGATGCAGAAATCAGAACTCCTCCTTACTCATGGCAAAAACCCTTGTGGTTGGCAGGTTGTCCAACGTTCAGTGTAGGAGAAACCAGCATTCACCCTGAGGCCCCGCCCATTCTTGAGTGCGACGAGGGCATACACACGCATTATGACCCTCAGCATGAGTCCTGTCCTCTAAGAGTCCTCTCAGTGGCTGGATCATTAGATGTCATAATGGGCTTGACATGTCCCTAGGCCCCAATTTTTAACCAGATTTCTGATTGTCCAGTCGCCCCTCCCCAGGGCTCTACTCTGGAATCCATCATTTGGTGGGACACCTGAGGTTAAAAAAGAAAATAACAACAACAACAACAAAAAAAAAAAAACGGACTTCTTCCAGCCCACAGAATGACCCAAAACTCTTTGGACCGGGCCAAACCACCAGAGAGTAAGACTCGTCCATTTCCCATGAAGTCACCCAGAAATTCCACGACCATGAGTGACACGATATCCCGAGACAAAAACTTGAGCAGGAGCCTCACACTCGCCCTTCTTTCAATTCCCAAAGAGTTCTCCTCATGGTCTGTAGATCAGTCCTGCCATACCTATGACCCGAAACATAAGCCGAGTTTGTGTTTTCAGACAACTGTCCAAACAGCCCTGGCCTACACAACCTACAGGCTCAGGCCCCTGGAGCCAAACCTGAGGACTGTACTTGCCCTCTCCAAGGGAATTGTGTGTGCCCATTCCAATGGCCACAACCCTTCTAATAGGATAAACCTCCAAAGTCCCTGATCCATCTCAATAGTGGTGGCTTCCCAGGAAAGACAGGGGCAATCTGAGCCCAACTGAGCACCTACCTGCACTCAGACCCATAGACAGATGTCCCCAGAGTTAAAAAGGAAAGAACAGGCCCCTAGGCACTCATCAGATCCATTGCTTTTGTTTCCAGGCATCTCTCCTCAGAGGCCTGGATTTCAAAAGCAGCATATAGCTGTTTCTTGATTCACCCATCAGAAAACATCTCATCTACACATGGGAAACTTGCACGTTAGAGCTGTGTCAAAGCCTCTGTTTAGGATAACCCTTTAGGGCCCCAGTGCCAGCGCTTCATTCCAAGGTCTCCATAGACACAAAAGCACGTTAGGACCCATCCCCAGGGGTGTCCATTTCAACTCAGCGTCCTCGGTTGCTCCCCACAGATCCAGGAGATCTAACCTGTCTGGTTGCTAGGAGACAATTGGAATGCGAGGTGGGCTACCCAGCCATCCATCCTTAGAACCCTGCTCAGAATCATTGGCCTGGAGCCAAACAAAAGGACTCAATTGTCCTGCAGAAGACTCTCTGCAGTTTGGAGCTTCTCACAACTCCCATCGTGGGAAAACCCCCATGGCCTCGTGATGCCCCCCCCCATTCATGAAGGGGCCATCAGGGACAGAAACTCCAACCTGAGCGATCGTCTGATCCTTGCCCTGACTTCAGATGCACGAGATCTCGATTCAGGTCTGTAGATTGTGCCTGCCATTGCCTCACCCAGAAACCTAAGCCTAGCTTGTGATCTCAGAGTTTTGTCGTCAGACTACTGGCCCACAAGCCCTCCAGTTTGGCAATCCAGAACAACAATGCAGCACTCTGCCGGCCCTCCAGAAGAAAAACATTGTCCTCTGGGGCTACCCAGTAACTCCAAATGAGGATCAACCTGCACCGACCTTGGCTGTACCCCAAATACTTAGGCTGACCAGGGCACTAATGCCCTTTCTGACACAGCCTGAGCCTGGACCCCCTGGACCCTCCCAGACAGCTGGCCGCACACTGAGCACATCGAGCCGCCATGGCCTTAGGTCGTCATCTCTTCCCAACCTCGGTTTTCAGGTTTCAGAACCTAGACCTTATCTCCAATCATTGCCCAGGGTTGAAGGTGATGCAGAAATCAGAACTCCTTCCCCATGGCAAGAAACCTTGTGGTTGGCATGTTGTCCAACGTTCAGTGTAGTTTAAACCAGTGTGGCCCATGAGGCCCCGCCCATGCTCGCGGGCCAATTGGTCACAATACACATTGTGACGCTCAGGCTGAGCCCAGTCCACAAGTAAGGCCACACAGTGGCTGGATGAATAGATAGAATATTGGGCTTGCCATGCCCCTAGGCCCCAATTTTTAACCATAGTTCGGGTTGTCCCTTCAGTCTTCCCCACGGCTTGGCTTTGGAATTCCTCTTTTGGTGGGACACCTGAGGTAACAAAACTGAAAGGAGACCTCCCATCCCACAGATTGACGAAAAGCAATTGGAATCGGGCCAAATCCTCAGAGAGGAAGATTCGTCAATGGCCCATGAGGCCTCCCCGTCATTCCACGGCCATCACTGATACAAAATCCAGAGACAAAAGCCTGAGCAAGCGCCTCAGACTCGCACTTTCTTCATATCCTGAAGAGTTCTTCTCATGGTTTGTAGATCAGGCCTACCATACATACGTCCCCAAACCTAAGCTGAGTTTGTGCTTTCAGACTTCTGTCCTCAAAGTCTTGGGCCCCACACCCTCCAGGCTGGGCCCCTGGAGCCACACATTAGGACTATGCATACCAATCCATGGGAATTCTGCCCATTCCATGGTCCAAAATCGTACAAATTAGGAGAAACCTCCAAAGTCCCTGAGGCCATCCCAATAGTGTAGGTCGCCCGGAACAAACAAGGGCTGTCTGACAGCAGCTGATAATCGACCTCCACTCATACCATAGATGGATGTCCCCAGAGAAGAAGATTGAACCAGACAGGACCCTAGGCCATAATAGGATCCATTGATTTGGGTTACAGGCATGAGTCCTCAAAATCCTGATTCCAATACGAGCATAGGGTTTTTCCTGAGGCACCCATCAGAACTCATCTCGTCTCCACAAGGAAACCTGTGCATGGGGGCCATGTCCAAAGCTTAGGAGAGTACTTCAGGGTCCCGGAGCCACCGCCACATTCAAAGGCCCTCATGGACACAAAAACACATTAGGACCCATCCTCACGAAAGTCCTTTTGAACTCAGTCAACCCGGTTGCTCCCGCAGAGCCATCAGATCTAAACTGTCTTGTTGCTAGGAGAAAATTGGAATGCGAGGCGGGCTTCCCAGGCATCCATCCGCGAACGGTGCTCTGGAGTCATTCCATATGGGATGTCCTGGAGCTGTCCAACATGTCTCAATTGTCCCGCAGAAGGGATCCTTGAAGGGTGCATCCCACAACTCCCAACGTGGGAAAACCTCAATGGCCTCGAGATTCCGCTCCCTTCATGAAGCAGCCGTCATGCTCAGAAACTCCAACCCGAGCCAACGTCTGATCCTCGCCCTGACTTCAGATGCATGAGATATTGGTTCAGATCTGCAGGGGGTACCTGCCGTGCCCTCGCCCTGAAACCCAAGTCTAGCTTGTCTTCTCAGACGTCCGTCCTCACACTCCTGGCTTCGAAGACCTCAAGTTTGGCAATGCCGGACCCACAATGCAGCACTCTGCCTGCCCTCTAGAAAAAAATTATTGCCTCATGAGCTGCCCAGGCACCTTAAATGCGGGTAAACCTACACAGCACTCGACTTTACCCAAATTATATAGTCTAACCTGGGCACTACTGCACTGTCGAACACAACCTTAGCCCGGACCTCCTGACCAACACCCAGAAAGCTGACCGCACACTGAGCTCATAAAACCGCCATGGCCTTAGGTCATCATGTCTTCCCTACCTCAGTTTTCAGGCTTCAGAACCGAGACCTTATCTCCAATCACTGCCCAGGGGTGAGTGTGATGCAGAAATCAGAACTCCTCCTTACCCATGGCAAGAACCCTTGTGGTTGGCACGTTGTCCAACGTTCAGTGTAGGAGAAACCAGCATTCACCCTGAGGCCCCGCCCATTCTTGAGTGCGACGAGGGATACACACGCATTGTGACCCTCAGCATGAGTCCTGTCCTCTAGTAAGTCCTCTCAGTGGCTGGACCATTAGATGTCATAATGGGCTTCACATGTCCCTAGGCCCCAATTTTTAACCAGATTTCTGATTGTCCAGTCGCCCCTCCCCAGGGCTCTACTCTGGAATCCATCATTTGGTGGGACACCTGAGGTTAAAAAAGAAAACAACAACAACAGCAACAACAACAATAAAAAAACGGACTTCTTCCAGCCCACAGAATGACCCAAAACTCTTTGGACGGGGCCAAACCACCAGAGAGTAAGACTCGTCCATTTCCCATGAAGTCACCCAGAAATTCCACGACCATGAGTGACACGATATCCAGAGACAAAAACTTGAGCAGGAGCCTCACACTCGCCCTTCTTTCAAATCCCGAAGAGTTCTCCTCATGGTCTGTAGATCAGTCCTGCCATACCTATGACCCGAAACATAAGCCGAGTTTGTGTTTTCAGACAACTGTCCAAACAGCCCTGGCCTACACAACCTACAGGCTCAGGCCCCTGGAGCCAAACCTGAGGACTGTACTTGCCCTCTCCAAGGGAATTGTGTGTGCCCATTCCAATGGCCACAACCCTTCTAATAGGATAAACCTCCAAAGTCCCTGATCCATCTCAATAGTGGTGGCTTCCCAGGAAAGACAGGGGCAATCTGAGCCCAACTGAGCACCTACCTGCACTCAGACCCATAGACAGATGTCCCCAGAGTTAAAAAGGAAAGAACAGGCCCCTAGGCAATCATCAGATCCATTGCTTTGGTTTCCAGGCATCTCTCCTCAGAGGCCTGGATTTCAAAAGCAGCATATAGCTGTTTCTTGACTCACCCATCAGAAAACATCTCATCTACACATGGGAAACTCGCACGTTGGAGCTGTGTCAAAGCCTCTGATTAGGAGAACCCTATACGGCCCCAGTGCCACCGCTTCATTCCAAGGTCTCCATAGACACAAAAGCACGTTAGGACCCATCCCCAGGGGTGTCCATTTCAACTCAGTGTCCTCGGTTGCTCCCCACAGATCCAGGAGATCTAACCTGTCTGGTTGCTAGGAGACAATTGGAATGCGAGGTGGGCTACCCCGCCATCCATCCTTAGAACCCTGCTCAGAATCATTGGCCTGGACCCAAACAACAGGTCTCAATTGTCCTGCAGAAGACTCTCTGCAGTTTGGAGCTTCTCACAACTCCCATCGTGGGAAAACACCCATGGCCTCGTGATGCCCCCCCCATTCATGAAGGGGCCATCAGGGACAGAAACTCCAACCTGAGCGATCCTCTGATCCTCGCCCTGACTTCAGATGCACGAGATCTCGATTCAGGTCTGTAGATTGTGCTTGCCATTGCCTCACCCAGAAACCTAAGCCTAGCTTGTGTTCTCAGACTTTTGTCGTCAGACTACTGGCCCACAAGCCCTCCAGTTTGGCAATCCAGAACTACAATGCAGCACTCTGCTGGCCCTCCAGAAGAAAAACATTGTCCTCTGGGGCTACCCAGTAACTCCAAATGAGGATCAACCTGCACCGACCTTGGCTGTACCCCAAATACATAGGCTGACCAGGGCACTAATGCCCTTTCTGACACAGACTGAGCCTGGACCCCCTGGACCCTCCCAGACAGCTGGCCGCACACTGAGCACATCGAGCCGCCATGGCCTTAGGTCGTCATCTCTTCCCAACCTCGGTTTTCAGGTTTCAGAACCTAGACCTTATCTCCAATCACTGCCCAGGGTTGAAGGTGATGCAGGATTCAGAACTCCTTCCCCATGGCAAGAAACCTTGTGGTTGGCATGTTGTCCAACGTTCAGTGTAGTTGAAACCAGTGTGGCCCATGAGGCCCCGCCCATGGTCGCGGGCCACATTGGTCACAAACACACATTGTGACGCTCAGGCTGAGCCCAGTCCTCAAGTAAGGTCACTCAGTGGCTGGATGAAGAGATAGCATATTGGGCTTGCCATGCCCCTAGGCCCCAATTTTTAACCATAGTTCGGGTTGTCCCTTCAGTCTTCCCCACAGCTTGGCTTTGGAATTCCTCTTTTGGTGGGACACCTGAGGTAACAAAACTGAAAGGAGACCTCCCATCCCACAGATTGACGAAAAGCAATTGGGAATCGGGCCAAATCCTCAGAGAGGAAGATTCGTCCATGGCCCATGAGGCCTCCCCGACATTCCACCTCCATCACTGATACAAAATCCAGAGACAAAAGCCTGAGCAAGCGCCTCAGACTCGCACTTTATTCATATCCTGAAGAGTTCTTCTCATGGTTTGTAGATCGGGCCTGCCATACCTACGTCCCCAAACCTAAGCTGAGTTTGTGTTTTCAGACTTCTGTCCTCAAAGTCTTGGGCCACACACCCTCCTGGCTGGGCCCCTGGAGCCACACATTAGGACTGTGCCTACCAATCCATGGGAATTCTTTCCATTCCATGGTCCAAAATCGTACAAATTAGGAGAAACCTCCAAAGTCCCTGACGCCATCCCAATAGTGTAGGTCGCCCGGAACAAACAAGGGCTGTCTGACACCAGCTGATAATCGACCTCCACTCATACCATAGATGGATGTCCAAAGAGAAGAAGATTGAACTAGACAGGAGGCTAGGCCATAATAGGATCCATTGCTTTGGGTTACAGGCATGTGCCCTCAAAAGCCTGATTCCAATACGAGCATAGGGGTTTTCCTGAGGCACCCATCAGAACTCATCTTGTCTCCACAAGGAAACCTGTGCATGGGAGCCATGTCCAAAGCTTAGGAGAGTACTTCAGGGTCCCGGTGCCACCGCCCCATTCCAAGGCCCTCATGGACACAAAAAAACATTAAGACCCATCCTCAGGAAAGTCCATTTCAACTCAGCCACCCCGGTTGCTCCCGCAGAGCCATCAGATCTAAACTGTCTTGTTGCTAGGAGACAATTGGAATGTGAGGCGGGCTTCCCAGGCATCCATCCGTGAACGATGGTCTGGAGTCATTCCATATGGGATGTCCTGGAGCTGTCCAACAGGTCTCAATTGTCCCGCAGAAGGAATCCTTGAAGGGGGCATCCCACAACTCCGAACGTGGGAAAAACTCAATGGCCTCGAGATTCCGCTCCCTTCATGAAGCGGCCGTCATGCTCAGAAACTCCCACCTGAGCCAAAGTCTGATCCTCGCCCTGACTTCAGATGCATGAGATATTGGTTCAGATCTGCAGGGGGTACCTGCCGTGCCCTCGCCCTGAAACCCAAGTCTAGCTTGTCTTCTCAGACTTCCGTCCTCACACTCATGGCCCCGAAGCCCTCAAGTTTGGCAATTCCGGACCCACAATGCAGCACTCTGCCTGCCCTCTAAAAAAAAAATTATTGCCTCATGACCTGCCCAGGCACCTTAAATGCGGGTAAACCTACACAGCACTCGACTTTACCCAAATTATATAGTCTAACTTGGGCACTAATGCACTGTCGAACACAACCTGAGCCCGGACCTCCTGACCAACACCCAGAAAGCTGACCGCACACTGAGCTCATAAAACCGCCATGGCCTTTGGTCATCATCTCTTCCCTACCTCAGTTTTCAGGCTTCAGAACCGAGACCTTATCTCCAATCACTGCCCAGGGTTGAGTGTGATGCAGAAAACAGAACTCCTCCTTACCCATGGCAAGAACCCTTGTTTTTGGCACGTTGACCAACGTTCAGTGTAGGAGAAACCAGCATTCACCCTGATGCCCCGCCCATTCTTGAGTACGAAGAGGGCATACACACGCATTGTGACCCTCAGCATGAGTCCTGTCCTCTAGTAAGTCCTCTCAGTGGCTGGACCATTAGATGTCATAATGGGCTTGACATGTCCCTAGGCCCCAATTTTTAACCAGATTTCTGATTGTCCAGTCGCCCCTCCCCAGGGCTCTACTCTGGAATCCATCATTTGGTGGGACACTTGAGGTTAAAAAAGAAAAAAAAAACAACAACAACAACAAAAAAAAAAAAAACGGACTTCTTCCAGCCCACAGAATGACCCAAAACTCTTTGGACGGGGCCAAACCACCAGATAGTAAGACTCGTCCATTTCCCATGAAGTCACCCAGAAATTCCACGACCATGAGTGACACGATATCCAGAGACAAAAACTTGAGCAGGAGCCTCACACTCGCCCTTCTTTCAATTCCCGAAGAGTTCTCCTCATGGTCTGTAGATCAGTCCTGCCATACCTATGACCCGAAACATAAGCCGAGTTTGTGTTTTCAGACAACTGTCCAAACAGCCCTGGCCTACACAACCTACAGGCTCAGGCCCCTGGGGTCAAACCTGAGGACTGTACTTGCCCTTTCCAAGGGAATTGTGTGTGCCCATTCCAATGGCCACAACCCTTCTAATAGGATAAACCTCCAAAGTCCCTGATCCTTCTCAATAGTGGTGGCTTCCCAGGAAAGACAGGGGCAATCTGAGCCCAACTGAGCACCTACCTGCACTCAGACCCATAGAAAGATGTCCCCAGAGTTAAAAAGGAAAGAACAGGCCCCTAGGCACTAATCAGATCCATTGCTTTGGTTTCCAGGCATCTCTCCTCAGAGGCCTGGATTTCAAAAGCAGCATATAGCTGTTTCTTGACTCACCCATCAGAAAACATCTCATCTACACATGGGAAACTTGCACGTTGGAGCTGTGTCAAAGCCTCTTTTTAGGAGAACCCTTTAGGTCCCCAGTGCCACCGCTTCATTCCAAGGTCTCCATAGACACAAAAGCACGTTAGGACCCATCCCCAGGGGTGTCCATTTCAACTCAGCGTCCTCGGTTGCTCCCCACAGTTCCAGGAGATCTAACCTGTCTGGTTGCTAGGAGACAATTGGAATGCGAGGTGGGCTACCCCGCCATCCATCCTTAGAACCCTGCTCAGAATCATTGGCCTGGACCCAAACAACAGGTCTCAATTGTCCTGCAGAAGACTCTCTGCAGTTTGGAGCTTCTCACAACTCCCATCGTGGGAAAACACCCATTGCCTCATGATGCCCCCCCCATTCATGAAGGGGCCATCAGGGACAGAAACTCCAACCTGAGCGATCCTCTGATCCTCGCCCTGACTTCAGATGCACGAGATCTCGATTCAGGTCTGTAGATTGTGCTTGCCATTGCCTCACCCAGAAACCTAAGCCTAGCTTGTGTTCTCAGACTTTTGTCGTCAGACTACTGGCCCACAAGCCCTCCAGTTTGGCAATCCAGAACTACAATGCAGCACTCTGCCGGCCCTCCAGAAGAAAAACATTGTCCTCTGGGGCTACCCAGTAACTCCAAATGAGGATCAACCTGCACCGACCTTGGCTGTACCCCAAATACATAGGCTGACCAGGGCACTAATGCCCTTTCTGACACAGACTGAGCCTGGACCCCCTGGACCCTCCCAGACAGCTGGCCGCACACTGAGCACATCGAGCCGCCATGGCCTTAGGTCGTCATCTCTTCCCAACCTCGGTTTTCAGGTTTCAGAACCTAGACCTTATCTCCAATCACTGCCCAGGGTTGAAGGTGATGCAGGATTCAGAACTCCTTCCCCATGGCAAGAAACCTTGTGGTTGGCATGTTGTCCAACGTTCAGTGTAGTTGAAACCAGTGTGGCCCATGAGGCCCCGCCCATGGTCGCGGGCCACATTGGTCACAAACACACATTGTGACGCTCAGGCTGAGCCCAGTCCTCAAGTAAGGTCACTCAGTGGCTGGATGAAGAGATAGCATATTGGGCTTGCCATGCCCCTAGGCCCCAATTTTTAACCATAGTTCGGGTTGTCCCTTCAGTCTTCCCCACAGCTTGGCTTTGGAATTCCTCTTTTGGTGGGACACCTGAGGTAACAAAACTGAAAGGAGACCTCCCATCCCACAGATTGACGAAAAGCAATTGGGAATCGGGCCAAATCCTCAGAGAGGAAGATTCGTCCATGGCCCATGAGGCCTCCCCGACATTCCACCTCCATCACTGATACAAAATCCAGAGACAAAAGCCTGAGCAAGCGCCTCAGACTCGCACTTTATTCATATCCTGAAGAGTTCTTCTCATGGTTTGTAGATCGGGCCTGCCATACCTACGTCCCCAAACCTAAGCTGAGTTTGTGTTTTCAGACTTCTGTCCTCAAAGTCTTGGGCCACACACCCTCCTGGCTGGGCCCCTGGAGCCACACATTAGGACTGTGCCTACCAATCCATGGGAATTCTTTCCATTCCATGGTCCAAAATCGTACAAATTAGGAGAAACCTCCAAAGTCCCTGACGCCATCCCAATAGTGTAGGTCGCCCGGAACAAACAAGGGCTGTCTGACACCAGCTGATAATCGACCTCCACTCATACCATAGATGGATGTCCAAAGAGAAGAAGATTGAACTAGACAGGAGGCTAGGTCATAATAGGATCCATTGCTTTGGGTTACAGGCATGTGCCCTCAAAAGCCTGATTCCAATACGAGCATAGGGGTTTTCCTGAGGCACCCATCAGAACTCATCTTGTCTCCACAAGGAAACCTGTGCATGGGAGCCATGTCCAAAGCTTAGGAGAGTACTTCAGGGTCCCGGTGCCACCGCCCCATTCCAAGGCCCTCATGGACACAAAAAAACATTAAGACCCATCCTCAGGAAAGTCCATTTCAACTCAGCCACCCCGGTTGCTCCCGCAGAGCCATCAGATCTAAACTGTCTTGTTGCTAGGAGACAATTGGAATGTGAGGCGGGCTTCCCAGGCATCCATCCGTGAACGATGGTCTGGAGTCATTCCATATGGGATGTCCTGGAGCTGTCCAACAGGTCTCAATTGTCCCGCAGAAGGAATCCTTGAAGGGGGCATCCCACAACTCCGAACGTGGGAAAAACTCAATGGCCTCGAGATTCCGCTCCCTTCATGAAGCGGCCGTCATGCTCAGAAACTCCCACCTGAGCCAAAGTCTGATCCTCGCCCTGACTTCAGATGCATGAGATATTGGTTCAGATCTGCAGGGGGTACCTGCCGTGCCCTCGCCCTGAAACCCAAGTCTAGCTTGTCTTCTCAGACTTCCGTCCTCACACTCATGGCCCCGAAGCCCTCAAGTTTGGCAATTCCGGACCCACAATGCAGCACTCTGCCTGCCCTCTAAAAAAAAAAATTATTGCCTCATGACCTGCCCAGGCACCTTAAATGCGGGTAAACCTACCCAGCACTCGACTTTACCCAAATTATATAGTCTAACTTGGGCACTAATGCACTGTCGAACACAACCTGAGCCCGGACCTCCTGACCAACACCCAGAAAGCTGACCGCACACTGAGCTCATAAAACCGCCATGGCCTTTGGTCATCATCTCTTCCCTACCTCAGTTTTCAGGCTTCAGAACCGAGACCTTATCTCCAATCACTGCCCAGGGGTGAGTGTGATGCAGAAAACAGAACTCCTCCTTACCCATGGCAAGAACCCTTGTTTTTGGCACGTTGACCAACGTTCAGTGTAGGAGAAACCAGCATTCACCCTGAGGCCCCGCCCATTCTTGAGTACGAAGAGGGCATACACACGCATTGTGACCCTCAGCATGAGTCCTGTCCTCTAGTAAGTCCTCTCAGTGGCTGGACCATTAGATGTCATAATGGGCTTGACATGTCCCTAGGCCCCAATTTTTAACCAGATTTCTGATTGTCCAGTCGCCCCTCCCCAGGGCTCTACTCTGGAATCCATAATTTGGTGGGACACTTGAGGTTAAAAAAGAAAAAAAAAACAACAACAACAACAACAAAAAAAAACGGACTTCTTCCAGCCCACAGAATGACCCAAAACTCTTTGGACGGGGCCAAACCACCAGAGAGTAAGACTCGTCCATTTCCCATGAAGTCACCCAGAAATTCCACGACCATGAGTGACACGATATCCAGAGACAAAAACTTGAGCAGGAGCCTCACACTCGCCCTTCTTTCAATTCCCGAAGAGTTCTCCTCATGGTCTGTAGATCAGTCCTGCCATACCTATGACCCGAAACATAAACCGAGTTTGTGTTTTCAGACAACTGTCCAAACAGCCCTGGCCTACACAACCTACAGGCTCAGGCCCCTGGGGTCAAACCTTAGGACTGTACTTGCCCTTTCCAAGGGAATTGTGTGAGCCCATTCCAATGGCCACAACCCTTCTAATAGGATAAACCTCCAAAGTCCCTGATCCATCTCAATAGTGGTGGCTTCCCAGGAAAGACAGGGGCAATCTGAGCCCAACTGAGCACCTACCTGCACTCAGACCCATAGAAAGATGTCCCCAGAGTTAAAAAGGAAAGAACAGGCCCCTAGGCACTAATCAGATCCATTGCTTTGGTTTCCAGGCATCTCTCCTCAGAGGCCTGGATTTCAAAAGCAGCATATAGCTGTTTCTTGACTCACCCATCAGAAAACATCTCATCTACACATGGGAAACTTGCACGTAGGAGCTGTGTCAAAGCCTCTTTTTAGGAGAACCCTTTAGGTCCCCAGTGCCACCGCTTCATTCCAAGGTCTCCATAGACACAAAAGCACGTTAGGACCCATCCCCAGGGGTGTCCATTTCAACTCAGCGTCCTCGGTTGCTCCCCACAGTTCCAGGAGATCTAACCTGTCTGGTTGCTAGGAGACAATTGGAATGCGAGGTGGGCTACCCAGCCATCCATCCTTAGAACCCTGCTCAGAATCATTGGCCTGGACCCAAACAACAGGTCTCAATTGTCCTGCAGAAGACTCTCTGCAGTTTGGAGCTTCTCACAACTCCCATCGTGGGAAAACACCCATGGCCTCGTGATGCCCCCCCCATTCATGAAGGGGCCATCAGGGACAGAAACTCCAACCTGAGCGATCCTATGATCCTCGCCCTGACTTCAGATGCACGAGATCTCGAATCAGGTCTGTAGATTGTGCCTGCCATGGCCTCACCCAGAAACCTAAGCCAAGCTTGTGTTCTCAGACTTTTGTCGTCAGACTACTGGCCCACAAGCCCTCCAGTTTGGCAATCCAGAACTACAATGCAGCACTCTGCCTGCCCTCCAGAAGAAAAACATTGTCCTCTGGGGCTACCCAGTAACCCCAAATGAGGATCAACCTGCACCGACATTGGCTGTACCCCCAATACATAGGCTGACCAGGGCACTAATGCCCTTTCTGACACAGCCTGAGCCTGGACCCCCTGGACCCTCCCAGACAGCTGGCCGCACACTGAGCACATCGAGCCGCCATGGCCTTAGGTCGTCATCTCTTCCCAACCTCGGTTTTCAGGTTTCAGAACCTAGACCTTATCTCCAATCCCTGCCCAGGGTTGAAGGTGATGCAGAAATCAGAACTCCTTCCCCATGGCAAGAAACCTTGTGGTTGGCATGTTGTCCAACGTTCAGTGTAGTTGAAACCAGTGTGGCCCATGAGGCCCCGCCCATGCTCACGGGTCACATTGGTCACAAACACACATTATGACGCTCAGGCTGAGCCCAGTCCTAAAGTAAGGCCACTCAGTGGCTGGATGAAGAGATAGCATATTGGGCTTGCCATGCCCCTAGGCCCCAATTTTTAACCATAGTTCGGGTTGTCCCTTCAGTCTTCCCCACAGCTTGGCTTTGGAATTCCTCTTTTGGTGGGACACCTGAGGTAACAAAACTGAAATGAGTCCTCCCATCCCAGAGATTGACGAAAAGCAATTGGGATTCGGGCCAAATCCTCAGAGAGGAAGATTCGTCCATGGCCCATGAGGCCTCCCCGACATTCCACGGCCATCACTGATACAAAATCCAGAGACAAATGCCTGAGCAAGCGCCTCAGACTCGCACTTTCTTCATATCCTGAAGTGTTCTTCTCATGGTTTGTAGATCGGGCCTGCCATACCTACGTCCCCAAACCTAAGCTGAGTTTGTGTTTTCAGACTTCTGTCCTCAAAGTCTTGGGCCACACACCCTCCAGGCTGGGCCCCTGGAGCCACACATTAGGACTGTGCCTACCAATCCATGGGAATTCTGCCCATTCCATGGTCCAAAATCGTACAAATTAGGAGAAACCTCCAAAGTCCCTGAGGCCATCCCAATAGTGTAGGTCGCCCGGAACAAACAAGGGCTGTCTGACACCAGCTGATAATCGACCTCCACTCATACCATAGATGGATATCCACAGAGAAGACGATTGAACCAGACAGGACCCTAGGCCATAATAGGATCCATTGCTTTGGGTTACAGGCATGTGTCCTCAAAAGCCTGATTCGAATACGAGCATAGGGGTTTTCCTGAGGCACCCATCAGAACTCATCTCGTCTCCACAAGGAAACCTGTGCATGGGAGCCATGTCCAAAGCTTAGGAGAGTACTTCAGGGTCCCGGTGCCACCGCCCCATTCCAAGGTCCTCATGGACACAAAAACACATTAGGACCCATCCTCAGGAAAGTCCATTTCAACTCAGCCACCCCGGTTGCTCCCGCAGAGCCATCAGATCTAAACTGTCTTGTTGCTAGGAGACAATTGGAATGTGCGGCGGTCTTCCCAGGCATCCATCCGCGAACGGTGCTCTGGAGTCATTCCATATGGGATGTCCTGGAGCTGTCCAACAGGTCTCAATTGTCCCGCAGAAGGAATCCTTGAAGGGGGCATCCCACAACTCCGAACGTGGGAAAAACTCAATGGCCTCGAGATTCCGCTCCCTTCATGAAGCGGCCGTCATGCTCAGAAACTCCCACCTGAGCCAACGTCTGATCCTCGCCCTGACTTCAGATGCATGAGATATGGGTTCAGATCTGTAGGGGGTACCTGCCGTGCCCTCGCCCTGAAACCCAAGTCTAGCTTGTCTTCTCAGACTTCCGTCCTCACACTCCTGGCCCCGAAGCCCTCAAGTTTGGCAATTCCGGACCCACAATGCAGCACTCTGCCTGCCCTCTAAAAAAAAAATTATTGCCTCATGACCTGCCCAGGCACCTTAAATGAGGGTAAACCTACACAGCACTCGACTTTACCCAAATTATATAGTCTAACCTGGGCACCAATGCACTGTGGAACACAACCTGAGCCCGGACCTCCTGACCAACACCCAGAAAGCTGACCGCACACTGAGCACATAAAACCCGCCATGGCCTTTGGTCATCATCTCTTCCCTACCTCAGTTTTCAGGCTTCAGAACCGAGACCTTATCTCCAATCACTGCCCAGGGTTGAGTGTGATGCAGAAATCAGAACTCCTCCTTACCCATGGCAAGAACCCTTGTGGTTGGCACGTTGTCCAACGATCAGTGTAGGAGAAACCCTGAGGCCCCGCCCATTCTTGAGTGCGACGAGGGCATACACACGCATTGTGACCCTCAGCATGAGTCCTGTCCTCTAGTAAGTCCTCTCAGTGGCTGGACCATTAGATGTCATAATGGGCTTGACATGTCCCTAGGCCCCAATTTTTAACCAGATTTCTGATTGTCCAGTCGCCCCTCCTAGGGCTCTACTCTGAAATCCCTCATTTGGTGGGACACCTGAGGTTAAAAAAGAAAACAACAACAACAACAACAACAACAACAACAACAACAACAAAATTAAACGGACTTCTTCCAGCCCACAGAATGAACCCAAACTCTTTGGACGGGGCCAAACCACCAGAGAGTAAGACTCGTCCATTTCCCATGAAGTCACCCAGAAATTCCACGACCATGAGTGACACGATATCCCGAGACAAAAACTTGAGCAGGAGCCTCACACTCACCCTTCTTTCAAATCCCGAAAAGTTCTCCTCATGGTCTGTAGATCAGTCCTGCCATACCTATGACCTGACACATAAGCCGAGTTTGTGTTTTCAGACAACTGTCCAAAAGGGGCTGGACGACACAACCTACAGGCTCAGGCCCCTGGAGCCAAACCTGAGGACTGTACTTGCCCTCTCCAAGGGAATTGTGTGTGCCCATTCCAATGGCCACAACCCTTCTAATAGGATAAACCTCCAAAGTCCCTGATATATCTCAATAGTGGTAGCTTCCCAGGAAAAACAGGGGCAATCTGAGCCCAAATGAGCCCCTACCTGCACTCAGACCCATAGACAGATGTCCTCAGAGGTAAAAAGGAAAGAACAGGCCCCTAGGCACTAATCAGATGCATTGCTTTGGTTTCCAGGCATCTCTCCTCAGAGGCCTGGATTTCAAAGGCAGCATATAGCTGTTTCTTGTTTCACCCATCAGAAAACATCTCATCTACACATGGGAAACTTGCACGTTGGAGCTGTGTCAAAGCCTCTGTTTAGGAGAACCCTTTAGGGCCCCAGTGCCACCGCTTCATTCCAAGGTCTCCATAGACACAAAAGCACATTCGGACCCATCCCCAGGGGTGTGCATTTCAACTCAGCATTCTCGGTAGCTCCCCACAGATCCAGGAGATCTAAACTGTCTTGTTGCTAGGAGACAATTGGAATGCGAGGTGGGCTACCCAGCCATCCATCCTTAGAACCCTGCTCAGAATCATTGGCCTGGAGCCAAACAACAGGTCTCAATTGTCCTGCCGAAGACTCTCTGCAGTTTGGAGCTTCTCACAACTCCCATCATGGGAAAACCCCCATGGCATCGTGATGCCCCCCCATTCATGAAGGGGCCATCAGGGACAGAAACTCCAACCTGAGCGATCGTCTGATCCTCGCCCTGACTTCAGATGCACGAGATCTCGATTCAGGACTGTAGATTGTGCTTGCCATGGCCTCACCCAGAAACCTAAGCCTAGCTTGTGTTCTCAGACTTTTGTCGTCAGACTACTGGCCCACAAGGCCTCCAGTTTGGCAATCCAGAACTACAATGCAGCACTCTGCCTGCCCTCCAGATAAAAAACATTGTCCTCTGGGGCTACCCAGTAACCCCAAATGAGGATCAACCTGCACCGACCTTGGCTGTACCCCAAATACATAGGCTGACCAGGGCACTAATGCCCTTTCTGACACAGCCTGAGCCTGGACCCCCTGGCCCCTCCCAGACAGCTGGCCGCACACTGAGCACATCGAGCCGCCATGGCCTTAGGTCGTCATCTCTTCCCAACCTCGGTTTTCAGGTGTCAGAACCTAGACCTTATCTCCAATCACTGTCCATGTTGAAGGTGATTCAGAAATCAGAACTCTTTCCCCATGGCAAGAAACCTTGTGGTTGGCATGTTGTCCAACGTTCAGTGTCGTTGAAACCAGTGTGGCCCATGAGGCCCCGCCCATGCTCGCGGGCCACATTGGTCACAAACACACATTGTGACCCTCAGGCTGAGCCCAGTCCTCAAGTAAGGCCACTCAGTGGCTGGATGAAGAGATAGCATATTGGGCTTGCCATGCCCCTAGGCCCCAATTTTTAACCATAGTTCGGATTGTCCCTTCAGTCTTCCCCACGGCTTTGCTTTGGAATTCCTCTTTTGGTGGGACACCTGAGGTAACAAAACTGAAATGAGTCCTCCCATCCCACAGATTGACGAAAAGCAATTGGGATTCGGGCCAAATCCTCAGAGAGGAAGATTCGTCCATGGCCCATGAGGCCTCCCCGACATTCCACGGCCATCACTGATACAAAATCCAGAGACAAAAGCCTGAGCAATCGCCACAGACTCGCACTTTCTTCATATCCTGTAGAGTTCTTCTCATGGTTTGTAGATCGGGCCTGCCATACCTACGTCCCCAAACCTAAGCTGAGTTTGTGTTTTCAGACTTCTGTCCTCAAAGTCTTGGGCCACACACCCTCCAGGCTGGGCCCCTGGAGCCACACATTAGGACTGTGCCTACCAATCCATGGGAATTCTGCCCATTCCATGGTCCAAAATCGTACAAATTAGGAGAAACCTCCAACGACCCTTAGGCCATCCAAATAGTGTGGGTCACCCGGAACAAACAAGGGGTGTCTGACACCAGCTGATAATCGACCTCCACTCATACCATAGATGGATTTCCCCAGAGAAGAAGATTGAACCAGACAGGACCCTAGGCCATAATAGGATCCATTGCTATGGGTTACAGGCATGTGTCCTCAAAAGCCTGATTCCAATACGAGCATAGGGGTTTTCCTGAGGCACCCATCAGAACTCATCTCGTCTCCACAAGTAAACCTGTGCATGGGAGCCATGTCCAAAGCTTAGGAAAGTACTTCAGGTTGCCGGTGCCACCGCCCCATTCCAAGGCCCTCATGGACACAAAAACACATTAGGACACATCCTCAGGAAAGTCCATTTCAACTCAGCCACCGAGGTTGCTCCCGCAGAGCCATCAGATCTAAACTGTCTTGTTGCTAGGAGACAATTGGAATGCGAGGCGGGCTTCCCAGGCATCCATCCGCGAACGGTGCTCTGGAGTCATTCCATATGGGATGTCCTGGAGCTGTCCAACAGGTCTCAATTGTCCGGAAGAAGGAATCCTGGAAGGGGGCATCCCACAACTCCCAACGTGGGAAAACCTCAATGGTCTCGAGATTCCGCTCCCCTCATGAAGCGGCCGTCATGCTCAGAAACTCCCACCTGAGCCAACGTCTGATCCTCGCCCTGACTTCAGATGCATGAGATATTGGTTCAGATCTGCAGGGGGTACCTGCCGTGCCCTCGCCCTGAAACCCAAGTCTAGCTTGTCTTCTCAGACTTCCATCCTCACACTCCTGGCCCCAAAGCCCTCAAGTTTGGCAATTCCGGACCCACAATGCAGCACTCTGCCTGCCCTCTAGAAAAAAAATGATTGCCTCATGAGCTGCCCAGGCACCTTAAATGAGGGTAAACCTACACAGCACTCGACTTTACCCAAATTATATAGTCTAACCTGGGCACTAATGCACTGTCGAACACATCCTGAGCCCGGACCTCCTGACCAACACCCAGAAAGCTGACCGCACACTGAGCACATAAAACCCGCCATGGCCTTAGGTCATCATCTCTTCCCTACCTCAGTTTTCAGGCTTCAGAACCGAGACCTTATCTCCAATCACTGCCCAGGGGTGAGTCTGATGCAGAAATCAGAACTCCTCCTTACCCATGGCAAGAACCCTTGTGGTTGGCACGTTGTCCAACGATCAGTGTAGGAGAAACCCTGAGGCCCCGCCCATTCTTGAGTGCGACGAGGGCATACACACGCATTGTGACCCTCAGCATGAGTCCTGTCCTCTAGTAAGTCCTCTCAGTGGCTGGACCATTAGATGTCATAATGGGCTTGACATGTCCCTAGGCCCCAATTTTTAACCAGATTTCTGATTGTCCAGTCGCCCCTCCTAGGGCTCTACTCTGACATCCCTCATTTGGTGGGACACCTGAGGTTAAAAAAGAAAACAACAACAACAACAACAAGAACAACAAAATAAAACGGACTTCTTCCAGCCCACAGAATGAACCCAAACTCTTTGGACGGGGCCAAACCACCAGAGAGTAAGACTCGTCCATTTCCCATGAAGTCACCCAGAAATTCCACGACCATGAGTGACACGATATCCCGAGACAAAAACTTGAGCAGGAGCCTCACACTCGCCCTTCTTTCAAATCCCGAAAAGTTCTCCTCATGGTCTGTAGATCAGTCCTGCCATACCTATGACCTGAAACATAAGCCGAGTTTGTGTTTTCAGACAACTGTCCAAAAGGGGCTAACGACACAACCTACAGGCTCAGGCCCCTGGAGCCAAACCTGAGGACTGTACTTGCCCTCTCCAAGGGAATTGTGTGTGCCCATTCCAATGGCCACAACCCTTCTAATAGGATAAACCTCCAAAGTCCCTGATATATCTCAATAGTGGTAGCTTCCCAGGAAAAACAGGGGCAATCTGAGCCCAAATGAGCCCCTACCTGCACTCAGACCCATAGACAGATGTCCTCAGAGGTAAAAAGGAAAGAACAGGCCCCTAGGCACTAATCAGATCCATTGCTTTGGTTTCCAGGCATCTCTCCTCAGAGGCCTGGATTTCTAAAGCAGCATATAGCTGTTTCTTGTTTCACCCATCAGAAAACATCTCATCTACACATGGGAAACTTGCACGTTGGAGCTGTGTCAAAGCCTCTGTTTAGGAGAACCCTTTAGGGCCCCAGTGCCACCGCTTCATTCCAAGGTCTCCATAGACACAAAAGCACATTCGGACCCATCCCCAGGGGTGTGCATTTCAACTCAGCATCCTCGGTAGCTCCCCACAGATCCAGGAGATCTAAACTGTCTTGTTGCTAGGAGACAATTGGAATGCGAGGTGGGCTACCCAGCCATCCATCCATAGAACCCTGCTCAGAATCATTGGCCTGGAGCCAAACAACAGGTCTCAATTGTCCTGCCGAAGACTCTCTGCAGTTTGGAGCTTCTCACAACTCCCATCATGGGAAAACCCCCATGGCCTCGTGATGCCCCCCCATTCATGAAGGGGCCATCAGGGACAGAAACTTCAACCTGAGCGATCGTCTGATCCACGCCCTGACTTCAGATGCACTAGATCTCGATTCAGGACTGTAGATTGTGCCTGCCATGGCCTCACCCAGAAACCTAAGCCTAGCTTGTGTTCTCAGACTTTTGTCGTCAGACTACTGGCCCACAAGGCCTCCAGTTTGGCAATCCAGAACTACAATGCAGCACTCTGCCTGCCCTCCAGATAAAAAACATTGTCCTCTGGGGCTACCCAGTAACCCCAAATGAGGATCAACCTGCACCGACCTTGGCTGTACCCCAAATACATAGGCTGACCAGGGCACTAATGCCCTTTCTGACACAGCCTGAGCCTGGACCCCCTGGCCCCTCCCAGACAGCTGGCCGCACACTGAGCACATCCAGCCGCCATGGCCTTAGGTCGTCATCTCTTCCCAGCCTCGGTTTTCAGGTTTCAGAACCTAGACCTTATCTCCAATCACTGTCCATGTTGAAGGTGATGCAGAAATCAGAACTCCTTCCCCATGGCAAGAAACCTTGTGGTTGGCATGTTGTCCAACGTTCAGTGTCGTTGAAACCAGTGTGGCCCATGAGGCCCCGCCCATGCTCGCGGGCCACATTGGTCACAAACACACATTGTGACCCTCAGGCTGAGCCCAGTCCTCAAGTAAGGCCACTCAGTGGCTGGATGAAGAGATAGCATATTGGGCTTGCCATGCCCCTAGGCCCCAATTTTTAACCATAGTTCGGATTGTCCCTTCAGTCTTCCCCACGGCTTTGCTTTGGAATTCCTCTTTTGGTGGGACACCTGAGGTAACAAAACTGAAATGAGTCCTCCCATCCCACAGATTGACGAAAAGCAATTGGGAATCGGGCCAAATCCTCAGAGAGGAAGATTCGTCCATGGCCCATGAGGCCTCCCCGTCATTCCACGGCCATCACTGATACAAAATCCAGAGACAAAAGCCTGAGCAATCGCCACAGACTCGCACTTTCTTCATATCCTGTAGAGTTCTTCTCATGGTTTGTAGATCGGGCCTGCCATACCTACATCCCCAAACCTAAGCTGAGTTTGTGTTTTAGACTTCTGTCCTCAAAGACTTGGGCCACACACCCTCCAGGCTGGGCCCCTGGAGCCACACATTAGGACTGTGCCTACCAATCCATGGGAATTCTGCCCATTCCATGGTCCAAAATCGTACAAATTAGGAGAAACCTCCAACGACCCTTAGGCCATCCCAATAGTGTGGGTCACCCGGAACAAACAAGGGGTGTCTGACACCAGCTGATAATCGACCTCCACTCATACCATAGATGGATGTCCCCAGAGAAGAAGATTGAACCAGACAGGACCCTAGGCCATAATAGGATCCATTGCTATGGGTTACAGGCATGTGTCCTCAAAGCCTGATTCCAATACGAGCATAGGGGTTTTCCTGAGGCACCCATCAGAACTCATCTCGTCTCCACAAGTAAACCTGTGCATGGGAGCCATGTCCAAAGCTTAGGAAAGTACATCAGGTTGCCGGTGCCACCGCCCCATTCCAAGGCCCTCATGGACACAAAAACACATTAGGACACATCCTCAGGAAAGTCCATTTCAACTCAGCCTCCGAGGTTGCTCCCGCAGAGCCATCAGATCTAAACTGTCTTGTTGCTAGGAGACAATTGGAATGCGAGGCGGGCTTCCCAGGCATCCATCCGCGAACGGGGCTCTGGAGTCATTCCATATGGGATGTCCTGGAGCTGTCCAACAGGTCTCAATTGTCCGGAAGAAGGAATCCTGGAAGGGGGCATCCCACAACTCCCAACGTGGGAAAACCTCAATGGTCTCGAGATTCCGCTCCCTTCATGAAGCGGCCGTCATGCTCAGAAACTCCCACCTGAGCCAACGTCTGATCCTCGCCCTGACTTCAGATGCATGAGATATTGGTTCAGATCTGCAGGGGGTACCTGCCGTGCCCTCGCCCTGAAACCCAAGTCTAGCTTGTCTTCTCAGACTTCCATCCTCACACTCCTGGCCCCAAAGCCCTCAAGTTTGGCAATTCCGGACCCACAATGCAGCACTCTGCCTGCCCTCTAGAAAAAAAATGATTGCCTCATGAGCTGCCCAGGCACCTTAAATGAGGGTAAACCTACACAGCACTCGACTTTACCCCAATTATATAGTCTAACCTGGGCACTAATGCACTGTCGAACACATCCTGAGCCTGGACCTCCTGACCAACACCCAGAAAGCTGACCGCACACTGAGCACATAAAACCCGCCATGGCCTTAGGTCATCATCTCTTCCCTACCTCAGTTTTCAGACTTCAGAACCGAGACCTTATCTCCAATCACTGCCCAGGGGTGAGTCTGATGCAGAAATCAGTACTCCTCCTTACCCATGGCAAGAACCCTTGTGGTTGGCACGTTGTCCAACGATCAGTGTAGGAGAAACCCTGAGGCCCCGCCCATTCTTGAGTGCGACGAGGGCATACACACGCATTGTGACCCGCAGCATGAGTCCTGTCCTCTAGTAAGTCCTCTCAGTGGCTGGACCATAAGATGTCATAATGGGCTTGACATGTCCCTAGGCCCCAATTTTTAACCAGATTTCTGATTGTCCAGTCGCCCCTCCTAGGGCTCTACTCTGAAATCCCTCATTTGGTGGGACACCTGAGGTTAAAAAAGAAAACAACAACAACAACAACAACAACAACAACAACAAGAACAACAAAATAAAACGGACTTCTTCCAGCCCACAGAATGAACCCAAACTCTTTGGACGGGGCCAAACCACCAGAGAGTAAGACTCGTCCATTTCCCATGAAGTCACCCAGAAATTCCACGACCATGAGTGACACGATATCCCGAGACAAAAACTTGAGCAGGAGCCTCACACTCGCCCTTCTTTCAAATCCCGAAAAGTTCTCCTCATGGTCTGTAGATCAGTCCTGCCATACCTATGACCTGAAACATAAGCCGAGTTTGTGTTTTCAGACAACTGTCCAAAAGGGGCTGGACGACACAACCTACAGGCTCAGGCCCCTGGAGCCAAACCTGAGGACTGTACTTGCCCTCTCCAAGGGAATTGTGTGTGCCCATTCCAATGGCCACAACCCTTCTAATAGGATAAACCTCCAAAGTCCCTGATATATCTCAATAGTGGTAGCTTCCCAGGAAAAACAGGGGCAATCTGAGCCCAAATGAGCCCCTACCTGCACTCAGACCCATAGACAGATGTCCTCAGAGGTAAAAAGGAAAGAACAGGCCCCTAGGCACTAATCAGATCCATTGCTTTGGTTTCCAGGCATCTCTCCTCAGAGGCCTGGATTTCTAAAGCAGCATATAGCTGTTTCTTGTTTCACCCATCAGAAAACATCTCATCTACACATGGGAAACTTGCACGTTGGAGCTGTGTCAAAGCCTCTGTTTAGGAGATCCCTTTAGGGCCCCAGTGCCACCGCTTCATTCCAAGGTCTCCATAGACACAAAAGCACATTCGGACCCATCCCCAGGGGTGTGCATTTCAACTCAGCATCCTCGGTAGCTCCCCACAGATCCAGGAGATCTAAACTGTCTTGTTGCTAGGAGACAATTGGAATGCGAGGTGGGCTACCCAGCCATCCATCCTTAGAACCCTGCTCAGAATCATTGGCCTGGAGCCAAACAACAGGTCTCAATTGTCCTGCCGAAGACTCTCTGCAGTTTGGAGCTTCTCACAACTCCCATCATGGGAAAACCCCCATGGCCTCGTGATGCCCCCCCATTCATGAAGGGGCCATCAGGGACAGAAACTCCAACCTGAGCGATCGTCTGATCCTCGCCCTGACTTCAGATGCACGAGATCTCGATTCAGGACTGTAGATTGTGCTTGCAATGGCCTCACCCAGAAACCTAAGCCTAGCTTGTGTTCTCAGACTTTTGTCGTCAGACTACTGGCCCACAAGGCCTCCAGTTTGGCAATCCAGAACTACAATGCAGCACTCTGCCTGCCCTCCAGATAAAAAACATTGTCCTCTGGGGCTACCCAGTAACCCCAAATGAGGATCAACCTGCACCGACCTTGGCTGTACCCCAAATACATAGGCTGACCAGGGCACTAATGCCCTTTCTGACACAGCCTGAGCCTGGACCCCCTGGCCCCTCCCAGACAGCTGGCCGCACACTGAGCACATCGAGCCGCCATGGCCTTAGGTCGTCATCTCTTCCCAACCTCGGTTTTCAGGTTTCAGAACCTAGACCTTATCTCCAATCACTGTCCATGTTGAAGGTGATGCAGAAATCAGAACTCCTTCCCCATGGCAAGAAACCTTGTGGTTGGCATGTTGTTCAACGTTCAGTGTCGTTGAAACCAGTGTGGCCCATGAGGCCCCGCCCATGCTCGCAGGCCACATTGGTCACAAACACACATTGTGACCCTCAGGCTGAGCCCAGTCCTCAAGTAAGGCCACTCAGTGGCTGGATGATGAGATAGCATATTGGGCTTGCCATGGCCCTAGGCCCCAATTTTTAACCATAGTTCGGGTTGTCCCTTCAGTCTTCCCCACGGCTTTGCTTTGGAATTCCTCTTTAGGTGGGACACCTGAGGTAACAAAACTGAAATGAGTCCTCCCATCCCACAGATTGACGAAAAGCAATTGGGAATCGGGCCAAATCCTCAGAGAGGAAGATTCGTCCATGGCCCATGAGGCCTTCCCGACATTCCACGGCCATCACTGATACAAAATCCAGAGACAAAAGCCTGAGCAATCGCCACAGACTCGCACTTTCTTCATATCCTGTAGAGTTATTCTCATGGTTTGTAGATCGGGCCTGCCATACCTACGTCCCCAAACCTAAGCTGAGTTTGTGTTTTCAGACTTCTGTCCTCAAAGTCTTGGGCCACACACCCTCCAGGCTGGGCCCCTGGAGCCACACATTAGGACTGTGCCTACCAATCCTTGGGAATTCTGCCCATTCCATGGTCCAAAATCGTACAAATTAGGAGAAACCTCCAACGACCCTTAGGCCATCCCAATAGTGTGGGTCACCCGGAACAAACAAGGGGTGTCTGACACCAGCTGATAATCGACCTCCACTCATACCATAGATGGATGTCCCCAGAGAAGAAGATTGAACCAGCCAGGACCCTAGGCCATAATAGGATCCATTGCTATGGGTTACAGGCATGTGTCCTCAAAAGCCTGATTCCAATACGAGCATAGGGGTTTTCCTGAGGCACCCATCAGAACTCATCTCGTCTCCACAAGTAAACCTGTGCATGGGAGCCATGTCCAATGCTTAGGAAAGTACATCAGGTTGCCGGTGCCACCGCCCCATTCCAAGGCCCTCATGGACACAAAAACACATTAGGACACATCCTCAGGAAAGTCCATTTCAACTCAGCCACCGAGGTTGCTCCCGCAGAGCCATCAGATCTAAACTGTCTTGTTGCTAGGAGACAATTGGAATGCGAGGCGGGCTTCCCAGGCATCCATCCGCGAACGGGGCTCTGGAGTCATTCCATATGGGATGTCCTGGAGCTGTCCAACAGGTCTCAATTGTCCGGAAGAAGGAATCCTGGAAGGGGGCATCCCACAACTCCCAACGTGGGAAAACCTCAATGGTCTCGAGATTCCGCTCCCTTCATGAAGCGGCCGTCATGCTCAGAAACTCCCACCTGAGCCAACGTCTGATCCTCGCCCTGACTTCAGATGCATGAGATATTGGTTCAGATCTGCAGGGGGTACCTGCCGTGCTCTCACCCTGAAACCCAAGTCTAGCTTGTCTTCTCAGACTTCCATCCTCACACTCCTGGCCCCAAAGCCCTCAAGTTTGGCAATTCCGGACCCACAATGCAGCACTCTGCCTGCCCTCTAGAAAAAAAAATGATTGCCTCATGAGCTGCCCAGGCACCTTAAATGAGGGTAAACCTACACAGCACTCGACTTTACCCAAATTATATAGTCTAACCTGGGCACTAATGCACTGTCGAACACATCCTGAGCCCGGACCTCCTGACCAACACCCAGAAAGCTGACCGCACACTGAGCACATAAAACCCGCCATGGCCTTAGGTCATCATCTCTTCCCTACCTCAGTTTTCAGGCTTCAGAACCGAGACCTTATCTCCAATCACTGCCCAGGGGTGAGTCTGATGCAGAAATCAGAACTCCTCCTTACCCATGGCAAGAACCCTTGTGGTTGGCACGTTGTCCAACGATCAGTGTAGGAGAAACCCTGAGGCCCCGCCCATTCTTGAGTGCGACGAGGGCATACACATGCATTGTGACCCTCAGCATGAGTCCTGTCCTCTAAGAGTCCTCTCAGTGGCTGGACCATTAGATGTCATAATGGGCTTGACATGTCCCTAGGCCCCAATTTTTAACCAGATTTCTGATTGTCCAGTCGCCCCTCCTAGGGCTCTACTCTGAAATCCCTCATTTGGTGGGACACCTGAGGTTAAAAAAGAAAACAACAACAACAACAACAACAACAACAACAAGAAAATAAAACGGACTTCTTCCAGCCCACAGAATGAACCCAAACTCTTTGGACGGGGCCAAACCACCAGAGAGTAAGACTCGTCCATTTCCCATGAAGTCACCCAGAAATTCCACGACCATGAGTGACACGATATCCCGAGACAAAAACTTGAGCAGGAGCCTCACACTCGCCCTTCTTTCAAATCCCGAAAAGTTCTCCTCATGGTCTGTAGATCAGTCCTGCCATACCTATGACCTGAAACATAAGCCGAGTTTGTGTTTTCAGACAACTGTCCAAAAGGGGCTGGACGACACAACCTACAGGCTAAGGCCCCTGGAGCCAAACCTGAGGACTGTACTTGCCCTCTCCAAGGGAATTGTGTGTGCCCATTCCAATGGCCACAACCCTTCTAATAGGATAAACCTCCAAAATCCCTGATATATCTCAATAGTGGTAGCTTCCCAGGAAAAACAGGGGCAATCTGAGCCCAAATGAGCCCCTACCTGCACTCAGACCCATAGACAGATGTCCTCAGAGGTAAAAAGGAAAGAACAGGCCCCTAGGCACTAATCAGATCCATTGCTTTGGTTTCCAGGCATCTCTCCTCAGAGGCCTGGATTTCTAAAGCAGCATATAGCTGTTTCTTGTTTCACCCATCAGAAAACATCTCATCTACACATGGGAAACTTGCACGTTGGAGCTGTGTCAAAGCCTCTGTTTAGGAGAACCCTTTAGGGCCCCAGTGCCACCGCTTCATTCCAAGGTCTCCATAGACACAAAAGCACATTCGGACCCATCCCCAGGGGTGTGCATTTCAACTCAGCATCCTCGGTAGCTCCCCACAGATCCAGGAGATCTAAACTGTCTTGTTGCTAGGAGAGAATTGGAATGCGAGGTGGGCTACCCAGCCATCCATCCTTAGAACCCTGCTCAGAATCATTGGCCTGGAGCCAAACAACAGGTCTCAATTGTCCTGCCGAAGACTCTCTGCAGTTTGGAGCTTCTCACAACTCCCATCATGGGAAAACCCCCATGGCCTCGTGATGCCCCCCCATTCATGAAGGGGCCATCAGGGACAGAAACTCCAACCTGAGCGATCGTCTGATCCTCGCCCTGACTTCAGATGCACGAGATCTCGATTCAGGTCTGTAGATTGTGCCTGCCATGGCCTCACCCAGAAACCTCAGCCTAGCTTGTGTTCTCAGACTTTTGTCGTCAGACTACTGGCCCACAAGGCCTCCAGTTTGGCAATCCAGAACTACAATGCAGCACTCTGCCTGCCCTCCAGATAAAAAACATTGTCCTCTGGGGCTACCCAGTAACCCCAAATGAGGATCAACCTGCACCGACCTTGGCTGTACCCCAAATACATAGGCTGACCAGGGCACTAATGCCCTTTCTGACACAGCCTGAGCCTGGACCCCCTGGCCCCTCCCAGACAGCTGGCCGCACACTGAGCACATCGAGCCGCCATGGCCTTAGGTCGTCATCTCTTCCCAACCTCGGTTTTCAGGTTTCAGAACCTAGACCTTATCTCCAATCACTGTCCATGTTGAAGGTGATGCAGAAATCAGAACTCCTTCCCCATGGCAAGAAACCTTGTGGTTGGCATGTTGTCCAACGTTCAGTGTCGTTGAAACCAGTGTGGCCCATGAGGCCCCGCCCATGCTCGCGGGCCACATTGGTCACAAACACACATTGTGACCCTCAGGCTGAGCCCAGTCCTCAAGTAAGGCCACTCAGTGGCTGGATGAAGAGATAGCATATTGGGCTTGCCATGCCCCTAGGCCCCAATTTTTAACCATAGTTCGGATTGTCCCTTCAGTCTTCCCCACGGCTTTGCTTTGGAATTCCTCTTTTGGTGGGACACCTGAGGTAACAAAAGTGAAATGAGTCCTCCCATCCCACAGATTGACGAAAAGCAATTGGGAATCGGGCCAAATCCTCAGAGAGGAAGATTCGTCCATGGCCCATGAGGCCTTCCCGACATTCCACGGCCATCACTGATACAAAATCCAGAGACAAAAGCCTGAGCAATCGCCACAGACTCGCACTTTCTTCATATCCTGTAGAGTTCTTCTCATGGTTTGTAGATCGGGCCTGCCATACCTACGTCCCCAAACCTAAGCTGAGTTTGTGTTTTCAGACTTCTGTCCTCAAAGTCTTGGGCCACACACCCTCCAGGCTGGGCCCCTGGAGCCACACATTAGGACTGTGCCTACCAATCCATGGGAATTCTGCCCATTCCATGGTCCAAAATCGTACAAATTAGGAGAAACCTCCAACGACCCTTAGGCCATCCCAATAGTGTGGGTCACCCGGAACAAACAAGGGGTGTCTGACACCAGCTGATAATCGACCTCCACTCATACCATAGATGGATGTCCCCAGAGAAGAAGATTGAACCAGCCAGGACCCTAGGCCATAATAGGATCCATTGCTATGGGTTACAGGCATGTGTCCTCAAAAGCCTGATTCCAATACGAGCATAGGGGTTTTCCTGAGGCACCCATCAGAACTCATCTCGTCTCCACAAGTAAACCTGTGCATGGGAGCCATGTCCAAAGCTTAGGAAAGTACTTCAGGTTGCCGGTGCCACCGCCCCATTCCAAGGCCCTCATGGACACAAAAACACATTAGGACACATCCTCAGGAAAGTCCATTTCAACTCAGCCTCCGAGGTTGCTCCCGCAGAGCCATCAGATCTAAACTGTCTTGTTGCTAGGAGACAATTGGAATGCGAGGCGGGCTTCCCAGGCATCCATCCGCGAACGGTGCTCTGGAGTCATTCCATATGGGATGTCCTGGAGCTGTCCAACAGGTCTCAATTGTCCGGAAGAAGGAATCCTGGAAGGGGGCATCCCACAACTCCCAACGTGGGAAAACCTCAATGGTCTCGAGATTCCGCTCCCTTCATGAAGCGGCCCTCATGCTCAGAAACTCCCACCTGAGCCAACGTCTGATCCTCGCCCTGACTTCAGATGCATGAGATATTGGTTCAGATCTGCAGGGGGTACCTGCCGTGCTCTCACCCTGAAACCCAAGTCTAGCTTGTCTTCTCAGACTTCCATCCTCACACTCCTGGCCCCAAAGCCCTCAAGTTTGGCAATTCCGGACCCACAATGCAGCACTCTGCCTGCCCTCTAGAAAAAAAAATGATTGCCTCATGAGCTGCCCAGGCACCTTAAATGAGGGTAAACCTACACAGCACTCGACTTTACCCAAATTATATAGTCTAACCTGGGCACTAATGCACTGTCGAACACATCCTGAGCCCGGACCTCCTGACCAACACCCAGAAAGCTGACCGCACACTGAGCACATAAAACCCGCCATGGCCTTAGGTCATCATCTCTTCCCTACCTCAGTTTTCAGGCTTCAGAACCGAGACCTTATCTCCAATCACTGCCCAGGGGTGAGTCTGATGCAGAAATCAGAACTCCTCCTTACCCATGGCAAGAACCCTTGTGGTTGGCACGTTGTCCAACGATCAGTGTAGGAGAAACCCTGAGGCCCCGCCCATTCTTGAGTGCGACGAGGGCATACACACGCATTGTGACCCTCAGCATGAGTCCTGTCCTCTAGTAAGTCCTCTCAGTGGCTGGACCATTAGATGTCATAATGGGCTTGACATGTCCCTAGGCCCCAATTTTTAACCAGATTTCTGATTGTCCAGTCGCCCCTCCTAGGGCTCTACTCTGAAATCCCTCATTTGGTGGGACACCTGAGGTTAAAAAAGAAAACAACAACAACAACAACAACAACAACAAAAAGAAAATAAAACGGACTTCTTCCAGCCCACAGAATGAACCCAAACTCTTTGGACGGGGCCAAACCACCAGAGAGTAAGACTCGTCCATTTCCCATGAAGTCACCCAGAAATTCCACGACCATGAGTGACACGATATCCCGAGACAAAAACTTGAGCAGGAGCCTCACACTCGCCCTTCTTTCAAATCCCGAAAAGTTCTCCTCATGGTCTGTAGATCAGTCCTGCCATACCTATGACCTGAAACATAAGCCGAGTTTGTGTTTTCAGACAACTGTCCAAAAGGGGCTGGACGACACAACCTACAGGCTAAGGCCCCTGGAGCCAAACCTGAGGACTGTACTTGCCCTCTCCAAGGGAATTGTGTGTGCCCATTCCAATGGCCACAACCCTTCTAATAGGATAAACCTCCAAAATCCCTGATATATCTCAATAGTGGTAGCTTCCCAGGAAAAACAGGGGCAATCTGAGCCCAAATGAGCCCCTACCTGCACTCAGACCCATAGACAGATGTCCTCAGAGGTAAAAAGGAAAGAACAGGCCCCTAGGCACTAATCAGATCCATTGCTTTGGTTTCCAGGCATCTCTCCTCAGAGGCCTGGATTTCTAAAGCAGCATATAGCTGTTTCTTGTTTCACCCATCAGAAAACATCTCATCTACACATGGGAAACTTGCACGTTGGAGCTGTGTCAAAGCCTCTGTTTAGGAGAACCCTTTAGGGCCCCAGTGCCACCGCTTCATTCCAAGGTCTCCATAGACACAAAAGCACATTCGGACCCATCCCCAGGGGTGTGCATTTCAACTCAGCATCCTCGGTAGCTCCCCACAGATCCAGGAGATCTAAACTGTCTTGTTGCTAGGAGAGAATTGGAATGCGAGGTGGACTACCCAGCCATCCATCCTTAGAACCCTGCTCAGAATCATTGGCCTGGAGCCAAACAACAGGTCTCAATTGTCCTGCCGAAGACTCTCTGCAGTTTGGAGCTTCTCACAACTCCCATCATGGGAAAACACCCATGGCCTCGTGATGCCCCCCCATTCATGAAGGGGCCATCAGGGACAGAAACTCCAACCTGAGCGATCGTCTGATCCTCGCCCTGACTTCAGATGCACGAGATCTCGATTCAGGTCTGTAGATTGTGCCTGCCATGGCCTCACCCAGAAACCTCAGCCTAGCTTGTGTTCTCAGACTATTGTTGTCAGACTACTGGCCCACAAGGCCTCCAGTTTGGCAATCCAGAACTACAATGCAGCACTCTGCCTGCCCTCCAGATAAAAAACATTGTCCTCTGGGGCTACCCAGTAACCCCAAATGAGGATCAACCTGCACCGACCTTGCTGTACCCCAAATACATAGGCTGACCAGGGCACTAATGCCCTTTCTGACACAGCCTGAGCCTGGACCCCCTGGCCCCTCCCAGACAGCTGGCCGCACACTGAGCACATCGAGCCGACATGGCCTTAGGTCATCATCTCTTCCCAACCTCGGTTTTCAGGTTTCAGAACCTAGACCTTATCTCCAATCACTGTCCATGTTGAAGGTGATGCAGAAATCAGAACTCCTTCCCCATGGCAAGAAACCTTGTGGTTGGCATGTTGTCCAACGTTCAGTGTCGTTGAAACCAGTGTGGCCCATGAGGCCCCGCCCATGCTCGCGGGCCACATTGGTCACAAACACACATTGTGACCCTCAGGCTGAGCCCAGTCCTCAAGTAAGGCCACTCAGTGGCTGGATGAAGAGATAGCATATTGGGCTTGCCATGCCCCTAGGCCCCAATTTTTAACCATAGTTCGGATTGTCCCTTCAGTCTTCCCCACGGCTTTGCTTTGGAATTCCTCTTTTGGTGGGACACCTGAGGTAACAAAAGTGAAATGAGTCCTCCCATCCCACAGATTGACGAAAAGCAATTGGGAATCGGGCCAAATCCTCAGAGAGGAAGATTCGTCCATGGCCCATGAGGCCTTCCCGACATTCCACGGCCATCACTGATACAAAATCCAGAGACAAAAGCCTGAGCAATCGCCACAGACTCGCACTTTCTTCATATCCTGTAGAGTTCTTCTCATGGTTTGTAGATCGGGCCTGCCATACCTACGTCCCCAAACCTAAGCTGAGTTTGTGTTTTCAGACTTCTGTCCTCAAAGTCTTGGGCCACACACCCTCCAGGCTGGGCCCCTGGAGCCACACATTAGGACTGTGCCTACCAATCCATGGGAATTCTGCCCATTCCATGGTCCAAAATCGTACAAATTAGGAGAAACCTCCAACGACCCTTAGGCCATCCCAATAGTGTGGGTCACCCGGAACAAACAAGGGGTGTCTGACACCAGCTGATAATCGACCTCCACTCATACCATAGATGGATGTCCCCAGAGAAGAAGATTGAACCAGCCAGGACCCTAGGCCATAATAGGATCCATTGCTATGGGTTACAGGCATGTGTCCTCAAAAGCCTGATTCCAATACGAGCATAGGGGTTTTCCTGAGGCACCCATCAGAACTCATCTCGTCTCCACAAGTAAACCTGTGCATGGGAGCCATGTCCAAAGCTTAGGAAAGTACTTCAGGTTGCCGGTGCCACCGCCCCATTCCAAGGCCCTCATGGACACAAAAACACATTAGGACACATCCTCAGGAAAGTCCATTTCAACTCAGCCTCCGAGGTTGCTCCCGCAGAGCCATCAGATCTAAACTGTCTTGTTGCTAGGAGACAATTGGAATGCGAGGCGGGCTTCCCAGGCATCCATCCGCGAACGGTGCTCTGGAGTCATTCCATATGGGATGTCCTGGAGCTGTCCAACAGGTCTCAATTGTCCGGAAGAAGGAATCCTGGAAGGGGGCATCCCACAACTCCCAACGTGGGAAAACCTCAATGGTCTCGAGATTCCGCTCCCTTCATGAAGCGGCCCTCATGCTCAGAAACTCCCACCTGAGCCAACGTCTGATCCTCGCCCTGACTTCAGATGCATGAGATATTGGTTCAGATCTGCAGGGGGTACCTGCCGTGCTCTCACCCTGAAACCCAAGTCTAGCTTGTCTTCTCAGACTTCCATCCTCACACTCCTGGCCCCAAAGCCCTCAAGTTTGGCAATTCCGGACCCACAATGCAGCACTCTGCCTGCCCTCTAGAAAAAAAAATGATTGCCTCATGAGCTGCCCAGGCACCTTAAATGAGGGTAAACCTACACAGCACTCGACTTTACCCAAATTATATAGTCTAACCTGGGCACTAATGCACTGTCGAACACATCCTGAGCCCGGACCTCCTGACCAACACCCAGAAAGCTGACCGCACACTGAGCACATAAAACCCGCCATGGCCTTAGGTCATCATCTCTTCCCTACCTCAGTTTTCAGGCTTCAGAACCGAGACCTTATCTCCAATCACTGCCCAGGGGTGAGTCTGATGCAGAAATCAGAACTCCTCCTTACCCATGGCAAGAACCCTTGTGGTTGGCACGTTGTCCAACGATCAGTGTAGGAGAAACCCTGAGGCCCCGCCCATTCTTGAGTGCGACGAGGGCATACACACGCATTGTGACCCTCAGCATGAGTCCTGTCCTCTAGTAAGTCCTCTCAGTGGCTGGACCATTAGATGTCATAATGGGCTTGACATGTCCCTAGGCCCCAATTTTTAACCAGATTTCTGATTGTCCAGTCACCCCTCCTAGGGCTCTACTCTGAAATCCCTCATTTGGTGGGACACCTGAGGTTAAAAAAGAAAACAACAACAACAACAACAACAACAACAACAAGAAAATAAAACGGACTTCTTCCAGCCCACAGAATGAACCCAAACTCTTTGGACGGGGCCAAACCACCAGAGAGTAAGACTCGTCCATTTCCCATGAAGTCACCCAGAAATTCCACGACCATGAGTGACACGATATCCCGAGACAAAAACTTGAGCAGGAGCCTCACACTCGCCCTTCTTTCAAATCCCGAAAAGTTCTCCTCATGGTCTGTAGATCAGTCCTGCCATACCTATGACCTGAAACATAAGCCGAGTTTGTGTTTTCAGACAACTGTCCAAAAGGGGCTGGACGACACAACCTACAGGCTAAGGCCCCTGGAGCCAAACCTGAGGACTGTACTTGCCCTCTCCAAGGGAATTGTGTGTGCCCATTCCAATGGCCACAACCCTTCTAATAGGATAAACCTCCAAAATCCCTGATATATCTCAATAGTGGTAGCTTCCCAGGAAAAACAGGGGCAATCTGAGCCCAAATGAGCCCCTACCTGCACTCAGACCCATAGACAGATGTCCTCAGAGGTAAAAAGGAAAGAACAGGCCCCTAGGCACTAATCAGATCCATTGCTTTGGTTTCCAGGCATCTCTCCTCAGAGGCCTGGATTTCTAAAGCAGCATATAGCTGTTTCTTGTTTCACCCATCAGAAAACATCTCATCTACACATGGGAAACTTGCACGTTGGAGCTGTGTCAAAGCCTCTGTTTAGGAGAACCCTTTAGGGCCCCAGTGCCACCGCTTCATTCCAAGGTCTCCATAGACACAAAAGCACATTCGGACCCATCCCCAGGGGTGTGCATTTCAACTCAGCATCCTCGGTAGCTCCCCACAGATCCAGGAGATCTAAACTGTCTTGTTGCTAGGAGAGAATTGGAATGCGAGGTGGGCTACCCAGCCATCCATCCTTAGAACCCTGCTCAGAATCATTGGCCTGGAGCCAAACAACAGGTCTCAATTGTCCTGCCGAAGACTCTCTGCAGTTTGGAGCTTCTCACAACTCCCATCATGGGAAAACACCCATGGCCTCGTGATGCCCCCCCATTCATGAAGGGGCCATCAGGGACAGAAACTCCAACCTGAGCGATCGTCTGATCCTCGCCCTGACTTCAGATGCACGAGATCTCGATTCAGGTCTGTAGATTGTGCCTGCCATGGCCTCACCCAGAAACCTCAGCCTAGCTTGTGTTCTCAGACTATTGTTGTCAGACTACTGGCCCACAAGGCCTCCAGTTTGGCAATCCAGAACTACAATGCAGCACTCTGCCTGCCCTCCAGATAAAAAACATTGTCCTCTGGGGCTACCCAGTAACCCCAAATGAGGATCAACCTGCACCGACCTTGCTGTACCCCAAATACATAGGCTGACCAGGGCACTAATGCCCTTTCTGACACAGCCTGAGCCTGGACCCCCTGGCCCCTCCCAGACAGCTGGCCGCACACTGAGCACATCGAGCCGACATGGCCTTAGGTCATCATCTCTTCCCAACCTCGGTTTTCAGGTTTCAGAACCTAGACCTTATCTCCAATCACTGTCCATGTTGAAGGTGATGCAGAAATCAGAACTCCTTCCCCATGGCAAGAAACCTTGTGGTTGGCATGTTGTCCAACGTTCAGTGTCGTTGAAACCAGTGTGGCCCATGAGGCCCCGCCCATGCTCGCGGGCCACATTGGTCACAAACACACATTGTGACCCTCAGGCTGAGCCCAGTCCTCAAGTAAGGCCACTCAGTGGCTGGATGAAGAGATAGCATATTGGGCTTGCCATGCCCCTAGGCCCCAATTTTTAACCATAGTTCGGATTGTCCCTTCAGTCTTCCCCACGGCTTTGCTTTGGAATTCCTCTTTTGGTGGGACACCTGAGGTAACAAAAGTGAAATGAGTCCTCCCATCCCACAGATTGACGAAAAGCAATTGGGAATCGGGCCAAATCCTCAGAGAGGAAGATTCGTCCATGGCCCATGAGGCCTTCCCGACATTCCACGGCCATCACTGATACAAAATCCAGAGACAAAAGCCTGAGCAATCGCCACAGACTCGCACTTTCTTCATATCCTGTAGAGTTCTTCTCATGGTTTGTAGATCGGGCCTGCCATACCTACGTCCCCAAACCTAAGCTGAGTTTGTGTTTTCAGACTTCTGTCCTCAAAGTCTTGGGCCACACACCCTCCAGGCTGGGCCCCTGGAGCCACACATTAGGACTGTGCCTACCAATCCATGGGAATTCTGCCCATTCCATGGTCCAAAATCGTACAAATTAGGAGAAACCTCCAACGACCCTTAGGCCATCCCAATAGTGTGGGTCACCCGGAACAAACAAGGGGTGTCTGACACCAGCTGATAATCGACCTCCACTCATACCATAGATGGATGTCCCCAGAGAAGAAGATTGAACCAGCCAGGACCCTAGGCCATAATAGGATCCATTGCTATGGGTTACAGGCATGTGTCCTCAAAAGCCTGATTCCAATACGAGCATAGGGGTTTTCCTGAGGCACCCATCAGAACTCATCTCGTCTCCACAAGTAAACCTGTGCATGGGAGCCATGTCCAAAGCTTAGGAAAGTACTTCAGGTTGCCGGTGCCACCGCCCCATTCCAAGGCCCTCATGGACACAAAAACACATTAGGACACATCCTCAGGAAAGTCCATTTCAACTCAGCCTCCGAGGTTGCTCCCGCAGAGCCATCAGATCTAAACTGTCTTGTTGCTAGGAGACAATTGGAATGCGAGGCGGGCTTCCCAGGCATCCATCCGCGAACGGTGCTCTGGAGTCATTCCATATGGGATGTCCTGGAGCTGTCCAACAGGTCTCAATTGTCCGGAAGAAGGAATCCTGGAAGGGGGCATCCCACAACTCCCAACGTGGGAAAACCTCAATGGTCTCGAGATTCCGCTCCCCTCATGAAGCGGCCGTCATGCTCAGAAACTCCCACCTGAGCCAACGTCTGATCCTCGCCCTGACTTCAGATGCATGAGATATTGGTTCAGATCTGCAGGGGGTACCTGCCGTGCTCTCACCCTGAAACCCAAGTCTAGCTTGTCTTCTCAGACTTCCATCCTCACACTCCTGGCCCCAAAGCCCTCAAGTTTGGCAATTCCGGACCCACAATGCAGCACTCTGCCTGCCCTCTAGAAAAAAAATGATTGCCTCATGAGCTGCCCAGGCACCTTAAATGAGGGTAAACCTACACAGCACTCGACTTTACCCAAATTATATAGTCTAACCTGGGCACTAATGCACTGTCGAACACATCCTGAGCCCGGACCTCCTGACCAACACCCAGAAAGCTGACCGCACACTGAGCACATAAAACCCGCCATGGCCTTAGGTCATCATCTCTTCCCTACCTCAGTTTTCATGCTTCAGAACCGAGACCTTATCTCCAATCACTGCCCAGGGGTGAGTCTGATGCAGAAATCAGTACTCCTCCTTACCCATGGCAAGAACCCTTGTGGTTGGCACGTTGTCCAACGATCAGTGTAGGAGAAACCCTGAGGCCCCGCCCATTCTTGAGTGCGACGAGGGCATACACACGCATTGTGACCCTCAGCATGAGTCCTGTCCTCTAGTAAGTCCTCTCAGTGGCTGGACCATTAGATGTCATAATGGGCTTGACATGTCCCTAGGCCCCAATTTTTAACCAGATTTCTGATTGTCCAGTCGCCCCTCCTAGGGCTCTACTCTGACATCCCTCATTTGGTGGGACACCTGAGGTTAAAAAAGAAAACAACAACAACAACAACAAGAACAACTAAATAAAACGGACTTCTTCCAGCCCACAGAATGAACCCAAACTCTTTGGACGGGGCCAAACCACCAGAGAGTAAGACTCGTCCATTTCCCATGAAGTCACCCAGAAATTCCACGACCATGAGTGACACGATATCCCGAGACAAAAACTTGAGCAGGAGCCTCACACTCGCCCTTCTTTCAAATCCCGAAAAGTTCTCCTCATGGTCTGTAGATCAGTCCTGCCATACCTATGACCTGAAACATAAGCCGAGTTTGTGTTTTCAGACAACTGTCCAAAAGGGGCTAACGACACAACCTACAGGCTCAGGCCCCTGGAGCCAAACCTGAGGACTGTACTTGCCCTCTCCAAGGGAATTGTGTGTGCCCATTCCAATGGCCACAACCCTTCTAATAGGATAAACCTCCAAAGTCCCTGATATATCTCAATAGTGGTAGCTTCCCAGGAAAAACAGGGGCAATCTGAGCCCAAATGAGCCCCTACCTGCACTCAGACCCATAGACAGATGTCCTCAGAGGTAAAAAGGAAAGAACAGGCCCCTAGGCACTAATCAGATCCATTGCTTTGGTTTCCAGGCATCTCTCCTCAGAGGCCTGGATTTCTAAAGCAGCATATAGCTGTTTCTTGTTTCACCCATCAGAAAACATCTCATCTACACATGGGAAACTTGCACGTTGGAGCTGTGTCAAAGCCTCTGTTTAGGAGAACCCTTTAGGGCCCCAGTGCCACCGCTTCATTCCAAGGTCTCCATAGACACAAAAGCACATTCGGACCCATCCCCAGGGGTGTGCATTTCAACTCAGCATCCTCGGTAGCTCCCCACAGATCCAGGAGATCTAAACTGTCTTGTTGCTAGGAGACAATTGGAATGCGAGGTGGGCTACCCAGCCATCCATCCATAGAACCCTGCTCAGAATCATTGGCCTGGAGCCAAACAACAGGTCTCAATTGTCCTGCCGAAGACTCTCTGCAGTTTGGAGCTTCTCACAACTCCCATCATGGGAAAACCCCCATGGCCTCGTGATGCCCCCCCATTCATGAAGGGGCCATCAGGGACAGAAACTTCAACCTGAGCGATCGTCTGATCCACGCCCTGACTTCAGATGCACTAGATCTCAATTCAGGACTGTAGATTGTGCCTGCCATGGCCTCACCCAGAAACCTAAGCCTAGCTTGTGTTCTCAGACTTTTGTCGTCAGACTACTGGCCCACAAGGCCTCCAGTTTGGCAATCCAGAACTACAATGCAGCACTCTGCCTGCCCTCCAGATAAAAAACATTGTCCTCTGGGGCTACCCAGTAACCCCAAATGAGGATCAACCTGCACCGACCTTGGCTGTACCCCAAATACATAGGCTGACCAGGGCACTAATGCCCTTTCTGACACAGCCTGAGCCTGGACCCCCTGGCCCCTCCCAGACAGCTGGCCGCACACTGAGCACATCGAGCCTCCATGGCCTTAGGTCGTCATCTCTTCCCAGCCTCGGTTTTCAGGTTTCAGAACCTAGACCTTATCTCCAATCACTGTCCATGTTGAAGGTGATGCAGAAATCAGAACTCCTTCCCCATGGCAAGAAACCTTGTGGTTGGCATGTTGTCCAACGTTCAGTGTCGTTGAAACCAGTGTGGCCCATGAGGCCCCGCCCATGCTCGCGGGCCACATTGGTCACAAACACACATTGTGACCCTCAGGCTGAGCCCAGTCCTCAAGTAAGGCCACTCAGTGGCTGGATGAAGAGATAGCATATTGGGCTTGCCATGCCCCTAGGCCCCAATTTTTAACCATAGTTCGGATTGTCCCTTCAGTCTTCCCCACGGCTTTGCTTTGGAATTCCTCTTTTGGTGGGACACCTGAGGTAACAAAACTGAAATGAGTCCTCCCATCCCACAGATTGACGAAAAGCAATTGGGAATCGGGCCAAATCCTCAGAGAGGAAGATTCGTCCATGGCCCATGAGGCCTCCCCGTCATTCCACGGCCATCACTGATACAAAATCCAGAGACAAAAGCCTGAGCAATCGCCACAGACTCGCACTTTCTTCATATCCTGTAGAGTTCTTCTCATGGTTTGTAGATCGGGCCTGCCATACCTACGTCCCCAAACCTAAGCTGAGTTTGTGTTTTAGACTTCTGTCCTCAAAGTCTTGGGCCACACACCCTCCAGGCTGGGCCCCTGGAGCCACACATTAGGACTGTGCCTACCAATCCATGGGAATTCTGCCCATTCCATGGTCCAAAATCGTACAAATTAGGAGAAACCTCCAACGACCCTTAGGCCATCCCAATAGTGTGGGTCACCCGGAACAAACAAGGGGTGTCTGACACCAGCTGATAATCGACCTCCACTCATACCATAGATGGATGTCCCCAGAGAAGAAGATTGAACCAGCCAGGACCCTAGGCCATAATAGGATCCATTGCTATGGGTTACAGGCATGTGTCCTCAAAGCCTGATTCCAATACGAGCATAGGGGTTTTCCTGAGGCACCCATCAGAACTCATCTCGTCTCCACAAGTAAACCTGTGCATGGGAGCCATGTCCAAAGCTTAGGAAAGTACTTCAGGTTGCCGGTGCCACCGCCCCATTCCAAGGCCCTCATGGACACAAAAACACATTAGGACACATCCTCAGGAAAGTCCATTTCAACTCAGCCACCGAGGTTGCTCCCGCAGAGCCATCAGATCTAAACTGTCTTGTTGCTAGGAGACAATTGGAATGCGAGGCGGGCTTCCCAGGCATCCATCCGCGAACGGGGCTCTGGAGTCATTCCATATGGGATGTCCTGGAGCTGTCCAACAGGTCTCAATTGTCCGGAAGAAGGAATCCTGGAAGGGGGCATCCCACAACTCCCAACGTGGGAAAACCTCAATGGTCTCGAGATTCCGCTCCCTTCATGAAGCGGCCGTCATGCTCAGAAACTCCCACCTGAGCCAACGTCTGATCCTCGCCCTGACTTCAGATGCATGAGATATTGGTTCAGATCTGCAGGGGGTACCTGCCGTGCCCTCGCCCTGAAACCCAAGTCTAGCTTGTCTTCTCAGACTTCCATCCTCACACTCCTGGCCCCAAAGCCCTCAAGTTTGGCAATTCCGGACCCACAATGCAGCACTCTGCCTGCCCTCTAGAAAAAAAATGATTGCCTCATGAGCTGCCCAGGCACCTTAAATGAGGGTAAACCTACACAGCACTCGACTTTACCCAAATTATATAGTCTAACCTGGGCACTAATGCACTGTCGAACACATCCTGAGCCTGGACCTCCTGACCAACACCCAGAAAGCTGACCGCACACTGAGCACATAAAACCCGCCATGGCCTTAGGTCATCATCTCTTCCCTACCTCAGTTTTCAGACTTCAGAACCGAGACCTTATCTCCAATCACTGCCCAGGGGTGAGTCTGATGCAGAAATCAGTACTCCTCCTTACCCATGGCAAGAACCCTTGTGGTTGGCACGTTGTCCAACGATCAGTGTAGGAGAAACCCTGAGGCCCCGCCCATTCTTGAGTGCGACGAGGGCATACACACGCATTGTGACCCGCAGCATGAGTCCTGTCCTCTAGTAAGTCCTCTCAGTGGCTGGACCATAAGATGTCATAATGGGCTTGACATGTCCCTAGGCCCCAATTTTTAACCAGATTTCTGATTGTCCAGTCGCCCCTCCTAGGGCTCTACTCTGAAATCCCTCATTTGGTGGGACACCTGAGGTTAAAAAAGAAAACAACAACAACAACAACAACAACAACAACAAGAACAACAAAATAAAACGGACTTCTTCCAGCCCACAGAATGAACCCAAACTCTTTGGACGGGGCCAAACCACCAGAGAGTAAGACTCGTCCATTTCCCATGAAGTCACCCAGAAATTCCACGACCATGAGTGACACGATATCCCGAGACAAAAACTTGAGCAGGAGCCTCACACTCGCCCTTCTTTCAAATCCCGAAAAGTTCTCCTCATGGTCTGTAGATCAATCCTGCCATACCTATGACCTGAAACATAAGCCGAGTTTGTGTTTTCAGACAACTGTCCAAAAGGGGCTAACGACACAACCTACAGGCTCAGGCCCCTGGAGCCAAACCTGAGGACTGTACTTGCCCTCTCCAAGGGAATTGTGTGTGCCCATTCCAATGGCCACAACCCTTCTAATAGGATAAACCTCCAAAGTCCCTGATATATCTCAATAGTGGTAGCTTCCCAGGAAAAACAGGGGCAATCTGAGCCCAAATGAGCCCCTACCTGCACTCAGACCCATAGACAGATGTCCTCAGAGGTAAAAAGGAAAGAACAGGCCCCTAGGCACTAATCAGATGCATTGCTTTGGTTTCCAGGCATCTCTCCTCAGAGGCCTGGATTTCTAAAGCAGCATATAGCTGTTTCTTGTTTCACCCATCAGAAAACATCTCATCTACACATGGGAAACTTGCACGTTGGAGCTGTGTCAAAGCCTCTGTTTAGGAGAACCCTTTAGGGCCCCAGTGCCACCGCTTCATTCCAAGGTCTCCATAGACACAAAAGCACATTCGGACCCATCCCCAGGGGTGTGCATTTCAACTCAGCATCCTCGGTAGCTCCCCACAGATCCAGGAGATCTAAACTGTCTTGTTGCTAGGAGAGAATTGGAATGCGAGGTGGGCTACCCAGCCATCCATCCTTAGAACCCTGCTCAGAATCATTGGCCTGGAGCCAAACAACAGGTCTCAATTGTCCTGCCGAAGACTCTCTGCAGTTTGGAGCTTCTCACAACTCCCATCATGGGAAAACCCCCATGGCCTCGTGATGCCCCCCCATTCATGAAGGGGCCATCAGGGACAGAAACTCCAACCTGAGCGATCGTCTGATCCTCGCCCTGACTTCAGATGCACGAGATCTCGATTCAGGACTGTAGATTGTGCTTGCCATGGCCTCACCCAGAAACCTAAGCCTAGCTTGTGTTCTCAGACTTTTGTCGTCAGACTACTGGCCCACAAGGCCTCCAGTTTGGCAATCCAGAACTACAATGCAGCACTCTGCCTGCCCTCCAGATAAAAAACATTGTCCTCTGGGGCTACCCAGTAACCCCAAATGAGGATCAACCTGCACCGACCTTGGCTGTACCCCAAATACATAGGCTGACCAGGGCACTAATGCCCTTTCTGACACAGCCTGAGCCTGGACCCCCTGGCCCCTCCCAGACAGCTGGCCGCACACTGAGCACATCGAGCCGCCATGGCCTTAGGTCGTCATCTCTTCCCAACCTCGGTTTTCAGGTTTCAGAACCTAGACCTTATCTCCAATTACTGTCCATGTTGAAGGTGATGCAGAAATCAGAACTCCTTCCCCATGGCAAGAAACCTTGTGGTTGGCATGTTGTCCAACGTTCAGTGTCGTTGAAACCAGTGTGGCCCATGAGGCCCCGCCCATGCTTGCGGGCCACATTGGTCACAAACACACATTGTGACCCTCAGGCTGAGCCCAGTCCTCAAGTAAGGCCACTCAGTGGCTGGATGATGAGATAGCATATTGGGCTTGCCATGGCCCTAGGCCCCAATTTTTAACCATAGTTCGGGTTGTCCCTTCAGTCTTCCCCACGGCTTTGCTTTGGAATTCCTCTTTAGGTGGGACACCTGAGGTAACAAAACTGAAATGAGTCCTCCCATCCCACAGATTGACGAAAAGCAATTGGGAATCGGGCCAAATCCTCAGAGAGGAAGATTCGTCCATGGCCCATGAGGCCTTCCCGACATCCCACGGCCATCACTGATACAAAATCCAGAGACAAAAGCCTGAGCAATCGCCACAGACTCGCACTTTCTTCATATCCTGTAGAGTTCTTCTCATGGTTTGTAGATCGGGCCTGCCATACCTACGTCCCCAAACCTAAGCTGAGTTTGTGTTTTCAGACTTCTGTCCTCAAAGTCTTGGGCCACACACCCTCCAGGCTGGGCCCCTGGAGCCACACATTAGGACTGTGCCTACCAATCCTTGGGAATTCTGACCATTCCATGGTCCAAAATCGTACAAATTAGGAGAAACCTCCAACGACCCTTAGGCCATCCCAATAGTGTGGGTCACCTGGAACAAACAAGGGGTGTCTGACACCAGCTGAAAATCGACCTCCACTCATACCATAGATGGATGTCCCCAGAGAAGAAGATTGAACCAGCCAGGACCCTAGGCCATAATAGGATCCATTGCTATGGGTTACAGGCATGTGTCCTCAAAAGCCTGATTCCAATACGAGCATAGGGGTTTTCCTGAGGCACCCATCAGAACTCATCTCGTCTCCACAAGTAAACCTGTGCATGGGAGCCATGTCCAAAGCTTAGGAAAGTACATCAGGTTGCCGGTGCCACCGCCCCATTCCAAGGCCCTCATGGACACAAAAACACATTAGGACACATCCTCAGGAAAGTCCATTTCAACTCAGCCACCGAGGTTGCTCCCGCAGAGCCATCAGATCTAAACTGTCTTGTTGCTAGGAGACAATTGGAATGCGAGGCGGGCTTCCCAGGCATCCATCCGCGAACGGGGCTCTGGAGTCATTCCATATGGGATGTCCTGGAGCTGTCCAACAGGTCTCAATTGTCCGGAAGAAGGAATCCTGGAAGGGGGCATCCCACAACTCCCAACGTGGGAAAACCTCAATGGTCTCGAGATTCCGCTCCCTTCATGAAGCGGCCCTCATGCTCAGAAACTCCCACCTGAGCCAACGTCTGATCCTCGCCCTGACTTCAGATGCATGAGATATTGGTTCAGATCTGCAGGGGGTACCTGCCGTGCTCTCACCCTGAAACCCAAGTCTAGCTTGTCTTCTCAGACTTCCATCCTCACACTCCTGGCCCCAAAGCCCTCAAGTTTGGCAATTCCGGACCCACAATGCAGCACTCTGCCTGCCCTCTAGAAAAAAAAATGATTGCCTCATGAGCTGCCCAGGCACCTTAAATGAGGGTAAACCTACACAGCACTCGACTTTACCCAAATTATATAGTCTAACCTGGGCACTAATGCACTGTCGAACACATCCTGAGCCCGGACCTCCTGACCAACACCCAGAAAGCTGACCGCACACTGAGCACATAAAACCCGCCATGGCCTTAGGTCATCATCTCTTCCCTACCTCAGTTTTCAGACTTCAGAACCGAGACCTTATCTCCAATCACTGCCCAGGGGTGAGTCTGATGCAGAAATCAGAACTCCTCCTTACCCATGGCAAGAACCCTTGTGGTTGGCACGTTGTCCAACGATCAGTGTAGGAGAAACCCTGAGGCCCCGCCCATTCTTGAGTGCGACGAGGGCATACACACGCATTGTGACCCTCAGCATGAGTCCTGTCCTCTAAGAGTCCTCTCAGTGGCTGGACCATTAGATGTCATAATGGGCTTGACATGTCCCTAGGCCCCAATTTTTAACCAGATTTCTGATTGTCCAGTCGCCCCTCCTAGGGCTCTACTCTGAAATCCCTCATTTGGTGGGACACCTGAGGTTAAAAAAGAAAACAACAACAGCAACAACAACAACAACAACAAGAAAATAAAACGGACTTCTTCCAGCCCACAGAATGAACCCAAACTCTTTGGACGGGGCCAAACCACCAGAGAGTAAGACTCGTCCATTTCCCATGAAGTTACCCAGAAATTCCACGACCATGAGTGACACGATATCCCGAGACAAAAACTTGAGCAGGAGCCTCACACTCGCCCTTCTTTCAAATCCCGAAAAGTTCTCCTCATGGTCTGTAGATCAGTCCTGCCATACCTATGACCTGAAACATAAGCCGAGTTTGTGTTTTCAGACAACTGTCCAAAAGGGGCTGGACGACACAACCTACAGGCTAAGGCCCCTGGAGCCAAACCTGAGGACTGTACTTGCCCTCTCCAAGGGAATTGTGTGTGCCCATTCCAATGGCCACAACCCTTCTAATAGGATAAACCTCCAAAATCCCTGATATATCTCAATAGTGGTAGCTTCCCAGGAAAAACAGGGGCAATCTGAGCCCAAATGAGCCCCTACCTGCACTCAGACCCATAGACAGATGTCCTCAGAGGTAAAAAGGAAAGAACAGGCCCCTAGGCACTAATCAGATCCATTGCTTTGGTTTCCAGGCATCTCTCCTCAGAGGCCTGGATTTCTAAAGCAGCATATAGCTGTTTCTTGTTTCACCCATCAGAAAACATCTCATCTACACATGGGAAACTTGCACGTTGGAGCTGTGTCAAAGCCTCTGTTTAGGAGAACCCTTTAGGGCCCCAGTGCCACCGCTTCATTCCAACGTCTCCATAGACACAAAAGCACATTCGGACCCATCCCCAGGGGTGTGCATTTCAACTCAGCATCCTCGGTAGCTCCCCACAGATCCAGGAGATCTAAACTGTCTTGTTGCTAGGAGACAATTGGAATGCGAGGTGGGCTACCCAGCCATCCATCCTTAGAACCCTGCTCAGAATCATTGGCCTGGAGCCAAACAACAGGTCTCAATTGTCCTGCCGAAGACTCTCTGCAGTTTGGAGCTTCTCACAACTCCCATCATGGGAAAACCCCCATGGCCTCGTGATGCCCCCCCATTCATGAAGGGGCCATCAGGGACAGAAACTCCAACCTGAGCGATCGTCTTATCCTCGCCCTGACTTCAGATGCACGAGATCTCGATTCAGGTCTGTAGATTGTGCCTGCCATGGCCTCACCCAGAAACCTCAGCCTAGCTTGTGTTCTCAGACTTTTGTCGTCAGACTACTGGCCCACAAGGCCTCCAGTTTGGCAATCCAGAACTACAATGCAGCACTCTGCCTGCCCTCCAGATAAAAAACATTGTCCTCTGGGGCTACCCAGTAACCCCAAATGAGGATCAACCTGCACCGACCTTGGCTGTACCCCAAATACATAGGCTGACCAGGGCACTAATGCCCTTTCTGACACAGCCTGAGCCTGGACCCCCTGGCCCCTCCCAGACAGCTGGCCGCACACTGAGCACATCGAGCCGCCATGGCCTTAGGTCGTCATCTCTTCCCAACCTCGGTTTTCAGGTTTCAGAACCTAGACCTTATCTCCAATCACTGTCCATGTTGAAGGTGATGCAGAAATCAGAACTCCTTCCCCATGGCAAGAAACCTTGTGGTTGGCATGTTGTCCAACGTTCAGTGTCGTTGAAACCAGTGTGGCCCATGAGGCCCCGCCCATGCTCGCGGGCCACATTGGTCACAAACACACATTGTGACCCTCAGGCTGAGCCCAGTCCTCAAGTAAGGCCACTCAGTGGCTGGATGAAGAGATAGCATATTGGGCTTGCCATGCCCCTAGGCCCCAATTTTTAACCATAGTTCGGATTGTCCCTTCAGTCTTCCGCACGGCTTTGCTTTGGAATTCCTCTTTTGGTGGGACACCTGAGGTAACAAAACTGAAATGAGTCCTCCCATCCCACAGATTGACGAAAAGCAATTGGGAATCGGGCCAAATCCTCAGAGAGGAAGATTCGTCCATGGCCCATGAGGCCTTCCCGACATTCCACGGCCATCACTGATACAAAATCCAGAGACAAAAGCCTGAGCAATCGCCACAGACTCGCACTTTCTTCATATCCTGTAGAGTTCTTCTCATGGTTTGTAGATCGGGCCTGCCATACCTACGTCCCCAAACCTAAGCTGAGTTTGTGTTTTCAGACTTATGTCCTCAAAGTCTTGGGCCACACACCCTCCAGGCTGGGCCCCTGGAGCCACACATTAGGACTGTGCCTACCAATCCATGGGAATTCTGCCCATTCCATGGTCCAAAATCGTACAAATTAGGAGAAACCTCCAACGACCCTTAGGCCATCCCAATAGTGTGGGTCACCCGGAACAAACAAGGGGTGTCTGACACCAGCTGATAATCGACCTCCACTCATACCATAGATGGATGTCCCCAGAGAAGAAGATTGAACCAGCCAGGACCCTAGGCCATAATAGGATCCATTGCTATGGGTTACAGGCATGTGTCCTCAAAAGCCTGATTCCAATACGAGCATAGGGGTTTTCCTGAGGCACCCATCAGAACTCATCTCGTCTCCACAAGTAAACCTGTGCATGGGAGCCATGTCCAAAGCTTAGGAAAGTACTTCAGGTTGCCGGTGCCACCGCCCCATTCCAAGGCCCTCATGGACACAAAAACACATTAGGACACATCCTCAGGAAAGTCCATTTCAACTCAGCCTCCGAGGTTGCTCCCGCAGAGCCATCAGATCTAAACTGTCTTGTTGCTAGGAGACAATTGGAATGCGAGGCGGGCTTCCCAGGCATCCATCCGCGAACGGTGCTCTGGAGTCATTCCATATGGGATGTCCTGGAGCTGTCCAACAGGTCTCAATTGTCCGGAAGAAGGAATCCTGGAAGTGGGCATCCCACAACTCCCAACGTGGGAAAACCTCAATGGTCTCGAGATTCCGCTCCCTTCATGAAGCGGCCCTCATGCTCAGAAACTCCCACCTGAGCCAACGTCTGATCCTCGCCCTGACTTCAGATGCATGAGATATTGGTTCAGATCTGCAGGGGGTACCTGCCGTGCTCTCACCCTGAAACCCAAGTCTAGCTTGTCTTCTCAGACTTCCATCCTCACACTCCTGGCCCCAAAGCCCTCAAGTTTGGCAATTCCGGACCCACAATGCAGCACTCTGCCTGCCCTCTAGAAAAAAAAATGATTGCCTCATGAGCTGCCCAGGCACCTTAAATGAGGGTAAACCTACACAGCACTCGACTTTACCCAAATTATATAGTCTAACCTGGGCACTAATGCACTGTCGAACACATCCTGAGCCCGGACCTCCTGACCAACACCCAGAAAGCTGACCGCACACTGAGCACATAAAACCCGCCATGGCCTTAGGTCATCATCTCTTCCCTATTTCAGTTTTCAGACTTCAGAACCGAGACCTTATCTCCAATCACTGCCCAGGGGTGAGTCTGATGCAGAAATCAGAACTCCTCCTTACCCATGGCAAGAACCCTTGTGGTTGGCACGTTGTCCAACGATCAGTGTAGGAGAAACCCTGAGGCCCCGCCCATTCTTGAGTGCGACGAGGGCATACACATGCATTGTGACCCTCAGCATGAGTCCTGTCCTCTAGTAAGTCCTCTCAGTGGCTGGACCATTAGATGTCATAATGGGCTTGACATGTCCCTAGGCCCCAATTTTTAACCAGATTTCTGATTGTCCAGTCGCCCCTCATAGGGCTCTACTCTGAAATCCCTCATTTGGTGGGACACCTGAGGTTAAAAAAGAAAACAACAACAACAACAACAACAACAACAACAAGAAAATAAAACGGACTTCTTCCAGCCCACAGAATGAACCCAAACTCTTTGGACGGGGCCAAACCACCAGAGAGTAAGACTCGTCCATTTCCCATGAAGTCACCCAGAAATTCCACGACCATGAGTGACACGATATCCCGAGACAAAAACTTGAGCAGGAGCCTCACACTCGCCCTTCTTTCAAATCCCGAAAAGTTCTCCTCATGGTCTGTAGATCAGTCCTGCCATACCTATGACCTGAAACATAAGCCGAGTTTGTGTTTTCAGACAACTGTCCAAAAGGGGCTGGACGACACAACCTACAGGCTAAGGCCCCTGGAGCCAAACCTGAGGACTGTACTTGCCCTCTCCAAGGGAATTGTGTGTGCCCATTCCAATGGCCACAACCCTTCTAATAGGATAAACCTCCAAAATCCCTGATATATCTCAATAGTGGTAGCTTCCCAGGAAAAACAGGGGCAATCTGAGCTCAAATGAGCCCCTACCTGCACTCAGACCCATAGACAGATGTCCTCAGAGGTAAAAAGGAAAGAACAGGCCCCTAGGCACTAATCAGATCCATTGCTTTGGTTTCCAGGCATCTCTCCTCAGAGGCCTGGATTTCTAAAGCAGCATATAGCTGTTTCTTGTTTCACCCATCAGAAAACATCTCATCTACACATGGGAAACTTGCACGTTGGAGCTGTGTCAAAGCCTCTGTTTAGGAGAACCCTTTAGGGCCCCAGTGCCACCGCTTCATTCCAAGGTCTCCATAGACACAAAAGCACATTCGGACCCATCCCCAGGGGTGTGCATTTCAACTCAGCATCCTCGGTAGCTCCCCACAGATCCAGGAGATCTAAACTGTCTTGTTGCTAGGAGACAATTGGAATGCGAGGTGGGCTACCCAGCCATCCATCCATAGAACCCTGCTCAGAATCATTGGCCTGGAGCCAAACAACAGGTCTCAATTGTCCTGCCGAAGACTCTCTGCAGTTTGGAGCTTCTCACAACTCCCATCATGGGAAAACCCCCATGGCCTCGTGATGCCCCCCCATTCATGAAGGGGCCATCAGGGACAGAAACTCCAACCTGAGCGATCGTCTTAACCTCGCCCTGACTTCAGATGCACGAGATCTCGATTCAGGTCTGTAGATTGTGCCTGCCATGGCCTCACCCAGAAACCTCAGCCTAGCTTGTGTTCTCAGACATTTGTTGTCAGACTACTGGCCCACAAGGCCTCCAGTTTGGCAATCCAGAACTACAATGCAGCACTCTGCCTGCCCTCCAGATAAAAAACATTGTCCTCTGGGGCTACCCAGTAACCCCAAATGAGGATCAACCTGCACCGACCTTGGCTGTACCCCAAATACATAGGCTGACCAGGGCACTAATGCCCTTTCTGACACAGCCTGAGCCTGGACCCCCTGGCCCCTCCCAGACAGCTGGCCGCACACTGAGCACATCGAGCCACCATGGCCTTAGGTCGTCATCTCTTCCCAACCTCGGTTTTCAGGTTTCAGAACCTAGACCTTATCTCCAATCACTGTCCATGTTGAAGGTGATGCAGAAATCAGAACTCCTTCCCCATGGCAAGAAACCTTGTGGTTGGCATGTTGTCCAACGTTCAGTGTCGTTGAAACCAGTGTGGCCCATGAGGCCCCGCCCATGCTCGCGGGCCACATTGGTCACAAACACACATTGTGACCCTCAGGCTGAGCCCAGTCCTCAAGTAAGGCCACTCAGTGGCTGGATGAAGAGATAGCATATTGGGCTTGCCATGCCCCTAGGCCCCAATTTTTAACCATAGTTCGGATTGTCCCTTCAGTCTTCCCCACGGCTTTGCTTTGGAATTCCTCTTTTGGTGGGACACCTGAGGTAACAAACTGAAATGAGTCCTCCCATCCCACAGATTGACGAAAAGCAATTGGGAATCGGGCCAAATCCTCAGAGAGGAAGATTCGTCCATGGCCCATGAGGCCTTCCCGACATTCCACGGCCATCACTGATACAAAATCCAGAGACAAAAGCCTGAGCAATCGCCACAGACTCGCACTTTCTTCATATCCTGTAGAGTTCTTCTCATGGTTTGTAGATCGGGCCTGCCATACCTACGTCCCCAAACCTAAGCTGAGTTTGTGTTTTCAGACTTCTGTCCTCAAAGTCTTGGGCCACACACCCTCCAGGCTGGGCCCCTGGAGCCACACATTAGGACTGTGCCTACCAATCCATGGGAATTCTGCCCATTCCATGGTCCAAAATCGTACAAATTAGGAGAAACCTCCAACGACCCTTAGGCCATCCCAATAGTGTGGGTCACCCGGAACAAACAAGGGGTGTCTGACACCAGCTGATAATCGACCTCCACTCATACCATAGATGGATGTCCCCAGAGAAGAAGATTGAACCAGCCAGGACCCTAGGCCATAATAGGATCCATTGCTATGGGTTACAGGCATGTGTCCTCAAAAGCCTGATTCCAATACGAGCATAGGGGTTTTCCTGAGGCACCCATCAGAACTCATCTCGTCTCCACAAGTAAACCTGTGCATGGGAGCCATGTCCAAAGCTTAGGAAAGTACTTCAGGTTGCCGGTGCCACCGCCCCATTCCAAGGCCCTCATGGACACAAAAACACATTAGGACACATCCTCAGGAAAGTCCATTTCAACTCAGCCACCGAGGTTGCTCCCGCAGAGCCATCAGATCTAAACTGTCTTGTTGCTAGGAGACAATTGGAATGCGAGGCGGGCTTCCCAGGCATCCATCCGCGAACGGGGCTCTGGAGTCATTCCATATGGGATGTCCTGGAGCTGTCCAACAGGTCTCAATTGTCCGGAAGAAGGAATCCTGGAAGGGGGCATCCCACAACTCCCAACGTGGGAAAACCTCAATGGTCTCGAGATTCCGCTCCCTTCATGAAGCGGCCGTCATGCTCAGAAACTCCCACCTGAGCCAACGTCTGATCCTCGCCCTGACTTCAGATGCATGAGATATTGGTTCAGATCTGCAGGGGGTACCTGCCGTGCCCTCGCCCTGAAACCCAAGTCTAGCTTGTCTTCTCAGACTTCCATCCTCACACTCCTGGCCCCAAAGCCCTCAAGTTTGGCAATTCCGGACCCACAATGCAGCACTCTGCCTGCCCTCTAGAAAAAAAAATGATTGCCTCATGAGCTGCCCAGGCACCTTAAATGAGGGTAAACCTACACAGCACTCGACTTTACCCAAATTATATAGTCTAACCTGGGCACTAATGCACTGTCGAACACATCCTGAGCCCGGACCTCCTGACCAACACCCAGAAAGCTGACCGCACACTGAGCACATAAAACCCGCCATGGCCTTAGGTCATCATCTCTTCCCTACCTCAGTTTTCAGGCTTCAGAACCGAGACCTTATCTCCAATCACTGCCCAGGGGTGAGTCTGATGCAGAAATCAGAACTCCTCCTTACCCATGGCAAGAACCCTTGTGGTTGGCACGTTGTCCAACGATCAGTGTAGGAGAAACCCTGAGGCCCCGCCCATTCTTGAGTGCGACGAGGGCATACACACGCATTGTGACCCTCAGCATGAGTCCTGTCCTCTAGTAAGTCCTCTCAGTGGCTGGACCATTAGATGTCATAATGGGCTTGACATGTCCCTAGGCCCCAATTTTTAACCAGATTTCTGATTGTCCAGTCGCCCCTCCTAGGGCTCTACTCTGAAATCCCTCATTTGGTGGGACACCTGAGGTTAAAAAAGAAAACAACAACAACAACAACAACAACAACAACAAGAAAATAAAACGGACTTCTTCCAGCCCACAGAATGAACCCAAACTCTTTGGACGGGGCCAAACCACCAGAGAGTAAGACTCGTCCATTTCCCATGAAGTCACCCAGGAATTCCACGACCATGAGTGACACGATATCCCGAGACAAAAACTTGAGCAGGAGCCTCACACTCGCCTTTCTTTCAAATCCCGAAAAGTTCTCCTCATGGTCTGTAGATCAGTCCTGCCATACCTATGACCTGAAACATAAGCCGAGTTTGTGTTTTCAGACAACTGTCCAAAAGGGGCTGGACGACACAACCTACAGGCTAAGGCCCCTGGAGCCAAACCTGAGGACTGTACTTGCCCTCTCCAAGGGAATTGTGTGTGCCCATTCCAATGGCCACAACCCTTCTAATAGGATAAACCTCCAAAATCCCTGATATATCTCAATAGTGGTAGCTTCCCAGGAAAAACAGGGGCAATCTGAGCCCAAATGAGCCCCTACCTGCACTCAGACCCATAGACAGATGTCCTCAGAGGTAAAAAGGAAAGAACAGGCCCCTAGGCACTAATCAGATCTATTGCTTTGGTTTCCAGGCATCTCTCCTCAGAGGCCTGGATTTCTAAAGCAGCATATAGCTGTTTCTTGTTTCACCCATCAGAAAACATGTCATCTACACATGGGAAACTTGCACGTTGGAACTGTGTCAAAGCCTCTGTTTAGGAGAACCCTTTAGGGCCCCAGTGCCACCGCTTCATTCCAACGTCTCCATAGACACAAAAGCACATTCGGACCCATCCCCAGGGGTGTGCATTTCAACTCAGCATCCTCGGTAGCTCCCCACAGATCCAGGAGATCTAAACTGTCTTGTTGCTAGGAGACAATTGGAATGCGAGGTGGGCTACCCAGCCATCCATCCTTAGAACCCTGCTCAGAATCATTGGCCTGGAGCCAAACAACAGGTCTCAATTGTCCTGCCGAAGACTCTCTGCAGTTTGGAGCTTCTCACAACTCCCATCATGGGAAAACCCCCATGGCCTCGTGATGCCCCCCCATTCATGAAGGGGCCATCAGGGACAGAAACTCCAACCTGAGCGATCGTCTGATCCTCGCCCTGACTTCAGATGCACGAGATCTCGATTCAGGTCTGTAGATTGTGCCTGCCATGGCCTCACCCAGAAACCTAAGCCTAGCTTGTGTTCTCAGACTTTTGTCGTCAGACTACTGGCCCACAAGGCCTCCAGTTTGGCAATCCAGAACTACAATGCAGCACTCTGCCTGCCCTCCAGATAAAAAACATTGTCCTCTGGGGCTACCCAGTAACCCCAAATGAGGATCAACCTGCACCGACCTTGGCTGTACCCCAAATACATAGGCTGACCAGGGCACTAATGCCCTTTCTGACACAGCCTGAGCCTGGACCCCCTGGCCCCTCCCAGACAGCTGGCCGCACACTGAGCACATCGAGCCACCATGGCCTTAGGTCGTCATCTCTTCCCAACCTCGGTTTTCAGGTTTCAGAACCTAGACCTTATCTCCAATCACTGTCCATGTTGAAGGTGATGCAGAAATCAGAACTCCTTCCCCATGGCAAGAAACCTTGTGGTTGGCATGTTGTCCAACGTTCAGTGTCGTTGAAACCAGTGTGGCCCATGAGGCCCCGCCCATGCTCGCGGGCCACATTGGTCACAAACACACATTGTGACCCTCAGGCTGAGCCCAGTCCTCAAGTAAGGCCACTCAGTGGCTGGATGAAGAGATAGCATATTGGGCTTGCCATGCCCCTAGGCCCCAATTTTTAACCATAGTTCGGATTGTCCCTTCAGTCTTCCGCACGGCTTTGCTTTGGAATTCCTCTTTTGGTGGGACACCTGAGGTAACAAAACTGAAATGAGTCCTCCCATCCCACAGATTGACGAAAAGCAATTGGGAATCGGGCCAAATCCTCAGAGAGGAAGATTCGTCCATGGCCCATGAGGCCTCCCCGACATTCCACGGCCATCACTGATACAAAATCCAGAGACAAAAGCCTGAGCAATCGCCACAGACTCGCACTTTCTTCATATCCTGTAGAGTTCTTCTCATGGTTTGTAGATCGGGCCTGCCATACCTACGTCCCCAAACCTAAGCTGAGTTTGTGTTTTCAGACTTCTGTCCTCAAAGTCTTGGGCCACACACCCTCCAGGCTGGGCCCCTGGAGCCACACATTAGGACTGTGCCTACCAATCCATGGGAATTCTGCCCATTCCATTGTCCAAAATCGTACAAATTAGGAGAAACCTCCAACGACCCTTAGGCCATCCCAATAGTGTGGGTCACCCGGAACAAACAAGGGGTGTCTGACACCAGCTGATAATCGACCTCCACTCATACCATAGATGGATGTCCCCAGAGAAGAAGATTGAACCAGCCAGGACCCTAGGCCATAATAGGATCCATTGCTATGGGTTACAGGCATGTGTCCTCAAAAGCCTGATTCCAATACGAGCATAGGGGTTTTCCTGAGGCACCCATCAGAACTCATCTCGTCTCCACAAGTAAACCTGTGCATGGGAGCCATGTCCAAAGCTTAGGAAAGTACTTCAGGTTGCCGGTGCCACCGCCCCATTCCAAGGCCCTCATGGACACAAAAACACATTAGGACACATCCTCAGGAAAGTCCATTTCAACTCAGCCACCGAGGTTGCTCCCGCAGAGCCATCAGATCTAAACTGTCTTGTTGCTAGGAGACAATTGGAATGCGAGGCGGGCTTCCCAGGCATCCATCCGCGAACGGTGCTCTGGAGTCATTCCATATGGGATGTCCTGGAGCTGTCCAACAGGTCTCAATTGTCCGGAAGAAGGAATCCTGGAAGGGGGCATCCCACAACTCCCAACGTGGGAAAACCTCAATGGTCTCGAGATTCCGCTCCCTTCATGAAGCGGCCGTCATGCTCAGAAACTCCCACCTGAGCCAACGTCTGATCCTCGCCCTGACTTCAGATGCATGAGATATTGGTTCAGATCTGCAGGGGGTACCTGCCGTGCTCTCGCCCTGAAACCCAAGTCTAGCTTGTCTTCTCAGACTTCCATCCTCACACTCCTGGCCCCAAAGCCCTCAAGTTTGGCAATTCCGGACCCACAATGCAGCACTCTGCCTGCCCTCTAGAAAAAAAAATGATTGCCTCATGAGCTGCCCAGGCACCTTAAATGAGGGTAAACCTACACAGCACTCGACTTTACCCAAATTATATAGTCTAACCTGGGCACTAATGCACTGTCGAACACATCCTGAGCCCGGACCTCCTGACCAACACCCAGAAAGCTGACCGCACACTGAGCACATAAAACCCGCCATGGCCTTAGGTCATCATCTCTTCCCTACCTCAGTTTTCAGGCTTCAGAACCGAGACCTTATCTCCAATCACTGCCCAGGGGTGAGTCTGATGCAGAAATCAGAACTCCTCCTTACCCATGGCAAGAACCCTTGTGGTTGGCACGTTGTCCAACGATCAGTGTAGGAGAAACCCTGAGGCCCCGCCCATTCTTGAGTGCGACGAGGGCATACACACGCATTGTGACCCTCAGCATGAGTCCTGTCCTCTAGTAAGTCCTCTCAGTGGCTGGACCATAAGATGTCATAATGGGCTTGACATGTCCCTAGGCCCCAATTTTTAACCAGATTTCTGATTGTCCAGTCGCCCCTCCTAGGGCTCTACTCTGAAATCCCTCATTTGGTGGGACACCTGAGGTTAAAAAAGAAACAACAACAACAACAACAACAACAACAAAATAAAGCGGACTTCTTCCAGCCCACAGAATGAACCCAAACTCTTTGGACGGGGCCAAACCACCAGAGAGTAAGACTCGTCCATTTCCCATGAAGTCACCCAGAAATTCCACGACCATGAGTGACACGATATCCCGAGACAAAAACTTGAGCAGGAGCCTCACACTCGCCCTTCTTTCAAATCCCGAAAAGTTCTCCTCATGGTCTGTAGATCAGTCCTGCCATACCTATGACCTGAAACATAAGCCGAGTTTGTGTTTTCAGACAACTGTCCAAAAATGGCTGGACGACACAACCTACAGGCTCAGGCCCCTGGAGCCAAACCTGAGGACTGTACTTGTCCTCTCCAAGGGAATTGTGTGTGCCCATTCCAATGGCCACAACCCTTCTAATAGGATAAACCTCCAAAGTCCCTGATATATCTCAATAGTGGTAGCTTCCCAGGAAATCAGGGGCAATCTGAGCCCAAATGAGCCCCTACCTGCCCTCAGACCCATAGACAGATGTCCTCAGAGGTAAAAAGGAAAGAACAGGCCCCTAGGCACTAATCAGATCCATTGCTTTGGTTTCCAGGCATCTCTCCTCAGAGGCCTGGATTTCTAAAGCAGCATATAGCTGTTTCTTGTTTCACCCATCAGAAAACATCTCATCTACACATGGGAAACTTGCACGTTGGAGCTGTGTCAAAGCCTCTGTTTAGGAGAACCCTTTAGGGCCCCAGTGCCACCGCTTCATTCCAAGGTCTCCATAGACACAAAAGCACATTCGGACCCATCCCCAGGGGTGTGCATTTCAACTCAGCATCCTCGGAAGCTCCCCACAGATCCAGGAGATCTAAACTGTCTTGTTGCTAGGAGACAATTGGAATGCGAGGTGGGCTACCCAGCCATCCATCCTTAGAACCCTGCTCAGAATCATTGGCCTGGAGCCAAACAACAGGTCTCAATTGTCCTGCCGAAGACTCTCTGCAGTTTGGAGCTTCTCACAACTCCCATCATGGGAAAACCCCCATGGCCTCGGGATGCCCCCCCATTCATGAAGGGGCCATCAGGGACAGAAACTCCAACCTGAGCGATCGTCTGATCCTCGCCCTGACTTCAGATGCACGAGATCTCGATTCAAGTCTGTAGATTGTGCCTGCCATGGCCTCACCCAGAAACCAAAGCCTAGCTTGTGTTCTCAGACTTTTGTCGTCAGACTACTGGCCCACAAGGCCTCCAGTTTGGCAATCCAGAACTACAATGCAGCACTCTGCCTGCCCTCCAGATAAAAAACATTGTCCTCTGGGGCTACCCAGTAACCCCAAATGAGGATCAACCTGCACCGACCTTGGCTGTACCCCAAATACATAGGCTGACCAGGGCACTAATGCCCTTTCTGACACAGCCTGAGCCTGGACCCCCTGGCCCCTCCCAGACAGCTGGCCGCACACTGAGCACATCGAGCCGACATGGCCTTAGGTCATCATCTCTTCCCAACCTCGGTTTTCAGGTTTCAGAACCTAGACCTTATCTCCAATCACTCTCCATGTTGAAGGTGATGCAGAAATCAGAATTCCTTCCCCATGGCAAGAAACCTTGTGGTTGGCATGTTGTCCAACGTTCAGTGTCGTTGAAACCAGTGTGGCCCATGAGGCCCCGCCCATGCTCGCGGGCCACATTGGTCACAAACACACATTGTGACCCTCAGGCTGAGCCCAGTACTCAAGTAAGGCCACTCAGTGGCTGGATGAAGAGATAGTATATTGGGCTTGCCATGCCCCTAGGCCCCAATTTTTAACCATAGTTCGGGTTGTCCCTTCAGTCTTCCCCACGGCTTGGCTTTGGAATTCCTCTTTTGGTGGGACACCTGAGGTAACAAAACTGAAATGAGTCCTCCCATCCCACAGATTGACGAAAAGCAATTGGGAATCGGGCAAAATCCTCAGAGAGGAAGATTCGTCCATGGCCCATGAGGCCTCCCCGACATTCCACGGCCATCACTGATACAAAATCCAGAGACAAAAGCCTGAGCAATCGCCACAGACTCGCACTTTCTTCATATCCTGTAGAGTTCTTCTCATGGTTTGTAGATCGGGCCTGCCATACCTACGTCCCCAAACCTAAGCTGAGTTTGTGTTTTCAGACTTCTGTCCTCAAAGTCTTGGGCCACACACCCTCCAGGCTGGGCCCCTGGAGCCACACATTAGGACTGTGCCTACCAATCCATGGGATTTCTGCCCATTCCATGGTCCAAAATCGTACAAATTAGGAGAAACCTCCAACGACCCTTAGGCCATCCCAATAGTGTTGGTCACCCGGAACAAACAAGGGGTGTCTGACACCAGCTGATAATCGACCTCCACTCATACCACAGATGGATGTCCCCAGAGAAGAAGATTGAACCAGACAGGACCCTAGGCCATAATAGGATCCATTGCTATGGGTTACAGGCATGTGTCCTCAAAAGCCTGATTCCAATACGAGCATAGGGGTTTTCCTGAGGCACCCATCAGAACTCATCTCGTCTCCACAAGTAAACCTGTGCATGGGAGCCATGTCCAAAGCTTAGGAAAGTACTTCAGGTTGCCGGTGCCACCGCCCCATTCCAAGGCCCTCATGGACACAAAAACACATTAGGACACATCCTCAGGAAAGTCCATTTCAACTCAGCCACCGAGGTTGCTCCCGCAGAGCCATCAGATCTAAACTGTCTTGTTGCTAGGAGACAATTGGAATGCGAGGCGGGCTTCCCAGGCATCCATCCGCGAACGGTGCTCTGGAGTCATTCCATATGGGATGTCCTGGAGCTGTCCAACAGGTCTCAATTGTCCGGAAGAAGGAATCCTGGAAGGGGGCATCCCACAACTCCCAACGTGGGAAAACCTCAATGGTCTCGAGATTCCGCTCCCTTCATGCAGCGGCCGTCATGCTCAGAAACTCCCACCTGAGCCAACGTCTGATCCTCGCCCTGACTTCAGATGCATGAGATATTGGTTCAGATCTGCAGGGGGTACCTGCCGTGCCCTCGCCCTGAAACCCAAGTCTAGCTTGTCTTCTCAGACTTCCATCCTCACACTCCTGGCCCCAAAGCCCTCAAGTTTGGCATTTCAGGACCCACAATGCAGCACTCTGCCTGCCCTCTAGAGAAAAAAAATTATTGCCTCATGAGCTGGCCAGGTACCTTAAATGAGGGTAAACCTACACAGCACTCGACTTTACCCAAATTATATAGTCTAACCTGGGCACTAATGCACTGTCGAACACATCCTGAGCCCGGACCTCCTGACCAACACCCAGAAAGCTGACCGCACACTGAGCACATAAAACCCGCCATGGCCTTAGGTCATCATCTCTTCCCTACCTCAGTTTTCAGGCTTCAGAACCGAGACCTTATCTCCAATCACTGCCCAGGGGTGAGTCTGATGCAGAAATCAGAACTCCTCCTTACTCATGGCAAGAACCCTTGTGGTTGGCACGTTGTCCAACGATCAGTGTAGGAGAAACCCTGAGGCCCTGCCCATTCTTGAGTGCGACGAGGGCATACACACGCATTGTGACCCTCAGCATGAGTCCTGTCCTCTAGTAAGTCCTCTCAGTGGCTGGACCATTAGATGTCATAATGGGCTTGACATGTCCCTAGGCCCCAATTTTTAACCAGATTTCTGATTGTCCAGTCGCCCCTCCTAGGGCTCTACTCTGAAATCCCTCATTTGGTGGGACACCTGAGGATAAAAAAGAAAACAACAACAACAACAACAACAACAACAAAATAAAACGGACTTCTTCCAGCCCACAGAATGAACCCAAACTCTTTGGACGGGGCCAAACCACCAGAGAGTAAGACTCCTCCATTTCCCATGAAGTCACCCAGAAATTCCATGACCATGAGTGACACGATATCCAGAGACAAAAACTTGAGCAGAGCCTCACACTCGCCCTTCTTTCAAATCCCGAAAAGTTCTCCTCATGGTCTGTAGATCAGTCCTGCCATACCTATGACCTGAAACATAAGCCGAGTTTGTGTTTTCAGACAACTGTCCAAAAAGGGCTGGACGACACAACCTACAGGCTCAGGCCCCTGGAGCCAAACCTGAGGACTGTACTTGCCCTCTCCAAGGGAATTGTGTGTGCCCATTCCAATGGCCACAACCCTTCTAATAGGATAAACCTCCAAAGTCCCTGATATATCTCAATAGTGGTAGCTTCCCAGGAAAAACAGGGGCAATCTGAGCCCAAATGAGCCCCTACCTGCACTCAGACCCATAGACAGATGTCCTCAGAGGTAAAAAGGAAAGAACAGGCCCCTAGGCACTAATCAGATCCATTGCTTTGATTTCCAGGCATCTCTCCTCAGAGGCCTGGATTTCAAAAGCAGCATATAGCTGTTTCTTGTTTCACCCATCAGAAAACATCTCATCTACACATGGGAAACTTGCACGTTGGAGCTGTGTCAAAGCCTCTGTTTAGGAGAACCCTTTAGGGCCCCAGTGCCACCGCTTCATTCCAAGGTCTCCATAGACACAAAAGCACATTTGGACCATCCCCAGGGGTGTGCATTTCAACTCAGATCCTCGGTAGCTCCCCACAGATCCAGGAGATCTAAACTGTCTTGTTGCTAGGAGACAATTGGAATGCGAGGTGGGCTACCCAGCCATCCATCCTTAGAACCCTGCTCAGAATCATTGGCCTGGAGCCAAACAACAGGTCTCAATTGTCCTGCCGAAGACTCTCTGCAGTTTGGAGCTTCTCACAACTCCCATCAACCTTGCTGCTGGCAGTGACTCAAACCTTCAGTGTAGGAGAAAACGGCATGGCCCATGAGTCCACACCCATGCGTGAGGTCCGCCTTGGGCACAAACACATATTGAGACCCTCAGCGTGAGTAACTTATTCAAGTAACGCCTCGCAGTGACTGTACCAAGAGCCCGCATATGGGGCTTGCCATGCCCCTAGGCACCCAGAACTAACTAAATGGTGTGTATTCCAGTTGAGGAAACTGACTGCTGTGCTCTAGAGTCCCTCTCCTGGGGAGTCCCCTGTGGCAGAAAACAGTACTCTTCCCTTCCCACAGAATGAACCCAAACACTTGGGAGCTTGGAAAATCCCCGAGAGGAAGGCTCTTCCTCAGCCCCTGAGGCAACACCTACCCTGAAGGCCACTGTGAACGCAACACCCAGAGACAAAAGCCTGAGCGACTGCCTCCCACTTGCCCTCCTGTGTTATCCAGAGGATCTCCCCTCATGGACTGGAGATTAGGCCTGCCATTACCTTGGCCCCTAGCTGAGCCAAGTTTGCTTTTTCAGACATCTGTCCCCACAGCCCTGGCAAACACAGCCTCTAGGCTGGGTCCTCTGGAGCCATACCAGGGGACCGTGCATGCTCTCTCCTGGGAAACTCTGTCCATTCCTTTGGCCACAAACCTCCAGAATATGAGAAACCTCAAGGCCCCCGAGGTCATCCCACTACTGGGAGCCTCCCTGGACACACAGGGGCATTCGGACACAAGCTGAGCAACTACCTCCACGAAGGCATGCACACAGATGTCCACAGAGATAGAAGGTTGAGCAGGATAGGCCCTTAGGCCCTAATCTCAACTCTTGCTTTGGTTTCCAGGTGTCACTCCTCAGAGGCTTTGGTTCGAAAAACAGGATATGGGGCTTTCCTGAGGCACTGAACAGAACTCCTCTCGTCTCCACATGGGAAGCTTCCTTGTTGGAGCCATGTCAAAAACCTCAGGTTGGAGAATCCTGCAGAGTCCCTGAGCCACCTCCACATTCCAAGGTCTCCCAGACCACCAAGCCACAGTAGGACTCATCTTCAGGAGAGTCCATTTCAACTCTCCCCTCTGGGTAGCTCACCCAGGAGCCCGCAGATTGAGCCTGACTTGTCCTGACTAAAGAGTGGGAATATGAGGTGGCGTTCCCAGGCATCCATGCTTAGACACCTGCTCTCAAGTCTTTCCGTATGGGGCCTCCTGGAACCATCCAATAGGACTCGACTGTCGTGCAGAAGGAAACCTTGAGGTTTGGAGTAGTTCACAAATCCCATCGTAGGCAAACCTCCCTGGCCTCATGAAGCCCCCACACCCTTCAGGAAGAGGCCATGCTGGACAAAAACTCTAGCCTGAGGCACGTCTCATAGTTGACATGACCTCAGTGCAGGAGATCTCGATTCATCCTCTGCAGAGTGGGCCTGCCGTGCCCTCGGTCCCAAAACTTACGCTAGCTTGTGTTTTCAGTCTTCCTTCCTCACACTCCTGGCAAACAAGCCCTCCGGACTAGGAACTCCAGAACCACAAACCAGCCCAGTGTCTGCCCAACGGAAGAAAAACTTTTCCCTGTGGAACTCTACAGAAAACCCAGATGAGGATTAACCTGCTCGGGCCTCGACGGTACCCGAAATGGATAGGCTGCTTTGGGCACTCATGCTCTGTCTGACACAGCCTGAAGCCAGACGTCCAAACAGACAAGGAGACAGCTGGCCGCACACCCAGCACTTTGGAAACGCCATGGTCTTATGCCGTCACGTCTTCCTGACCTTGGTTTTCATATATCTGAACCTAGACATTATATCAATTCTCCACACAGCTGGGTATCACAAGCACCAAAAAGAACTCCTCCTTCCCCATATCTGTCAAGCTTGCTCTTGGCATGGAGTCACACCTTCAGGGTAGGAGAAACCTTCATGGCCCCTGATGCCACACCCAAAATGAGTGCTGCTTGGGCACAAATTCACACTGTGACCCTCAGCATGAGCCCCATGTCAAAGAAAGGCCTGTCAGGGCCTGGACCAAGAGCCCGCAGATGGGGCTTGCCAAGCCCCTATGCACCCAATCCTCACCAGGGTTTGAGTTTTCCAGTCGCCCCGCCCGTACCTGGGGCTCTGCTCTGGAATCCCTTTCTTGGAGAGACACATGAGCCAGACAACACGACTGCACCCTTCCCATAAAATGACCCCAAAATCTTGGGAGCTGGGACAAATACCCAGAGAGGGATACTCGTCCACAGTCCCTGAGGCCACCCCTCCAATCCACGGCTATCCCGGACACAACATCCAGAGACAAAAGCCTGAAGGAACGCCTCCCACTCGCCCTTGTTTCTGAGGACCAGGAGCTCCCTCTCGGGCTGTACATCCGGCCTCCCATACCCTAGGCGCCACCCATAAGCTGATTTTGTGTTTTTAGACTTCTGTGCCCACAGCCTGGACCCACACAATCTCCAGGCTCACGACCCGTTCCAAGGTCCTCATGGAAACAAACACAAACTAGGCCCCATCCTCAGGAAAGTCCATTTCAACTCAACCACCCTGGTTGCTCCCTCAGAGCCATCAGATCTCAACTCTCTTGTTGCTAGGAATCAATTGGAATGTGAGGCGGGCTCCCTGGCTTCCATCCTCGAACGATGCTCTGGAGTCATTCCATAGGGGATGTCCTGGAGCTGCCCAACAGGTCTCAATTGTCCCGCACAAGGAATCCTTCAAGGGGGCATCCCACATCTCCCAACGTGGGAAAACCTCCATGGCCTTAGACTCCGCTTCATTCATGAAGGGGCAGTCATGCACAGAAACTCCAACCTGAGCCAACGTCTGATCCTCTCCGTGACTTCAGATGCTTGAGATATTGGTTCAGATGTGTAGGGGGTAACTGCCGTGCCCTTGGCCTGAAGCCCAAGTCTAGCTTGTGTTCTCAAACTTCTGTCCTCACACTCCTGGCCCAGAAACCCTCAAGTTTGGCAATTCTGGAACCACAATGCAGCACTCGGCCTGCCCTCTAAAAATAATAGCTTGCCTAATGAGATGCCCAGGCACCTCAAATGAGGATTAACCTAACGGCACTCGACTCTACCCAAATTATATAGTCTAACCTGGGAACTAATGCACTGTCTGACACAACCTGAGCCCGACCCTCCTGACCAACACCCAGGGAGCTGACTGCACACTGAGCACATCAGATCGCCATGGCCTTAAGTCGTCATCTCTTCCCAACTGCGGTTTTCAGGTTTCAGAACCTAACCTTATCTCCAACCACTGCCCAGTGTTGAAATGATGCGGAAATCAGAACTCCTTCCCCATGGCAAGAATCCTTGTGATTGGCATGTTGTCCAAAGTTCAGTGTAGTTGAAACCAGTGTGGTCCATGAGGCCCCGCCCATGCTCGTGGGCCACATTGGTCACAAACACACATTGTGACCCTCAGCCTGAGCCCATTCTTCAAGTAAGGCGCCTCAGTGGCTGGATGAAGAGACAGCATATTGTGCCTGCCATGCCCATAGGCCCCAATTTTTAACCATAGGTTGGGTTGTCCCTTCAATCTTCCCCAGGGCTCTGTTTTCGAATTCCTCTTTGGTTTGGACACCTGAGGTAACAAACCTGAAAGGAGACCTCCCATCCCACAGCTTGACGAAAAACAATTGGGACCAGGCCTAATCCACAGAGAGGAAGATTCGTCCATGGCCCATGGGGCCTCCCCACATTCCACGGCCATCGTTGATACGAAATTCAGAGACAAGCCTGAGCAAGCGCTTCAGACTCGCTCTTTCATTATATCCTGAAGTGTTCAACTCATGGTTTGTAGACTGAGCATGCCATACCTACATCCCCAAACCTAAGCTTAGTTTGTTTATTCGTACTTCTGTACTCAAAGTCCTGGGCCACACAACTCCAAGCTTGGGCCCCTTGAGCCACACATTAGGACTGTGCCTACGCCATGCATGGGAATTCTGCCCATTCCATTGTCCGAAATCGTACAAATTAGGAAAACCCACCAAACTCCCCGAGGCTATCCCAAAAGTGTAGGTCCCGGGACAAACATGGGCTGTCTGACACCAGCTGAGCATCCACCTCCACTCGTATCATAGAAGATGAACCCAGAGAAGAAGATTGAACCAGACAAAACCCTAGGCCATAATCGGATCCATTGCTTTGGTTTACAGGCATGTCTCCTCAAAAGCCTGGATTCCAATACCAGCATTGGGGGTTTCCTGAGGAACCCATCAGAACAAATCTCATCTCAAGGAAACTTGAGCATGGGAGCTATGTCAAAAGCTTAGGAGAATACTTCAGGGTCCCGGTGCCACCGCCCCATTTAAAGGCCTCCATGGACACAAACACCCATTAGGCCCCATCCTCAGTAAAGTCCATTTCAACTCAGCCACCCCAGCAGAGCCATCAGATCTCAACTGTCTTGTTGCTAGGAGACAATTGGAATGCGAGGCGGGCTTCCCTGGCATCCATCCTCGAACGGTGCTCTGGAGTCATTCCATATGGGATGTCCTGGAGCTGCGCAACAGTTCTCAATTGTCCCGCAGAATGCATCCTTGAAGGGGGCATCCCACAACTCCCAACGTGGGAAAACCTCCATGGCCTTGATACTCCGCTCCGTTCATGAAGGGGAAGTCATGCACAGAAACTCCAACCTGAGCCAACGTCTGATCCTCGCCGTGACTTCAGATGCTTGAGATACTGGTTCAGATCTGCAGGGGGTACCTGCCATGCCCTCGGCCTGAAACCCAAGTCTAGTGGTGTTCTCAGACTTCTGTCCTCACACTCCTGGCCCAGAAGCCCTCAAGTTTGGCAATTCTGGACCCACAATGCAGCACTCTGCCTGCCCTCTAAAAAAAATATCTTGCCTAATGAGCTGCCCAGGCACCTCAAATGAGGATAAACCTAAACGGCACTCGACTGTACCCAAATTGTATAGTCTAACCTGGGCACTAATGCACTGTCTGACACAACCTGAGCCCGAAACTGCTGACCAACACCCAGGAAGCTGACCGCACACTGAGCGCATATGACCCGCCAAGGCATTAGGTCGTCATCTCTTCCCAACTGCGGTTTTCAGGCGTCAGAAACTAGACCTTATCTCCAACCACAGCCCAGGGTTTAAAATGATGCAGAAATCAGAACTCCTTCCCCATGGCTAGAAACCTTGTGATTGGCATGTTGTCCAAAGTTCAGTGAAGTTTAAACCAGTGTGGCCCATGAGGTCTCGCCCACGCTCTTGGGCCACATTGGTCAAAAAAACACATTGTGACCCTCAGCCTTAGCCCAGTCCTCAAGTAAGGCCTCTCAGTGGCTGGATTAAGAGACAGCATATTGGGCCTGCCATGCCCCTAGGCCCCCATTTTTAACCATAGTTTGGGTTGTCCCTTCACTCTTCCCCAGGGCTCCTCTTTGGAATTCCTCTTTCGTTGGGACACCTGAGGTAACAAACCTGAAAGGAGACATCCATTCCAACAGATTGACGAAAAACAATTGGGACTGGGCCATATCCACAGAGAGGAAGATTCGTCCATGGCCCATGAGGCCTCCCCGACATTCCACAGCCATCGTTGATACAAAATCCAGAGACAAAAGCCTGAGCAAGTGCATCAGACTCGCTCATTCTTTATATCCTGAAGAGTTCTTCTCATGGTTTGTAGATTGGGACTGCCATAACTATGTCCCCAAACCTAAGCTCAGTTTGTGTTTTCAGACTTCCTCCCTCAATGTCCTGGGCCCCACACCCTCCAGGATGGGGCCCCTGGAGCCACACATTAGGACGCTGTCTACTTAATCCATGGGAATTCTGCCCATTCCATTGTCCAAAATCGTACAAATTAGGAGAACCCTCCAAAGTCCGCGAGACCATCCCAATAGTGTAGGTCTCCCAGGACAAACAAGGGCGGTCTGACACCAGCTGACCGTCTACCTCCACTCATACCATAGATGGATGTCCCCAGAGAAGAAGATGGAACCAGACAGGACCCTAGGCCATATTCGGATCCATTGCTTTGGTTTACAGGCATGTCTCCTCAAAAGCCTGGATTCCAATTCCAGCATAGGGGGTTTCCTGAGGCACCCATCAGAACAAATCTCGTCTCCACAAGGAAACTTGTGCATGGGAGCTATGTCAAAACCTTTGGAGAATACTTCAGGGTCCCCGTGCCACTGCCCCATTTCAACGTCCCCATGGACACAAACACCCATTAGGCCCCATCCTCAGGAAAGTCAATTTCAACTCAGCCACCCAGCAGAGCCATCAGATCTCAACTGTCTTGTTGCTAGGAGACAATTGGAATGTGAGGCGGGCTTCCCTGGCATCCATCCTCGAACGGTGCTCTAGAGTCATTCCATATGGGATGACCTGGAGCTCCCCAACAGGTCTCAATTGTCCCGCACAAGGAATCCTTGAAGGGGGCATCCCACAACTCCCAACGTGGGAAAACCTCCATGGCCTTGATACTCCGCTCCGTTCATGAAGGGGAAGTCATGCACAGAAACTCCAACCTGAGCCAACGTCTGATCCTCGCCGTGACTTCAGATGTTGAGATATTGGTTCAGATCTGCAAGAGGTACCTGCCGTGCCCTCGGCCTGAGCCGAAGTCCAGCTTGTGTTCTCAGACTTCTGTCCTCACACTCCTGGCCCAGAAGCCCTCAAGTTTGGCAATTCCGGACACACAATGCAGCACTCTGACAGCCCTCTAGAAAGAATATGTTCCCTAATGACCTGCCCAGGCACCTCAATAGAGGATCAACCTACACGGCACTCGACTATACCCAAATAATATAGTCTAACCTGGGCACTTATGCACTGTCTGACACAACCTGAGCCCGAACCTCCTGACCAACAACCAGGCAGCTGACCGCACACTGAGCGCATACGATCCGCCAAGGCCTTAGGTCGTCATCTCTCCACAACTGCGGTTTTCAGGCTTCAGAACATAGACCTTATCTCCAACCACTGCCCAGGGTTGAAAATGATGCAGAAATCAAAACTCCTTCCCCATGGCTAGAAACCATGTGATTGGCATGTTGTCCAAGGTTCAGTGTAGTTGAAACCATTGTGGCCCATGAGGTCTCGCCCACGCTCTCGGGCCACATTGGTCAAAAATACACATTGTGAACCTCAGCCTGAGCCCAGTCCTCAAGTAAGGCCTCTCAGTGGCTGGATGAAGAGACAGCATATTGGGCCTGCCATGCCCCTACGCCCCAATTTTTAACCATAGTTTAGGTTGTCCCTTCACTCTTCCCCAGGGCTCTGCTTTTGAATTCCTCTTTGGTTGGGACACCTGAGGTAACACACCTGAAAGGAGACCTCCCATTCCACAGATTGACGAAAAACAATTGGGACAGGGCCAAATCCACAGAGAGGAAGATTCGTCCATGGCCCATGAGGCCTCCCCACATTCCACGACCATCGTTGATACAAAATATAGAGACAAAAGCCTGAGCAGGCGCCTCAGACTCGCTCTTTCTTCAAATCCTGAAAGTTCTTCTCATGGTGTGTAGATTGGGCCTGCCATACCTACGTCCCCAAACCTAAGCTGAGTTTGTGTTTTAGACTTCTGTCCTCAAAGTCCAGGGCCAAACATCCTCCAGGCTGGGACCCCAAGAGCCACACATTAGGATTGTGCCTACCCCATCCATGGGAATTCTGCCCATTCCATTGTCTAAAATCGTACAAATTAGGAGAACCCTCCAAAATCCCCGAGGCCATCCCAATAGTAAAGGTCTCCCGGGTCAAACAAGGGCAGTCTGACACCAGCTGACCGTCTACCTCCACTCATACCATAGATGGATGTCCCCAGAGAAGAAGATGGAACCAGACAGGACCCTAGGCCATATTCGGATCCATTGCTTTGGTTTACAGGCATGTCTCCTCAAAAGCCTGGATTCCAATTCCAGCATAGGGGGTTTCCTGAGGCACCCATCAGAACAAATCTCGTCTCCACAAGGAAACTTGTGCATGGGAGCTATGTCAAAACCTTAGGAGAATACTTCAGGGTCCCCGTGCCACTGCCCCATTTCAACGTCCCCATGGACACAAACACCCATTAGGCCCCATCCTCAGGAAAGTCCATTTCAACTCAGCCACCCCAGCAGAGCCATCAGATCTCAACTGTCTTGTTGCTAGGAGACAATTGGAATGCGAGGCGGGCTTCCCTGGCATCCATCCTCGAACGGTGCTCTGGAGTCATTCCAAATGGGATGACCTGGAGCTCCCCAACAGGTCTCAATTGTCCCGCACAAGGAATCCTTGAAGGGGGCATCCCACAACTCCCAACGTGGGAAAACCTCCATGGCCTTGATACTCCGCTCCGTTCATGAAGGGGAAGTCATGCACAGAAACTCCAACCTGAGCCAACGTCTGATCCTCGCCGTAACTTCAGATGCTTGAGATATTGGTTCAGATCTGCAAGGGGTACCTGCCATGCCCTCGTCCTGAAGCCCAAGTCTAGCTTGTGTTCTCAGACTTCTGTCCTCACACCCTTGGCCCAGAAGCCCTCAAGTTTGGCAGTTCTGGACCCACAATGCAGCACTCTGCCTGCCCTCTAGAAAAAATATCTTGCCTAATGAGCTGCCCAGGCACCTCAAATGAGGATAAACCTACACGGCACTCGACTGTACCCAAATTATATAGTCTAACCTGGGCACTAATGCACTGTCTGACACAACCTGAGCCCGAAACTGCTGACCAACACCCAGGCAGCTGACCGCACACTGAGCGCATATGACCCGCCAAGGCATTAGGTCGTCATCTCTTCCCAACTGCGGTTCAGCTTCGGAACCTAGACCTTATCTCCAACTACAGCCCAAGGTTTAAAATGATGCAGAAATCAGAACTCCTTCCCCATGGCTAGAAACCTTGTGATTGACATGTTGTCCAAAGTTCAGTGTAGTTGAAACCAGTGTGGCCCATGAGGTCTCGCCCACGCTCTCGGGCCACATTGGTGAAAAACACACATTGTGTCCCTCAGCTTGAGCCCAGTCTTCAAGTAAGGCCTCTCAGTGGCTGGATGAAGAGACAGCATATTGGGCCTTCCATGCACCTAGGCCCCAATTTTTAACCATAGTTTGGGTTGTCCCTTCACTCTTCCCCAGGGCTCTGCTTTCGAATTCCTCTGGTTGAGACACCTGAGGTAACAAACCTGAAAGGAGACATCCATTCCCACAGATTGACGAAAAACAATTGGGACTGGGCCAAATCCACAGAGAGGAAGATTCGTCCATGGCCCATGAGGCCTCCCCACATTCCACGGCCATCGTGATACAAAATCCAGAGACAAAAGCCTGAGCAAGCGCATCAGACTCGCTCATTCTTTATATCCTGAAGAGTTCTTCTCTTGGTTTGTAGATTGGGCCTGCCATACCTATGTCCCTAAACCTAAGCTGAGTTTGTGTTTTCAGACTTCCTCCCTCAAAGTCCTGGGCCCCACACCCTCCAGGCTGGGGCCCCTGGAGCCACACATTAGGACTGTGCCTACCCCATGCATGGGAATTCTGCCCATTCCATTGTCCAAAAAAGTACAATTTAGGAGAACCCTCCAGAGTCCCCGAGGCCATCCCAATAGTGTAGGACTCCCGGGACAAACAAGGGCGGTCTGACACCAGCTAAGCATCCACTTCCACTCATACCATAGATGGATGAACCCAGAGAAGAAGATTGAACCAGACAGGACTCTAGGCCATATTCGGATCCATTGCTTTGGTTTACAGGCATGTCTCATCAAATGCCTGGATTCCAATACCAGCATAGGGTATTCCCTGAGGCAACCATCAGAACAAATCTGGTCTTCAGAAGGAAACTTGTGCAAGGCAGCCATGTCATAAGCTTAGGAGAATACTTCAGGGTCACGGTGCCTCCACCCCATTCCAAGGCCCCCATGGACATAAACACTCATTAGGCCCCATACTCAGGAAAGTCCATTTCAACTCAGCCACCCCAGCAGAGCCATCAGATCTCAACTGTCTTGTTGATAGGAGACAATTGGAATGTGAGGCGGGCTTCCGGGCATGCATCCTCTAACAGTGCTCTGGAGTCATTCCATATGTGATGTCCTGGAGCTGCCCAACAGGTCTCAATTGTCCCGCACAAGGAATCCTTGAAGGGGGCATCCCACAACTCCCAATGTGGGAAAACCTCCATGGCCTTGAGTCTCTGCTCCGTTCATGAAGGGGCAGTCATGCACAGAAACTCCAAACTGACCAACGTCTGATCCTCGCCGTGACTTCAGATGCTTGAGATATTTGTTCAGATCTGCAGGGGGTACCTGCCGTGCCCTCGGCCTGAAGCCCAAGTCTAGCTTGTGTTCTCAGACTTCTGTCCTCACACTCCTGGCCAAGAAGCCCTCAAGTTTGTCAATTCCGGACCCAAAATGCAGCACTCTGCCTGCCCTCCAAAAAGAATATATTGCCTAATGAGCTGCCCAGGCACCACAAATGAGAATCAACCTACACGGCACTCGACTGTACCCAAATTATATTGTCTAACCTGGGCACGAATGCACTGTCTGACAAAACCTGAGCCCGAAACTGCTGACCAACACACAGGCAGCTGACCGCACACTGAGCAGGTCCGACCCGCCATTGCCTTAGGTCGTCATCTCTTCCCAACAGCGGTTTTAAGGCTTCAGAACCTAGACCTTATCTCCAACCACTGCCCAGGGTTGAAACTGATGCAGAAATCAGAACTCCTTCCCCATGGCTAGAAACCTTGTGTTTGGCATGTTGTCCAAAGTTCAGTGTAGTTGAAACCAGTGTGGCCCATGAGGTTCGCCCACGCTCTCGGGCCACATTGGTCAAAAACACAAATTGTGACCCTCAGCCTGAGCCCAGTCCTCAAGTAAGGCCTCTCAGTGGCTCGATGAAGAGACAGCATATAGGGCCTGCCATGCCCCTAGGCCCCAATTTTTCACCATAGTTTGGGTTGTCCCTTCACTCTTCCCCAGGGTTCTGCTTTGGAATACCTCTATGGTGGGGACACCTGAGGTAACAAACCTGAAAGGAGACATCCATTCCCACAGATTGACGAAAAACAATTGGGACTGGGACAATAAAAAGAGAGGAAGATTCGTCCATGGCCCATGAGGCCGCCGCACATTCCACGGCCATCGTTGATACGAAATCCAGAGACAAAAGCCTGAGCAATGGCCTCAGACTCTCTCTTTCTTCATATCCTGAAAGTTCTTCTCATGGTGTGTACATTGGGCCTGCCATACCTACGTCTCAAAACCTAAGCTGAGTTTGTGTTTTCAGACTTCTGTCCTCAAAGTCCTGGTCCACACACCCTCCATGCTGGGGCCCCTGGAGCCACACTTTAGGACTGTGCCTACCCAATCCATGGGAATTTTGCCCATTCCATTGTCTAAAATCGTACAAGTTAGGAGAACCCATCAAAGACCCCGAGGCCATCAGAATAGTGTAGTTCTCCCGGGTCAAACAAGGGCAGTCTGACACCAGGAGACCGTCTACCACCACTCATACCATAGATGGATGTCCCCACAGAAGAAGATGGAACCAGACAGGACCCTAGGCCATATTCGGATCCATTGTTTGGTTTACAGGCATGTCCCCTCAAAAGCCTGGATTCCAATTCCAGCATAGGGGGTTTCCTGAGGCACCCATCAGAACAAATCTCGTCTCCAGAAAGAAACTTGTGTATGGGAGCTATGTCAAAAACTTAGGAGAATACTTCAGGGTCCCGGTGCTACCGCCCCATTCCAAGGCCCTCATGGACACAAACACACATTAGGCCCCATCCTAAGGAAAGTCCATTTCAACTCAGCCACCCCGGTTGCTCCCGCAGAGTCATCCGATCTCACATGTCTTGTTGCTAGGAAAATTGGATTGCGAGGCGGGCTTCCCTGGCATCCATCCTCGAACAGTGCTCTTGAGTCATTCCACATGGGATGTCCTGGAGCTGCCCAACAGGTCTCTATTGTCCTGCAGAAGAAATCCTGCAGGGGGCATCCCACAACTCCCAACGTGGGAAAACCTGCATGGCCTTGAGTTTCCGCTTCATTCATGAAGGGGCAGTCATGCACAGAAACTCCAAACTGAGCCAAAGTCTGATCTTCGCCGTGATTTCAGATGCATGAGATATTGGTTCAGATCTGCAGGGGGTACCTGCCGTGTCCTCGGCCTGAAGCTCAAGTCTAGCTTGTGTTCTCAGTCTTCTGTCCTCACACTCCTTGCCCAGAAGCCCTCAAGTTTGGCAATTTCGGACCCACAATGCAGCAATCTGCCTGCCCTCTAGAAAAAATAACTTGCCCCATGAACTGCCCAGGACCTCAAGTGAGGATAAACCTACACGGCACTCGACTGTACCCAAATTATATAGTCTAACCTGAACACTAATGCACTGTCTGATTACACCTGAGCCAGAACGTCCTGACCAACACCCAGGCAGCTGATCGCACACTGAGCATATCTGACCTGCCATGGCCTTAGGTCGTCATCCCTTCCCATCTGTGGTTTTCCGGCTTCAGAACCTAGACGTTATCTCCAACCACTGCCCAGGGTTGAAAATGATGCAGAAATCAGAACACCTTCCCCATGGCAAGAGACCTTGTGATTGGCATGTTGTACAAAGTCCAGTGTAGTTGAAACCAGTGTGGCCCATGAGGCCCAGGCCATGCTCGCGGGCCACATTGGTCACAAACACAAATTGTGACCCTCAGCCTTAGCCCAGTACTCAAGTAACGCCTCTCAGTGGCTGGATGAAGAGACAGCATATTGGGCCAACCATGCCCCCAGGCCCCAAATTTTAACCTTAGTTTCGGCTGACCCTTTACTCTTCACCAGGGCTCTGCTTTGGATTTCATCTTTGGTTGGGACACCTGAGGTAAAAAACCTGAAAGGAGACCTCCCATCTTACAATTGACGAAAAACAATTGGGACTGGGCCAAATAAACAGAGAGGAAGTTTCGTCCATGGCCCATGAGACCTCTCCACATCCACGGCCATCGTTGATACAAATTCCAGGGACAAAAGCCTGAACAAGTGCCTCAGACTCGCTCTTTCTTCATATCCTGAAGAATTCTTCTCATGGTTTTTAGATTGGGCCTGCCATACATACGTCCCCAAACCTAGGCTGAGTTTGTGTTTTCAGACTTCTGTCCTCAAAGTCCTGGGCCACACTCCCTCCAGGCTGGGGCCCCTGGAGCCACACATTAGGAGTGTGCCTACCCAATCCATGGGAATTATGCCCACTCCATTGTCCAAAATCGTACAAATTAGGAGAAATCTCCAAAGTCCCCGAGGCCATCCCAATAGAGTAAGTCTCCGGGGACAAACAAGGGCGGTCTGAAACCAGGGGAGCATCTACCTCCACTCATTCCATAGATGGATATCCTGAGAGAAGAAGATTGAACTAGACAGGACCGTAGGCCATAATTGGATCCATTGCTTTGGTTTACAGGCATGTCTCCTCAAAAGCCTGGATTGCAATACCAGCATAGGAGTTTTCCTGAGGCACCATCAGAATAAATCTCGTCTCCACAAGGAAACTTGAGCATGGGAGCTATGTCAAAAGCTTAGGAGAATACTTCATGGTCCCAGTGCCACCGCCCCATTGCAAGGCCCTCATGGACACAAACACACATTAGGCCTCATCCTCAGGAAAGTCCATTAAAACTCAGCCACCCCTGTTGCTCCCTCAGAGCCATCCGATCTCAACTGTCTTGTTGCTAGGAGACAATTGGAATGCGAGGCGGGATTCCCGGGCATCCAACCTCGAACGGTGTTCTGGAGTCACTGCATATGGGATATCCTGGAGCTGCCCAACAGGTCTCTATTGTCCCGCAGAAGGAATCCTTGAAGGGGCCATCCAACAACTCCCACGTGGGAAAACCTCCATGGCCTTGAGTTTCCGCTCTGTTCATGAAGGGGCAGCATGCACAGAAACTCCAACCTGAGCCAACGTCTGATCCTCGCCGTGACTTCAGATGCATGAGATATTGGATCAGATCTGCAGGGGGTACCTGCCATGCCCTCGGCCTGAAGCCCAAGTCCATCTTGTGTTCTCAGACTTCTGTCCTCTCACTCCTGGTCCAGAAGACCCCAAGTTTGGCAATTCCGGACCCACAATGCAGCACTCTGCCTGCCCTCTAGAAAAAATATCTTGCCTAATGAGCTGCCTAGGCACTTCAAATGAGGATAAACCTACAAGGCACACGACTGTACCCAAATTATATAGTCTACCTGAACACTAATGCACTGTCTGATACCACCAGAGCCCGAACCTCCTGACCAACACCCGGGCAGCTGACCACACACTGAGCACATCAGACCCGCCATGGCCTTAGGACGTCATCTCTTCCCAACTGCGGTTTTCAGTCTTCAGAACCTAGACCTTATCTCCAACCACTGCCCAGGGTTGAAAATGATTCAGAAATCAGAACTCCGTCCCCATGGCAAGAGACCTTGTGATTGGCATGTTGTCCAAAGTTCAGTGTAGTTGAAACCAGTGTGGCCCATGGGACCCTGCCCATGCTCGCGGGACACATTCGTCACAAACACACATTGTGACACTCAGCCCTAGCCCAGTCCTCAAGTAAGGCCTCTCAGAAGCTGGATGTCTAGACAGCAGATTGGGCTTGCCATGCCCCTAGGCCCCAAATTTAACCATAGTTTGGGTTGTCCCTTCACTCTTCCCTGGGTTCTGCTTTGGAATTCCTCTTTTGTTGGGACACCTGAGGTAACAAACCTGAAAGGAGAACTCCCATCCCACAGTTTGACGAAAAACAATTGGGATCGGGCCAAATCCACAGGGAGGAAGATTCGTCCATGGCCCATGAGGCCTCCCCACATTCCACGGCCATCGTTGATACAAAATCCAGAGACAAAAGCCTGAGCAAGCGCCTCTGACTCGCTCTATCTTCATATCCTGAAGATTTCTTCTCATGGCTTTTTAGATTGGGCCTGCCATACCTAAGTCCTCAAACCTAAGCTGAGTTTGTGTTTTCAGACTTCTGTCCTCAAAGTCCTGGGCAAAACGCCCTCCTGGCTGGGGCCCCTGGAGCCACACATTAGGACTGTGCCTACCCAATCCATGGGAATTCTGCTCATTCCATTGTCCAAAGTCGTACAAATTAGGAGAACCCTCGAAAGTCCCCGAGGCCATCCCATTAGTGTAGGGCTCTGGGGACAAACAATGGCGGTCTGACGCCAGCTGAGGATCTACCTCCACTCATACCATGGATGGATGTCCCCAGAGAAGATTAAACCAGACAGGAGCCTAGGCCATAATCGGATCCATTGCTTTGGTTTACAGGCATGTCTCCTCAAAACCATGGATTCCAATACCAGCATAGGGCGTTTCCTGAGGAACCCATCAGAATAAATCTCGTCTCCACAAGGAAACTTGTGCATGGTAGCTATGCCAAAAACGTAGGAGAATACTTCAGGGTCCCGGTGCCACCGCCCCATTCCAAGGCCCTCATGGACACAAACACACATTAGGCCCCATCTTCAGGAAAGTCCATTTCAACTTAGCCACCACGGTTGCTCCCGCAGAGCCATCCGATCTCAACTGTGTTGTTGCTAGGAGACAATAGGATTGCGAGGCAGGCTTCCCTGGCATCCAAACTCGAACGGTGCTCTGGAGTCATTCAATATGGGTTCACCTGGAGCTGCCCTACAGGTCTCCATTGTACCGCAAAAAGAATCCTTGAAGGGGGCATCCCACAACTCCCAACGTGGGAAAACCTCCATGGCCTTGAGATTCCGCTCCGTTCATGAAGGGGCAGTCATGCACAGAAACTCCAAACTGAGCCAACTTCTGATCCTCGCCGTGACTTCAGATGCATGAGATATTGGTTCAGATCTGCAGGGGGTACCTGCCGTGCCCTCGGCCTGAAGCCCAAGTCTAGCTTGTGTTCTCAGACTTCTGTCCTCACACTCCTGGTCCAGAAGCCCTCAAGTTTGGCAATTCCGGACCCACAATGCAGCACTCTGCCTGCCCTCTAGAAAGAATACCTTGCCTAATGAGCAGCCCAGGCACCTCAAATGAGGTAAAAACTACACGGCACTCGACTGTACGCAAATTATATAGTCTAACCTGGGCACTAATGCACTGTCTGACACACCCTGAGCCCGAGCCTCCTGAACAACACCCAGGCAGCTGACCGAACAGTGAGCACATCAGACCCGCCAAAGCCTTAGGTTGTCATCTCTTCCCAACTGCGATTTTCAGGCTTCAGAACCTAGACCTTATCTCCAACCACTGCCCAGGGTTGAAAATGATGCAGAAATCAGAACACCTTCCCCATGGCAAGAGACCTTGTGATTGGCATCTTGTCCAAATTTCAGTGTAGTTGAAACCAGTGTGGCCCATGAGGCCCCACCCATGCTCCCGGGCCACATTGATCACAAACACACATTGTGACCATCAGCCCTAGCGCAGTCCTCCAGTAAGGCCTCTCAGAAGCTGGATTTCTAGACAGCATATTGCGCCTGCCATGCCACTAGGCCCCAATTTTTAACGATAGATTGGCTTGTCCCTTCACTCTTCCCCAGGGCTCTGCTTTGGAATTCCTCTTTTGTTGGGACACCTGAGGTATCAAACCTGAAAGGAGACCTCCTATCCCACAGCTTGACTAAAAACAATTGGGACCGGGCCATATCCACAGAGAGGAAGATTGGTATATGGCCCATGAGGCCTCCCCACATTCAACGGCCATCGTTGACACAAAATCCAGAGACCAAATCCTGAGCAAGCGTTTCAGACTTGCTCTTTCTTCATATCCTGAAGAGTTCTTCTCATGGTTTTTAAATTGGGCCTGCCATATTTACGTCCCCAAACCTAAGCTGAGTTTGTGTTTTCAGACTTCTGTCCTCAAAGTCCTGGGCCACACACCCTCCAGGCTGGGGCGCCTGAAGGCACTCATTAGGACTGTTCCTAACCAATCAATGGGAATTCTGCCCACCCCATTGTCCAAAATCGTACAAATTAGGAGAACCCTCCATATTCCTGAGGCCCACCCTATAGTGCAGGTCTCCCGGGTCAAACAAGGGCAATCTGACACCAGCTGAGCATCTACGTCCACTCATACCATAGATGGATGTCCCCAGACTAAAAGCTTGAACCAGACAGGCCCTAGGCCGTAATTGGATCCATTGATTTTGTTTACAGGCATGTCTCCTCAAAAGCCTGATCCAATACGAGCATAGTGGGTTTCCTGAGGCACCAAGAGGAACAAATCTCGTCTCCACAAGGAAAGTTGTGCATGAGAGCTATGTCAAAAGCTTAGGAGAATTCTTCAGGGTCCCGGTGCTACTGCCCCATTCCAAGGCCCTCATGGACACAAACACACATTAGGCCCCATCCTAAGGAAAGTCCATTTCAACTCAGCCACCCCGGTTGCTCCCGCAGAGTCATCCGATCTCACATGTCTTGTTGCTAGGAAAATTGGAATGCGAGGCGGGCTTCCCTGGCATCCATCCTCGAACAGTGCTCTTGAGTCATTCCACATGGGATGTCCTGGAGCTGCCCAACAGGTCTCTATTGTCCCGCAGAAGGAATCCTTGAAGGGGGCATCCCACAACTCCCAACGTGGGAAAACCTGCATGGCCTTGAGTTTCCGCTTCATTCATGAAGGGGCAGTCATGCACAGAAACTCCAAACTGAGCCAAAGTCTGATCTTCACCGTGATTTCAGATGCATGAGATATTGGTTCAGATCTGCAGGGGGTACCTGCCGTGTCCTCGGCCTGAAGCTCAAGTCTAGCTTGTGTTCTCAGTCTTCTGTCCTCACACTCCTTGCCCAGAAGCCCTCAAGTTTGGCAATTTCGGACCCACAATGCAGCACTCTGCCTGCCCTCTAGAAAAAATAACTTGCCCCATGAACTGCCCAGGACCTCAAGTGAGAATAAACCTACACGGCACTAGACTGTACCCAAATTATATAGTCTAACCTGAACACTAATGCACTGTCTGATTACACCTGAGCCAGAACGTCCTAACCAACACCCAGGCAGCTGATCGCACACTGAGCATATCTGACCTGCCATGGCCTTAGGTCGTCATCCCTTCCCATCTGTTTTTTTCAGGCTTCAGAACCTAGACCTTATCTCCAAACACTGCCCAGGGTTGAAAATGACGCAGAAATCAGAACACCTTCCCCATGGCAAGAGACCTTGTGATTGGCATGTCGTACAAAGTCCAGTGTAGTTGAAACCAGTGTGGCCAATGAGGCCCAGGCCATGCTCACGGGCCACATTGGTCACAAACACAAATTGTGACCCTCAGCCTGAGCCCAGTACTCAAGTAAGGCCTCTCAGTGGCTGGATGAAGAGACAGCATATTGGGCCGGCCATGCCCCCAGGCCCCAATTTTTAACCATAGTTTGGGTTGTCCCTTTACTCTTCCCCAGGGCTCTGCTTTGGAATTCATCTTTGGTTGGGACACCTGAGGTAAAAATCCTGAAAGGAGACCTCCCATCTTACAATTGATGAAAAACAATTGGGACTGGGCCAAATAAACAGAGAGGAATTTTCGTCCATGGCCCATGAGACTTCTCCACATTCCACGGCCATCGTTGATACAAATTCCAGGGACAAAAGCCTGAACAAGTGCCTCAGACTCACTCTTTCTTCATATCCTGAAGAATTCTTCTCATGGTTTTTAGATTGGGCCTGCCATACATACGTCCCCAAACCTAAGCTGAGTTTGTGTTTTCAGACTTCTGTCCTCAAAGTCCTGGGCCACACTCCCTCCAGGCTGGGGCCCCTGGAGCCACACATTAGGACGTCATCTCTACCCAACTGCGGTTTTCAGTCTTCAGAACCTAGACCTTCATGAAGGGGCAGTCATGCACAGAAACTCCAAACTGATCCAACGTCTGATCCTCGCCATGACTTCAGACGCATGAGATATTGGTTCAGATCTGCAGGGGGTACCTGCCGTGCCCTCGGCCTGAAGCCCAAGTCTAGCTTGTGTTCTCAGACTTCTGTCCTCACACTCCTGGCCAAGAAGCCCTCAAGTTTGGCAATTCCGGACACACAATGCAGCACTCTGCCTGCCCTCTAGAAAGAATACCTTGCCTAATGAGCAGCCCAGGCACCTCAAATGAGGAAAACACTACACGGCACTCGACTGTACCCAAATTATATAGTCTAACCTGGGCACTAATGCACTGTCTGACACAACCTGAGCCAGAACCTCAACCAACACCAAGGCAGCTGAACAACACCCAGACCCGCCAAGGCCTTAGGTTGTCATCTCTTCCCAACTGCGATTTTCAGGCTTCAGAACGTAGACCTTATCTCCAAACACTGCCCAGGGTTGAAAATGATGCAGATATCAGAACACTTTCCCCATGGCAAAAAGCCTTGTGATTGGCATGTTGTTCAAAGTCCAGTGTAGTTGAAACCAGTGTGGCCCATGAGGCCCAGGACATGCTCGCGGGCCAGCCACATTGGTCACAAACACAAATTGTGACCCTCAGCCTGAGCCCAGTACTCAAGTAAGGCCTCTCAGTGGCTGGATGAAGAGACAGCATATTGGGCCGGCCATGCCCCCAGGCCCCAATTTTTAACCATAGATTCGGTTGACCCTTTACTCTTCCCCAGGGCTCTGCTTTGGAATTCATCTTTGGTTGGGACACCTGAGGTAAAAAACCTGAAAGGAGACCTCCCATCTTACAATTGACAAAAAACAATTGGGACCGGGCCAAATCCACAGAGAGGAAGTTTCGTCAATGGCCCATGAGACCTCTCCACATTCCACGGGCATCCTTGATACAAATTCCAGGGACAAAAGCCTGAACAAGTGCCTCAGACTCGCTCTTTCTTCATATCCTGAAGAATTCTTCTCATGGTTTTAGGATTGGGCCTGCCATACATACGTCCCCAAACCTAAGCTGAGTTTGTGTTTTCAGACTTCTGTCCTCAAAGTCCTGTGCCACACACCCTCCAGGCTGGGGCCCCTGGAGCGACACATTAGGACTGTGCCAACCCAATCCATGGGAATTCTGCCCACTCCATTGTCCAAAATAGTACAAATTAGGAGAACTCTCCAAAGTCCCCGAGGCCATCCCAATAGTGTAAATCTCCGGGGACAAACAAGGGCGGTCTGAAACCAGGGGAGCATCTACCTCCACTCATTCCATAGATGGATATCCCGAGAGAAGAAGATTGAACTAGACAGGACCGTAGGCCATAATCGGATCCATTGCTTTGGTTTACAGGCATGTCTCCTCAAAAGCCTGGATTGCAATACCAGCATAGGGGGTTTCCTGAGGCACCCATCAGAATACATCTCGTCTCCCCAAGGAAACTTGAGCATGGGAGATATGTCAAAAGCTTAGGAGAATACTTCATGGTCCCAGGGCCACCGACCCATTGCAAGGCCTCATGGACACAAACTCACATTAGGCATCATCCTCAGGAAAGTCCATTAAAACTCAGCCACCCCGGTTGCTCCCGCAGAGCCATCCGATCTTAACTGTCTTGTTACTAGGAGACAATTGGAATGCGAGGCGGGATTCCCTGGCATCCAACCTCGAACGGTGTTCTGGAGTCATTGCATATGGGATATCCTGGAGCTGCCCAACAGGTCTCTATTGTCCCGCAGAAGGAATCCTTGAAGGGGCCATCCAACAACTCCCACGTGGTTAAATCTCCATGTCCTTGAGTTTCCGCTCCGTTCATGAAGTGGCAGCATGCACAGAAACTCCAACCTGAGCCAACGTCTGATCCTCGCCGTGACTTCAGATGCATGAGATATTGGATCAGATCTGCAGGGGGTACCTGCCATGCCCTCGGCCTGAAGCCCAAGTCCATCTTGTGTTCTCAGACTTCTGTCCTCACACGCCTGGCCCAGAAGTCCCCACGTTTGGCAATTCCGGACCCACAATGCATCACTCTGCCTGCCCTCTAGAAAAAATATCTTGCCTAATGAGCTGCCTAGGCACCTCAAATCAGGATAAACCAACAAGGCACACGACTGTACCCAAATTATATAGTCTAACCTGAACACTAATGCACTGTCTTATACCACCAGAGCCCGAAACTCCTGACCAACACCCGGGCAGCTGACCACACACTGCGCACATCAGACCCGCCATGGCCTTAGGACGTCATCTCTTCCCAACTGCGGTTTTCAGTCTACAGAACCTAGACCTTATCTCCAACCACTGCCCTGGGTTGAAAATGATTCAGAAATCAGAACTCTGTACCCATGGCAAGAGACCTTGTGATTGGCATGTTGTCCAAAGTTCAGTGTAGTTGAAACCAGTGTGGCCCATGGACCCCGCCCATGCTCGCGGGACACATTCGTCACAAACACACATTGTGACACTCAGCCCTAGCCCAGTCCTCAAGTAAGGCCTCTCAGAAGCTGGATGTCTAGACAGCAGATTGGGCTTGCCATGCCCCTAGGCCCCAAATTTAACCATAGTTTGGGTTGTCCCTTCACTCTTCCCTGGGTTCTGCTTTGGAATTCCTCTTTTGTTGGGACACCTGAGGTAACAAACCTGAAAGGAGACCTCCCATCCCACAGTTTGACGAAAAACAATTGGGATCGGGCCAAATCCACAGGGAGGAAGATTCGTCCATGGCCCATGAGGCCTCCCCACATTCCACGGCCATCGTTGATACAAAATCCAGAGACAAAAGCCTGAGCAAGCGCCTCTGACTCGCTCTATCTTCATATCCTGAAGATTTCTTCTCATGGCTTTTTAGATTGGGCCTGCCATACCTACGTCCTCAAACCTAAGCTGAGTTTGTGTTTTCAGACTTCTGTCCTCAAAGTCCTGGGCAAAACGCCCTCCTGGCTGGGGCCCCTGGAGCCACACATTAGGACTGTGCCTACCCAATCCATGGGAATTCTGCCCATTCCATTGTCCAAAGTCGTACAAATTAGGAGAACCCTCCAAAGTCCCCGAGGCCATCCCATTAGTGTAGGTCTCTGGGGACAAACAATGGTGGTCTGACACCAGCTGAGCATCTACCTCCACTCATACCATAGATGGATGTCCCCAGAGAAGAATATTAAACCAGACAGGAGCCTAGGCCATAATCGGATCCATTGCTTTGGTTTACAGGCATGTCTCTCAAAACCATGGATTTCAATACCAGCATAGGGGGTTTCCTGAGGAACCCATCAGATTAAATCTCATCTCCACAAGGAAACTTGTGCATGGGAGCTATGCAAAAACGTAGGAGAATACTTCAGGGTCCCGGTGCCACCGCCCCATTCCAAGGCCCTCATGGACACAAACACACATTAGGCCCCATCTTCAGGAAAGTCCATTTCAACTCAGCCACCCCGGTGTCTCCCGCAGAGCCATCCGATCTCAACTGTGTTGTTGCTAGGAGACAATTGGGATGCGAGGCAGGCTTCCCTGGCATCCATCCTCGAACGGTGCTCTGGAGTCATTCCATATGGGATCTCCTGGAGTTGCCCAACAGGTCTCCATTGTCCCGCAGAAGGAATCCTTGAAGGGGGCATTCACAACTCCCAACGTGGGAAAACCTCCATGGCCTTGAGATTCCGCTCCGTTCATGAAGGGGCAGTCATGCACAGAAACTCCAAACTGAGCCAACTTCTGATCCTCGCCGTGGCTTCAGATGCATGAGGTATTGGTTCAGATCTGCAGGGGGTACCTGCCGTGCCCTTGGCCTGAAGCCCAAGTCTAGCTTGTGTTCTCAGACTTCTGTCCTCACACTCCTGGCCCAGAGGCCTCAAGTTTGGCAATTCCGGACCCACAATGCAGCACTCTGCCTGCCCTCTAGAAAGAATACCTTGCCTAATGAGCTGCCCAGTACCTCAAATGAGGATAAAACTACACGGCACTCGACTGTACCCAAATTATATAGTCTAACCTGGGCACTAATGCACTGTCTGACACAACCTGAGCCCGAACCTCCTGACCAACACCCAGGAAGCTGACCGCACACTGAGCACATCAGACCAGCCATGGCCTTAGGTCGTCATCTCTTCCCAACTGCGGTTTTCAGGCTTCAGAACCTCCACCTTATCTCCAAACACTGCCCAGGTTTGAAAATGATGCAGAAATAAGAACTCCTTCCCCATGCAAGAGACCTTGTGATTGGCATGTTGTCCAAAGTTCAGTGTAGTTGAAACCAGTGTGACCCATGAGGCTCCAGCCATGCTCGCAGGCCACATTGGTGACAAACACACTTTGTGACTCTCAGACTGAGCCCAGTCCTCAAGTAAGGCCTCTCAGTGCCTGGCTTAACAGACAGCATATTGGGCCTGCCATGCCCCTAGGCACAATTTTTAACTATAGTTTGGGTTGTCCCTTCACTCTTCCCCAGGGCTCTGCTTTGGAATTCCTCTTTGGTTGGGACACCTTAGGTAACAAACCTGAAAGGAGACCTCCATCCCAGAGATTGATGAAAAAGAATTGGGACCGTACCAAATCCAAAGAAAGGAAGATTCGTCCATGGCCTATGAGGCCTTCGCACTTTCCACGGCCATCATTTATACCAAATCCAGAGAAAAAAGCCTGAGCAAGCGCCTCTGACTCGCTCTTTCTTAATATCCTGAATAGTTCTTCTCATGGTTTTTTAGTTTGGGCCTGCCATACCTACGTTCCCAAACCTAAGCTGAGTTTGTGTTTTCAGACTTCTGTCCTCAAAGTCCTGAGCCACACACCCTCCAGGCTGGGGCCCCTGGTGCCACACATTAGGACTCTGCCTACCCAATCCATGGGAATTCTGCCCAATCCATTGTCCAAAATCGTACATATTAGGAGAAACCTCCAAAGTCCCTGAGGCCATCCCAATAGTGTAGGTCTCCTGGGACAAACAAGGACGGTCTGACAGCAGCTGAGCATCTACCTCCACTCATACCATAGATGGATGAACCCGAGAAGAAGATTGAACCAGACAGGACCGTAGGCCATAATCGGATCCATTGCTTTGGTTTACAGGCATGTCTCCTCAAAAGCCTGGATTCCAATACCAGCATAGGGGGTTTCCTGAGGCACCCATCAGAATAAATCTCGTCTCAACAAGGAAACTTGAGCATGGGAGCTATGTCAAAAGCTTAGGAGAATACTTCATGGTTCCGGTGCCACCGCCCCATTGCAAGGCCCTCATGGTCACAAACACACATTAGGCCTCATCCTCAGGAAAGTCCATTAAAACTCAGCCACCCCGGTTGCTCCCGCAGAGCCATCCGATCTCAACTGTCTTGTTGCTAGGAGACAATTGGAATGCGAGGCGGGATTCACTGGCATCCAACCTCGAATGGTGTTCTGGAGTCATTGCATATGGGATATCCTGGAGCTGCCCAACAGGTCTCTATTGTCCCGCAGAAGGAATTCTTGAAGGGGCCATCCAACAACTCGCACGTGGTAAAACCTCCATGGCCTTGAGTTTCCGCTCCGTTCATGAAGGGGCAGCATGCACAGAAACTCCAACCTGAGCCAACGTCAGATCCTTGCCGTGACTTCAGATGCATGTGATATTGGATCAGATCTGCAGGGGGTACCTGCCATGCCCTCGGCCTGAAGCCCAAGTCCATCTTGTGTTCTCAGACTTCTGTCCTCACACTCCTGGCCCAGAAGACCCCACGTTTGGCAATTCCGGACCCACAATGCAGCACTCTGCCTACCCTCTAGAAAAAATATCTTGCCTAATGAGCTGCCTAGGCACCTCAAATGAAGATATACCTACAAGGCACACGACTGTACCCAAATTATATAGTCTAACCTGAACACTAATGCACTGTCTGATACCACCAGAGCCCGAACCTCCTGACCAACACCCGGGAAGCTGACCACACACTGAGCACATCAGACCCGCCATGGCCTTAGGACGTCATCTCTTCCCAACTGCGGTTTTCAGTCTTCAGAACCTAGACCTTATCTCCAACCACTGCCCAGGGTTGAAAATGATTCAGAAATCAGAACTCCGTCCCCATGGCAAAGGACCTTGTGATTGGCATGTTGTCCAAAGTTCAGTGTAGTTGAAACCAGTGTGGCCCATGGGACCCCGCCCATGCTCGCGGGACACATTCGTCACAAACACACATTGTGACACTCAGCCCTAGCCCAGTCCTCAAGTAAGGCCTCTCAGAAGCTGGATGTCTAGACAGCAGATTGGGTTTGCCATGCCCCTAGGCCCCAAATTTAACCATAGTTTGGGTTGTCCCTTCACTCTTCCCTGGGTTCTGCTTTGGAATTCCTCTTTTGTTGGGACACCTGAGGTAACAAACCTGAAAGGAGACCTCCCATCCCACAGTTTGACGAAAAACAATTGGGATCGGGCCAAATCCACAGGGAGGAAGATTCGTCCATGGCCCATGAGGCCTCCCCACATTCCACGGCCATCGTTGATACAAAATCCAGAGACAAAAGCCTGAGCAAGCGCCTCTGACTCGCTCTATCTTCATATCCTGAAGATTTCTTCTCATGGCTTTTTAGATTGGGCCTGCCATACCTACGTCCTCAAACCTAAGCTGAGTTTATGTTTTCAGACTTCTGTCCTCAAAGTCCTGAAGCTCAAGTGCAGCTTGTGTTCTCAGTCTTCTGTCCTCACATTCCTGGCCCAGAAGGCCTCAAGTTTGGCATTTCCGGACCCACAATGCAGCACTCTGCCTGCCCTCTAGAAAAAATATCTTGCCCCATGAATTGCCCAGGACCTCAAGTGAGGATAAACCTACACGGCACTCGACTGTACCCAAATTTTATAGTCTAACCTGGGCACTAATGCACTCTCTGACACAAGTTGAGCCAGAACCTCCTACCAACACCCTGGCAGCTGACCATACACTGAGGCCATTGGCCCGCCATTGCCTTAGGTCGTCATCTCTTCCCAACTGCTGTTTTCGGGCTTCAGAACCTAGACCTTATTTCCAACCTCTGCCACGGGTTGAAAATGATGCAGAAGTCAGAACACCTTCCTCATCGCAAGAGACCTTGTGATTGGCATGTTGTCCAAAGTTCAGTGCAGTTGAAACCAGTGTGGCCCATGAGGCCCCGCCCAAGCTCGTGGGCCACATTGGTCCCAAACACACATTTTGACCCTCTGCCGGAGCCCAGTCTTTAAATAAGGCCTCTCAGTGGCTGGATGAATAGACAGCGTATTGGCCCTGCCATGCCCCAAGGCCCCAATTTTTATCCATAGTTTGGGTTGACCCTTCACTCTTCCCCAGGGCTGTGCTTTGGAATTTCTCTTTGGTTGGGACACCTGAGGTAAAAAACCTGAAAGGAGACCTCCCATTCCACAGATGGACGAAAAACAATTGGGACCGGGCCAAATCCACAGAGAGGAATATTTTTCCATGGCCCTTGAGTTCTCCCCACATTCCACGGCCATTGTTGATACAAAATCCAGAGACAAAAGCCTGAGCAAGCACTTCAGACTCGCTCTTTCTTCATATCCTGAAGAGTTCTTCTCATGGTTTGTAGATTGGGCCTGCCATACATACGTCCACAAACCGAAGCTGAGTTTGTGTTTTCAGACTTCTGTCCTCAAAGTCCTGGGCCACACACGCTCCAGGCTGGGGCCCCGGGAGCCACACATTAGGACTGTGCCTACCCAATCCATGGGAATTCTGCCCATTCCATTGACCAAAATCGTACAAATTAGGAGAAACCTCCAAAGTCACCGACCATCCCAATAGTGTAGGTCTCCGGGGACAAACAGGGGCGGTCTGACACCCGCTGAGCATATTCCTCCACTCATACCATAGATGGAAGTCCCCAGAGAAGAAGATTGAACCAGACAAGACCCTAGGCCATAATCGGATCCATTACTTTGGTTTACAGGCATGTCTCCTCAAAGGCCTGGATTCCAATACCAGCATAAGGGGTTTCCTGAGGCTCCCATCAGAACAAATCTCATCTACACAAGGAAACTTGTGCATGGGATATATGTCAAAAGTTTAGGAGAATACTTCAGTGTCCTGGTGCCACCGCCCCATTCCAAGACCCTCATGGACACAAACACACTTTAGGCCCCATCCTCAGTAAAGTCCATTTCAACCCAGCCACCCCGGTTGCTCCCGCAGAGCCATTTCATCTCAACTGTCTTGTTCCTAGGAGACAATGGAATGGGAGGCGGGCTTCCCTGGCATCCATCCTCGAACGGTTCTCTGGAATAATTCCATATGGGATGTCATGGGCTGCCCAGCAGGTCTCAATTGTACCGCAGAAGGATTCCTTGAAGGGCTATCCCACAACTCCCAACGTGGGAAAACCTCCATGCCCTTGAGATTCCACTCCGTTCATGAAGGGGCAGTCATGCACAGAAAATCCAACCTGAGCCAAAGTCTGATCCTCGCCGTGACTTCAGATGCATGAGATATTGGTTCAGATCTGCACGGGGTACCCGCCGTGCCTCGGCCTGAAGCCCATGTCTAGCTTGTGTTCTCAGACTTCTGTCCTCACACTCCTGCCCAGAAGCCCTCTAGTTTGGCAATTCCGGACTCACAATGCAGCACTCTGCCTGCGCTCTAGAAAAAATATCTTGCCTAATGAGCTGCCCAGGCACCACAAATGAGGATAAACCTACACGGCACTCGACTGTACCCAAATTATATAGTCTAACCTGGGCACTATTGCACTCTCTGACACAACTTGAGCCAGAAATCCTGAACAACACCCAGCCCGCTGACCGTAAACTGAGCCCATCAGGCCTGCCATAGCCTTAGGTCGTCATCTCTTCCGAACTGCGGTTTTCAGGCTTCAGAACCTAGACTTTATTTCCAAACTCTGCCACGGGTTGAAAATGATGCAGAAATCAGAACACCTTCCCCATGGCAAGAGACCTTGTGATTGGCATGTTGTCCAAAGTTCAGTGCAGTTGAAACCAGTGTGGCCCATGAGGCGCCACCCATGCTCGTGGGCCACATTGGTCCCAAACACACATTGACCCTCAGCCTGAGCCCAGTACACTAATAAGGCCTCTCAGTGGCTGGATGAAGAGACAGCATATTGGGCCTGCCATGCCCCTAGGCCCCAATTTTTAACCATAGTTTGGGCGGTCCCTTCACTCTTCCCCAGGGCTCTAATATGGAATTCCTCTTTGCTTGGGACACCTGAGGTAACAAACCTGAAAGGAGACCTCCGATCCCACAGATTGACTAAAAACAATATGACCGGGCCAAATCGACAGAGAGGAAGAATCGTCCATGGCGCATGAGGCCTCCCCACATTCCACGGCCATTGTTGACACAAAATCCAGAGACCAAAGCCTGACCAAGCGCCTCAGACTCGCTCTTTCTTTATATCCTGAAGAGTTCTTCTCATGATTTGTAGATTGGGCCTGCCATACCTACGTCCCCAAACCTAAGCTGAGTTTGTGTTTTCAGACTTCTGTCCTCAAAGTCCTGGGCCGCACACCCTCCAGGCTGGGGCCCCTGGAGCCACACATTAGGACTGTGCCTACACAATCCATGGGAATTCTGCCCATTCCATTGTCCCAAATCGTACAAATTAGGAGAAACCTCCAAAGTCCCCGAGGCCATCCTAATAGTGTAGGTCTCCGGGGACAAACAAGGGCGGTCTGACACCAGCTGAGCATCTACCTCCACTCATACCATAGATGGATGTCCCCAGAGAAGAAGAATGAACACGACAGGACCCTAGGCCATAATCGGACCCATTGCTTTGGTTTACAGGCATGTGTCCTCAAAAGCCTGGATTCCAATACCAGCATAGGGGGTTTCCTGAGGCACCCATCAGAACAAATCTCGTCTCCACAAGGAAACTTGTGCATGGGACCTATGTCAAAAGCTTAGGAGATTACTTCAGTTTCCCGGTGCCACCGCCCCATTCCAAGCCCTCATGGACACAAACACACATTAGTTCCTATCCCCAAGAAAGCCCATTTCAACTCAGCCAACCCGGTTGCTCCCGCAGAGTCATTCGATCTCAACTGTCTTGTTGCTAGGAGAACATTGGAATGCTTGGCGGGCTTCCCTGGAATCCATCCTCCAACGGTGCTCTGGATTCATTCCATATGGAATATCCTGGAGCAGCCAAACAGGTCTCAATAGTCCCGCAGAAGGAATCGTTGAACGGGGCATTCCACCACTTCCAACGTGGGAAAACCTTCATGGCTTTGAGATTTTGCTCCGTTCATGAAGGGGCCGTCATGCACAGAAACTCCAACCTGAGCCAACGACTGATTCTCGCTGTGACTTCAGATGCATTACATGTTGGTTCAGATCTGCAGGGGGTACCTGTCGTGCCCTCGGCATGAAGCCCAAGTCTAGCTTGTGTTCTCATACTTCTGTCCTCACACTCCTGGCCCAGAAGCCCTGGAGTTTGGCAATTCCGGACCCACAATGCAGCACTCACCTGCGCTCTTGAAAAAATATCTTGCCTGATCAGCTGCCCAGGCACCTCAAATGAGGATAAAACTAAGAGGCACTCGATTGTACCCAAATTATATAGTCTAACCTGAGCACTAATGCACTCTCTGACACAACCTGAGCCAGAACCGCCTGACCAACACAAAGGCAGCTGACCGCACAGTGAGCTCATCAGACCTGGCATGGCCTTGGGTCGTCATCTTTTCCCAACTGCGGTTTTCAGGCTTCAGAATCTAGACATTATCTCCAACCACTGCCCAGGGTTGAAAATGATGCAGAAATCAGAAATCCTTCCCCATGGCAAGAGACCTTGTGATTGTCATGTTGTCCAAAGTTCAGTGTAGTTGAAACCAGTGTGGCCCATGAGGCCCCGCCCATGCTCGCGGGCCACATTGGTCAAAAACACACATTGTTACCCTCAGCCTGAGCCCAGTCCTCAAGTAAGGCCTCTCGGTGGCTGGATGAAGAGACAGCATATTGGGCCTGCCATGCCCCTAGCGCCCAATATTTTACCATTGTTTGGGTAATCTCTTCAATCTTCCCCAGGGCTCTGCTTCAGAATTGCTCTTTTGTTCGACACCTGAGGTAATAAACCTGAAAGGAGACCTCCCATCCCACAGATTGACGAAAAACAATTGGGACCGGGCCAAATCCACAGACAGAAAGATTCGTCCATGGTCCATGAGGACTCCACACATTCCACGGACATCGGTGATAAAAAATCCAGAGACAAAAGTCTGAGCAAGTGCCTCAGACTCGCTCTTTCTGCATATCCTGAAGAGTTATTCTCATGGTTTGTAGATTGGGCCTGCCATACCTTCGTTCCCAAACATAAGCTGAGTTTGTGTTTTCAGACTTCGTCCTCAAAGTCCTGGGCCACACACCCTCCAGGCTGGGGCCCCTGGATCCACACATTAGGACTGTGCCTACCCAATCCATGGGAATTCTGCCCATTCCATTGTCCAAAATCGTACATAGTAGGAGAACTCTCCAAAGTCCCTGAGGCCATCCCGATAGTGTAGGTCTCCGGGGACAAACAAGGGAGGTATGACACGAGGGGAGCATCTACCTCCTCTTATTCCATAGGCGGATATGCCAGGAGAAGAAGATTGAACCAGACAGGACCCTAGGCCATAATCGGATCCATTGCTTTGGTTTACAGGCAATTTCCTCAAAAGCCTGGATTCAAACACCAGCATAAGGGGTTTCCTGAGGCACCCATTAGAACAAATCTCGTCTCCACAAGGAAACTTGTGCATGGGAGCTATGTCAAAAGCTTAGGAGAATACTTCAGGGTCCCGGTGCCACTGCCCCATTCCAAGGCCCTCATGGACACAAACACACATTAGGCCCCATCCTCAGGAATGTCCATTTCAACTCAGCCACTCCGGTTGCTCCCGCAGTGCGATGCGATCTCGACTGTATTGTTGTTAGGAGACAAATGGAATGCGAGGCGGGCTTCCCTGGATCCATCCTCCAACGGTGCTCTGGAGTCATTCCATATGGGATGTCCTGGAGCCGCCCAACAGGTCTCAATTGCCCCGCAGAAGGAATACTTGAAGGGGGCATCCCACAACTCCCAACGTGGAAAACCTCCATGGCCTTGAGTTTCTGCTCCGTTCATGAAGGGGCAGTCATGCACAGCAACTCCAACCTGAGCAAACCTCTGATCTTCGCCGTGACTTCAGATGCATGAGATATTGGTTCAGATCTGCAGGGGGTACCCGCCGTGCCCTCGGGCTGAAGCCCAAGTCTAGCTTGTGTTCTCAGACTTCTGTCCTCACACTTCTGGCCCAGAAGCCCTCAAGTTTGGCAATTCCGGACCCACAAGGCAGCACTCTGCCTGCCCTCTAGAAAAAATATCTTGCCTAATGAGCTGCCCAAGCACCTCAAATGAGGATCAACCTACACGGCACTCGACTGTACCCAAATTATATAGTCTATCCTGGGCACTAATGCACTGTCTGACACAACCTGAGCCAGAAATTCCTGACCAACACCCTGGCAGCTGAATGCACACTGAGCATATCAGACCCGCCATGGCCTTAGGTTTTCATCTCTTCCTAACTGCGGTTTCTCAGGCTTCAGAACCAAGACCTTATCTCCAAACACTGCCCAGGGTTGAAAATGAAGCAGAAATCAGAACACCTTTCCCATGGCAAGAGACCTTGTGATTGGCATGTTGTCCAAGTTCCGGTGTAGTTGAAACCAGTGTGGACCATGAGGCCCCACCCATGCTCACGGGCCACATTGGTAACAAACACACACTGTGACCCTCAGCGTGAGCCCAGCCCTCAAGTAAGGCCTCTCGGTGGCTGGATGAAGAGACAGCATATTGGGCCTGCCATGCCCCTAGGCCCCAATTTTTAACCATATTTTGGGTTGTCCCTTCACTCTTCCCCAGGCTCTGATTCGGAATTCCTCCTTTGTTCGGACACCTGAAGTAATAAACCTGAAAGAAGACCTCCCATCCCACAGATAGACGAAAAACAATTGGGACAGGGCCAAAATCACAGAGAGTAAGATTCATCCATGGCCCTGAAACCTCCCCACATTCGACGGTCATCGTTGATACAAAATCCAGAGACAAAAGCCGGAGCAAGCGCATCAGACTCGCTCTTTCTTCATATCCTGAAGAGTTCTTCTCATGGTGTGTAGATTGGGCCTGCCATACCTACGTTCCCAAACCTAAGCTGAGTTTGTGTTTTCAGACTTCTGTCCTCAAAGTCCTGAGCCACACACCCTCCAGGCTGGGGCCCCTGGTGCCACACATTAGGACTCTGCCTACCCAATCCATGGGAATTCTGCCCATTTCATTGTCCAAAATTGTACAAATTATGAGAACTCTCCCAAGTCCCCGAGGCCATCCCAATAGTATAGGTCTCCGGGGACAAACAAGGGCGGTCTGACACCAGGGGAGATCTACCTCCACTCATTCCATAGATGGATATCCCCAGAGAAGAAGATTGAACAAGACATGAACCTAGGCCATAATCGGACCCAGTGCTTTGCTTTACAGGCATGTATACTCAAAGCCTGGATTCCAATACCAGCATAAGGGGTTTCCTGAGACACCCATCAGAAAAAATCTCGTCTCCACAAGGAAACTTTTGCTTGGGAGCTATGTCAAAAGTTTAGAAGAATACTTCAGGGTCCCGGTGCCACCGCCCCATTCCAAGGCCCTCAGCAACACAAGCACACATTAGGCCCCATTCTCAGGAAAGTCCATTTCAACTCAGCCAACCCGGTTGCTCCTGCAGAGCCATCCTATCACAACTATTTGTTGCTAGGAGACAATTGGAATGCGAGGCGGGCTTCCCTGGCATCCATCCTCGAACGGTGCTCTGGAGTCATTCCATATGTGATGTCCTGGAGCTTCGCAACAGGTCTCAATTGTCCCTCAGAAGGAATCCTTGAAGGGGGCATTCACAACTCCCAACGTGGGAAAACCTGCATGGCCTTGAGATTCACCTCCGTTTATGAAGGGGCAGTCATGCACAGAAACTCCAACCTGAGCCAACGTCTGATCCTCGCCGTGACTTCAGATGCTTGAGATATTGGTTCAGATCTTCATGGGGTATCTGCCGTGCCCTCGGCCTGAAGCCCAAGTCTAGCTTGTGTTCTCAGATTCTGTCCTCACACTCCTGGCCCAGAAGCGCTCAAGTTTGGCATTTCCGGACCCACAATGCAGCACTCTGCCTGCCATCTAGAAATAATATCTTGCCTAATGAGCTGCCCAAGCACCTCAAATGAGGATCAACCTACACGGCACTCGACTGTACCCAAATTATATAGTCTAACCTGGGCACTAATGCACTGTCTGACACAACCTGAGCCAGAACCTCCTGACCAACACCCAGACAGCTGACCGCACACTGAGCATATCAGACTTGCCATGGCCTTAGGTTGTCATCTCTTTTCAACTGCGGTTTTTCAGGGTTCAGAACCTAGACCTTATCTCCAACCACTGCCCAGGGTTGAAAATGATGCAGAAATAGAACTCCTTCCCCATGGCAAGAGACATTGTGATTGGCATGTTGTCCAAAGTCTAGTGTAGTTGAAACCAGTGTGGCCCATGAAGCTCCGCCGATGCTCGCGGGCCACATTGGTCACAAACACACACTGTGACCCTCAGCCTGTGCCCAGTACTCACATAAGGCCTCTTAGTGGCTGTATGAAGAGAGAGCATATTGGTCCTGCCATGGTCCTACGCCCCAATTTTTAACCATAGTTTGGGTTGTCCCTTCACTCTTCCCCAGGGCTCTGCTTTGGAATTCCTCTTTTGTTCGGACACCTGAGGTAATAAACCTGAAAGGAGACCTCCCATCCCACGGATTGACGAAAAACAATTGGGACCGGGCCAAATCCACAGAGAGGAAGATTCGTCCAAGGCCCATGAGGCCTCCCCACATTCCACAGCCATCGTTGATATAAAATCCTGAGACAACAGCCTGAGCTAGTGCCTCAGACTCGCTATTTCTTCATATCCTGAAGAGTTCTTCTCATGGTTTGTAGATTGAGCCTGCCATACCTACGTCCTCAAACACCTCACCAGTGTTTGCTTTTTCCAGTCGCCCCACCCGTACCTAGGGCTCTGCTCTGGAATCCCTTTCTTGGAGAGACACATGAGCCAGACAACACGACTCCACCCTTTCCACAAAATGGCCCCAAATTCTAGGGAGCTGGGACTAATCCCCAGAGAGGGATACTCGTCCACAGTCCCTGAGGCCAATCCACGGCTATCCCGGACACAACATCCGGAGACAAAATCCTAAAGTAACGCCTCCCACTCGCCCTTGTTTCCGAGGCCCAGGAGCTCCCTCTCAGGCTATATATCCAGCCTGCCATACCCTAGGCGCCACTCATAAGCTCAGTTTGTGTTTTCAGACTTCTGTGCCCACAGCCTGGACCCACACAATCTCCAGGATAGGGACTCTGGAGCCACAGCGAAAGATTGTGCCTGCCCTCTCCAAGGAAAGTGTGCCCAATCCATTGACCATAAACCTACAGGTTAGGGAAAAGCTCCAAGGCCCCTGAGGCCATCAATAGTGTAGGCCACCCTGGACTAGAGGGGCTCTCTGACAACAGTGGAGCAACTATCTCCACTTAGACTCTCAGACAGTGTCCCCAGAGACAGAAGGTTGAAATGGACAGGCCCCCAGGCCCTAATCTGAACCTTAGCTTTGATTTCCATGTGTCCGTCCTCAGAGGACTGTTTTCGTAGACCAGCACACGGGGCTTTTCTGAGGCACCAAACCAAACCTCTCTCGTCTCCACATGGGGAGCTTTATTACTAGGGATGTATCAAACCCTTAAGGTAGGAGAGTTCCGCAGGGCCACTGAACAACCAGCACATTCCAAGGTCTCCATGGACCCAAACGCACATTATGACGCATCCTCAGGAGAGGCCATTTCAACTCAGCCCCCTGGGTAGCGTGTCCTAGAGGCAGCAGATCAAACATATCTTGGTGCAAATGGCCAATGGGAATGCGAGGCATGCTGTACAGGGATCCATCCTTCGAACACTGCTCTCCAGTGCTTCCGTATGGTATGTCCTGTAGCCATGCAACAGGACTCGAATGTCCCGCAGAAGGAAACGTTTTTTGGGGCAAACTCCAAACTCAGCGTGGGAAAAATTCCTTGGCCTCATGAGGCCCCCGCTTCATGAAGGTGCCATCATGGACACATACTCCAGCCTCAGCCAACGTCTGATCCTCAGCCTGACTTCAGAAGCAGGAGATTTTGTTTCAGCCTCTACAGAGTGGGCCTGCTCTGCCCTAGGCTCCAATCTTCATCCTAGCTTGTGTTTTCAGACTTCGGTCCTCACACTCCTGGCCCACAAACCCTCCCTACTGGGAATTCTCCAAAATATGAGAAACCTCAAGGCCCCCGAGGACATCCCACCACTGGGAGCCTCCCTGGACACACAGGGGCATTCGGACACAAGCTGAGCAGCTACCTCCACGAAGGCATGCACACAGATGTCAACAGAGATAGACGGTTGAGCCGGACAGGCCCTTAGGCCCTAATCTCAACTCTTGCTTTGATTTCCAGGTGTCACTCCTCAGAGGCTTTTGTTCGAAAAACAGGATATGGGGCTTTCCTGAGGCACTGAACAGAACTCCTCTCGTCACCACATGGGAAGCTTCCTTGTTGGAGCCGTGTCAAACACCTCAGGTTGGAGAATCCTGCAGAGACCCTGAGCCACTTCCACATTCCAAAGTCTCCCAGGCCACCAAGCCACAGGAGGACTCATCTTCAGGAGAGTCCATTTCAACTCTCCCCTCTGGGTAGCTCACCCAGGAGCCCGCAGATTGAGCCTGCCTTGTCCTGACTAAAGAGAGGCAATAAGAGGTGGCGTTCCCAGGCATCCATGCTTAGACACCTGCTCTCGAGTCTTTCCGTATGGGGCCTCCTGGAACCATCCAATAGGACTCGACTGTCGTGCAGCAGGAAACCTTGAGGTTTGGAGTAGTTCACAAATCCCATCGTAGGCAAACCGCACTGGCCTCATGAAGCCCCCACACACTTCAGGAAGAGGCCATGCGGGACAAAAACTCTAGCCTGAGGCACGTCTCATAGTTGACATGACCTCAGTGCAGGAGATCTCGATTCACCCTCTGCAGAGTGGGCCTGCCGAGCCCTAAGGCCCAAACCTAACGCTAGCTTGTGTTTTCAGACTTCCTCCCTCACACTCCTGGCAAAAAAGCCCTCCGGACTAGGAACTCCAGAACGACAACCCAGCCCAGTGTCTGCCCAACAGAAGAAAAACGTTTCCCTGTGGGGCTCTCCAGAAAACCCAGATGAGGATCAACCTGCTCGGGCCTCGACGGTACCTGACCTGGATAGGCTGCTCTGGGCACTCATGCTCTGTCTGACACCGCCTGAAGACAGACGTCCAGACAGACAAGGAGACAGCTGGCCGCACACCCAGCACTTCGGACACGCCATGGTCTTATGCCGTCACCTCTTCCTAACCTTGGTTTTCAGATATCTGAACCTAGATATTATATCAATTCTCCACACAGCTGGGTATCGCAAGCACAAAACAGAACTCCTCCTTCCCCATGGCTGTCAAGCTTGCTCTTGGCATGGGGTCACACCTTCAGCGTGGGAGAAACCTTCATGGCCCCTGATGCCACGCCCAAACTTGAGTGCTGATTGGGAACAAATTCACACTGTGACCCTCAGCATGAGCCCCATGTCAAAGAAAGGCCTGTCAGGGCCTGGACCAAGAGCCCGCATATGGGGCTTGCCAAGCCCTTATGCACCCAATCCTCACCAGTGTTTGAGTTTTCCAGTCGCCCTGCCCGTACCTGGGGCTCTGCCATGGAATCCCTTTCTTGGAGAGACACATGAGCCAGACAACACGACTACACTCTTCCCACAAAATGGCCCCACACTCTTGGGAGCTGGGACACATCTCCAGAGAGGGATACACGTCCACAGTCCCTGAGGCCACCCCTCCAATCCACGGCTATCCCAGACACAACATCCAGAGACAAAAGACTGAAGGAACGCCTCCCACTCGCCCTCATTTCAGAGGCGCTGGATCTCCCTCTCGGGCGGTACATCCAGCCAGCCGTACCCTAGGCGCCACTCATAAGCTGAATTTGTGTTTTCAGACTACTGTGCCCACAGCCTTGACCCGCACATCCTCCAGGCTACGGTCTCTGGAGCCACAGCAAAGATTGTGCCTGCCCTCTCCAAGGAAAGTGTGCCCAATCCATTGACCACAACCCTACAGGTTAGGGAAAAGCTCCAAGGCCCCTGAGGCCATCAATAGTGTAGGCCACCATGGACTAAGATGGGCTCTCTGACACCAGCGGAGCAACTATTTCAACTTAGACTCTCAGACAGTGTCCCCAGAGATAAGGTTGAAATGGACAGGCCCCCAGGCCCTAATCTGAACCTTAGCTTTGGTTTCCATGTGTCCGTCCTCAGAGGACTGTTTTCGTAGACCAGCACATGGGGCTTTTCTGAGGCACCAAACCAAACCTCTCTCGTCTCCACATGGGGAGCTTTCTTACTGGGGATGTAACAAACCCTTAAGGTAGGAGAGTTCCGTAGGGCCCCTGAACAACCAGCACATTCCAAGGTCTCCATGGACCCAAACGCACATTATGACGCATCCTCAGGAGAGGCCATTTCAACTCAGCCCCCTGGGTAGCGTGCCCCAGAGGCAGCATATCAAACATATCTTGGCGCAAGGGGCAATGGGAATGCGAGGCATGCTGTACAGAGATCCATCCTTCGAACCCTGCTCTCCAGTCCTTCCGTATGGTATTTCCTGGAGCCATGCAACAGGACTCGAATGTCCCGCAGAATGAAACCTTTTTGCTTGGGGCAACCTCCAAACTAAGCGTGGGAAAACTTCCTTGGCCTCATGAGGCCCCCGCTTCATAAAGGTGCCATCATGGACACATACTCCAGCCTCAGCCAACGTCTGATCCTCAGCCTGACTTCAGATGCAGGAGATTTTGTTTCAGCCTCTGCAGAGTGGGCCGGCTCTGCCCTTGGCTCCAATCCTCACCCTAGCTTGTGTTTTCAGACTTCCGTCCTCACATTCCTGGCCCACAAACCCTCCCTACTGGGAATTCTCCAGAATATGAGAAACCTCAAGGCCCCCGAGGACATCCCACTAGTGGGAGCTTCCCTGGACACACAGGGGCATTCAGACACAAGCTGAGCAGCTACCTCCACGAAGGCATGCACACAGATGTCAACAGGATAGACGGTTGAGCCGGACAGGACCTTAGGCCCTAATCTCAACTCTTGCTTTGGTTTCCAGGTGACAATCCTCAGAGGCTTTGGTTCGAAGAACAGGATATGGGGCTTTCCTGAGGCACTGAACAGAACTCCTCTCGTCACCACATGGGAAGCTTCCTTGTTTGAGCCGTGTCAAACACCTCAGGTTGGAGAATCCTGCAGTGTCCCTGAGCCACCTCCACATTCCAAGGTCTCCCAGGCCACCAAGCCACAGGAGGACTCATCTTCAGGAGAGTCCATTTCAACTCTCCCCTCTGGGTAGCTCACCCAGGAGCCCCAGATTGAGCCTGCCTTGTCCTGACTGAAGAGAAGGAATAAGAGGTGGCCTTCCCAGGCATCCATTCTTAGACACCTGCTCTCAAGTCTTTCTGTATGGGGCCTCCAGGAACCATCCAATAGGACTCAACTGTCGTGCAGAAGGAAACCTTGAGGTTTGGAGAAGTTCATAAATCCCATTGTAAGCAAACCTCCCTGGCCTCATGAAGCCCCCACACCCTTCAGGAAGAGATGAAGCGGGACAAAAACTCTAGCCTGAGGCACGTCTCATAGTTGACATGACCTCAGTGCAGGAGATCTCGATTCAGCCTCTGCAGAGTGGGCCTGCCTTGCCCTCGGGCCCAAACCTCACACTAGCTTGTGTTTTCAGACTTCCTTCCTCACACTCCTGGCAAACAAGCCCTCCGGCCTAGGAACTCCAGAACCACAACCCAGCCCAGTGTCTGCCCAACGGAAGAGAAACGTTTCCATGGGGGCTCTCTAGAAAACCCAGATGAGGATCAACCTGATCGGGCCTCGACGGTACCCGAACTGGATAGGCTGCTCTGAGCACTCATGCTCTGTCTGACACAGCCTGAAGCCAGACGTCCAGACAGACAAGGAGACTGCTGGCCGCACATCCTAGCTTGTGTTTTCAGACTTCCGTCCTCACACTCCTGGCCCACAACCCTCCCTACTGGGAATTCTCCAGAATATGAGAAACCTCAAGGCCCCCGAGGACATCCCACTACTGGGGGCCTCCCTGGACACACAGGGGCATTCGGACACAAGCTGAGCAGCTACCTCTTCGAAGGCATGCACACAGATGTCAACAGAGATAGACGGTTGAGCCGGACAGGCCCTTAGGCCCTAATCTCAACTCTTGCTTTGGTTTCCAGGTGTCACTCCTCAGAGGCTTTGGTTTGAAGAACAGGATACGGGGCTTTCCTGAGGCACTGAACAGAACTCCTCTCGTCTCCACATGGGAAGATTCCTTGTTGGAGGCGTGCCAAACACCTCAGGTTGGAGAATCCTGCAGTGTCCCTGAGCCACCTCCACATTCCAAGGTCTCCCAGGCCACCAAGCCACAGGAGGACTCATCTTCAGGAGAGTCCATTTCAACTCTCCCCTCTGGGTAGCTCACCCAGGAGCCCCCAGATTGTGCCTGTGTTGTCCTGACTGAAGAGAAGGAATAAGAGGTGGCGTTCCCAGGCATCCATTCTTAGACACCTGCTCTCGAGTCTTTTCGTATGGGGCCTCCTGGAACCATCCAATAGGACTCGACTGTCGTGCAGAAGGAAACCTTGAGGTTTGGAGAAGTTCATAAATCCCATCGTAAGCAAACCTCCCTGGCCTCATGAAGCCCCCACACCCTTCAGGAAGAGGCCAAGCGGGACAAAAACTCTAGCCTTAGGCACGTCTCATAGTTGACATGCCCTCAGTGCAGGAGATCTCGATTCAGCCTCTGCAGAGTGGGCCTGCCGTGCCCTCGGGCCCAAACCTCACACTAGCTTGTGTTTTCAGACTTCCTTCCTCACACTCCTGGCAAACAAGCCCTCCGGACTAGGAACTCCAGAACGACAACCCAGCCCAGTGTCTGCCCAACAGAAGAAAAACGTTTCCCTGGGGGGCTCTCCAGAAACCCAGATGAGGATCAACCTGCTCGGGTTTCGACGGTACCCGAACTGGATAGGCTGCTCTGGCCACTCATGCTCTGTCTGACACAGCCTGAAGCCAGACGTCCAGACAGACAAGGAGACAGCTGGCCGCACACCCAGCACTTCGGACACGCCATGGTCTTATGCCGTCACCTCTTCCTAACCTTGGTTTTCAGATATCTGAACCTAGATATTATATCAATTCTCCACACAGCTGGGTATTGCACGCACAAAACAGAACTCCTCCTTCCCCATGGCTGTAAAGCTTACTCTTGGCATGGAGTCACACCTTCAGGGTGGGAGAAACCTTCATGGCCCCTGATGCCACGCCCAAACTTGAGTGCATCTTGGGCACAAATTTACACTGTGACCCTCAGCATGAGCCCCATGTCAAAGAAAGGCCTGTCAGGGCCTGGACCAAGAGCCCGCATATGGGGCTTGCCAAGCCTCTATGCACCCAATCCTCACCAGTGTTTGAGTTTTCCAGTTGCCCTGCCGTACCTGGGGCTCTGCTCTTGAATCCCTTTCTTGGAGAGACACATGAGCCAGACAACACGACTCCACCCTTCCCACAAAATGGCCCAACACTCTTGGGAGCTGGGACAAATCCCCAGAGAGGGATACTCGTCCAGAGTCCCTGAGGCCACCCCTCCATTCCACGGCTATCCCGGACACAACATCCAGAGACAAAAGCCTGAAGGAACGCCTCCCACTCGCCCTTGTTTCAGAGGCCCAGGTGCTCCTACTCGGGCAGTACATCCGGCCTGCCATACCCTAGGCGCCACTCATAAGCTCAGTTTGTGTTTTCACAATTCTGTGCCAACAGCATGGACCCGCACATCCTCCAGGCTACGGTCTCTGGAGCCACAGCAAAGATTGTGCCTGCCCTCTCCAAGGAAAGTGTGCCCAATCCATTGACCACAACCCTACAGGTTAGGGAAAAGCTCCAAGGCCCCTGAGGCCATCAATAGTGTAGGCCACCATGGACTAAGATGGGCTCTCTGACACCAGCGGAGCAACTATCTCAACTTAGACTCTCAGACAGTGTCCCCAGAGATAAGGTTGAAATGGACAGGCCCCCAGGCCCTAATCTGAACCTTAGCTTTGGTTTCCATGTGTCCGTCTTCAGAGGACTGTTTTCGTAGACCAGCACACGGGGCTTTTCTGAGGCACCAAACCAAACCTCTCTCGTCTCCACATGGGGAGCTTTCTTACTGGGGATGTAACAAACCCTTAAGGTAGGTGAGTTCCGTAGGGCCCCTGAACAACCAGCACATTCCAAGGTCTCCATGGACCCAAACGCACATTATGACGCATCCTCAGGAGAGGCCATTTCAACTCAGCCCCCTGTGTAGCGTGCCCCAGAGGCAGCATATCAAACATATCTTGGCGCAAGGGGCAATGGGAATGCGAGGCATGCTGTACAGAGATCCATCCTTCGAACCCTGCTCTCCAGTCCTTCCGTATGGTATTTCCTGGAGCCATGCAACAGGACTCGAATGTCCCGCAGAATGAAACCTTTTTGTTTGGGACAAACTCCAAACTCAGCGTGGGAAAACTTCCTTGGCCTCATGAGGCCCCCGCTTCATAAAGGTGCCATCATGGACACATACTCCAGCCTCAGCCAACGTCTGATCCTCAGCCTGACTTCAGATGCAGGAGATTTTGTTTCAGCCTCTGCAGAGTGGGCCTGCTCTGCCCTTGGCTCCAATCCTCATCCTAGCTTGTGTTTTCAGACTTCCGTCCTCACATTCCTGGCCCACAAACCCTCCCTACTGGGAATTCTCCAGAATATGAGAAACCTCAAGGCCCCCGAGGACATCCCACTACTGGGAGCCTCCCTGGACACACAGGGGCATTCGGACACAAGCTGAGCAGCTACCTCTTCGAAGGCATGCACACAGATGTCAACAGAGATAGACGGTTGAGCCGGACAGGCCCTTAGGCCCTAATCTCAACTCTTGCTTTGGTTTCCAGGTGTCACTCCTCAGAGGCTTTGGTTTGAAGAACAGGATACGGGGCTTTCCTGAGGCACTGAACAGAACTCCTCTCGTCTCCACATGGGAAGATTCCTTGTTGGAGCCATGCCAAACACCTCAGGTTGGAGAATCCTGCAGTGTCCCTGAGCCACCTCCACATTCCAAGGTCTCCCAGGCCACCAAGCCACAGGAGGACTCATCTTCAGGAGAGTCCATTTCAACTCTCCCCTCTGGGTAGCTCACCCAAGAGCCCCCAGATTGTGCCTGTCTTGTCCTGACTGAAGAGAAGGAATAAGAGGTGGCGTTCCCAGGCATCCATGCTTAGACTCCTGCTCTCGAGTCTTTCCGTATGGGGCCTCCTGGAACCATCCAATAGGACTCGAATGTCGTGCAGAAGGAAACCTTGAGGTTTGGAGAAGTTCATAAATCCCATCGTAAGAAAACCTCCCTGGCCTCATGAAGCCCCCACACCCTTCACGAAAGGCCAAGCGGGACAAAAACTCTAGCCTTAGGCACGTCTCATAGTTGACATGACCTCAGTGCAGGAGATCTCGATTCAGCCTCTGCAGAGTGGGCCTGCAGTGCCCTCGGGCCCAAACCTCACACTAGCTTGTGTTTTCAGACTTCCTTCCTCACACTCATGGCAAACAAGCCCTCCGGACTAGGAACTCCAGAACGACAACCCAGCCCAGTGTCTGCCCAACGGAAGAGAAACGTTTCCCTGGGGGGCTCTCCAGAAAACCCAGATGAGGATCAACCTCCTCGTGCCTCGACGGTACCCGAACTGGATAGTCTGCTCTGGGCACTCATGCTCTGTCTGACACAGCCTGAAACCAGACGTCCAGACAGACAAGGAGACAGCTGGCCGCACACCCAGCACTTCGGACACGCTATGGTCTTATGCCGTCACCTATTCCTAACCTTGGTTTTCAGATATCTGAACCTAGACATTATATCAATTCTCCACACAGCTGGGTATCGCACGCACAAAACAGAACTCCTCCTTCCCCATGGCTGTAAAGCTTTCTCTTGGCATGGAGTCACACCTTCAGGGTGGGAGAAACCTTCATGGACCCTGATGCCACGCCCAAACTTTAGTGCATCTTGGGCACAAATTTACACATTGACCCTCAGCATGAGCCCCATGTCAAAGAAAGGCCTGTCAGGGCCTGGACCAAGAGCCCGCATATGGGGCTTGCCAAGACTCTATGCACCCAATCCTTACCAGTGTTTGAGTTTTCCAGTTGCCCTGCCGTTCCTGGGGCTCTGCTCTGGAATCCCTTTCTTGGAGAGACAAATGAGCCAGACAAAACGACTCCACCCTTCCCACAAAATGGCCCAATACTCTTGGGAGCTGGGACAAATCCCCAGAGAGGAATACTCGTCCACAGTCCCTAAGGCCACCCCTCCAATCCACGGCTATCCTGGACACAACAACCAGAGACAAAAGCCTGAAGGAACGCCTCCCACTCGCCCTTGTTTCAGAGGCCCAGGTTCTCCCTCTCGGGCGGTACATCCGGCCTCCCATACCCTAGGCGCCACTCATAAGCTCAGTTTGTGTTTTCACACTTCTGTGCCCACAGCCTGGACCCGCACATCCTCCAGGCTAGGGCCTCTGGAGCCACAGCAAAGATTGTGCCTGCCCTCTCCAAGGCAAGTGTGCCCAATCCATTGACCACAACCCTACAGGTTAGGGAAAAGCTCCAAGGCCCTGAGGCCATCAATAGTGTAGGCCACCATGGACTAAGAGGGGCTCTCTGACACCAGCGGAGCAACTATCTCCACTTATACTCTCAGACAGTGTCCCCAGAGACAGAAGGTTGAAATGGACAGGCCCCCAGGCCCTAATCTGAACCTTGGCTTTGGTTTCCATGTGTCCGTCCTCAGAGGACTGTTTTCGTAGACCAGCACACGGGGCTTTTCTGAGGCACCAAAGCAAACCTCTCTCGTCTCCACATGGGGAGCTTTCTGACTGGGGATGTATCAAACCCTTAAGGTAGGAGAGTTCCGTAGGGCCCCTGAACAACCAGAACATCCCAAGGTCTCCATGAACCCAAACGCACATTATGACGCATCCTCAGGAGAGGCCATTTCAACTCAGCCCTCTGGAAAGCGTGCCCCAGAGGCAGCAAAAAAAACATATCTTGGCGCAAGGGGCAATGGGAATGCGAGGCATGCTGTACAGGGATCCATCCTTCGAACCCTGCTCTCCAGTCCTTTCGTATGGTATGTCCTGGAGCCAAGCAACAGGACTCGAATGTCCTGCAGAAGGAAACCTTTTTGTTTGGGGCAACCTCCAAACTCAGCGTGGGAAAACTTCCTTGGCCTCATGAGGCCCCCGCTTCATGAAGGTGCCATCATGGACACATACTCCAGCCTCAGCCAATGTCTGATCCTCAGCCTGACTTCAGATGCAGGAGATTTTGTTTCAGCCTCTGCAGAGTGGGCCTGCTCTGCCCTTGGCTCCAATCCTCACCCTAGCTTGTGTTTTCAGACTTCCGTCCTCACACTCCTGGCCCACAAACCCTCCCTACTGGGAATTCTCCAGAATATGAGAAACCTCAAGGCCCCCGAGGACATCCCACTACTGGGAGACTCCCTGGACACACAGGGGCATTCGAACACAAGCTGAGCAGCTACCTCCACGAAGGCATGTACACAGATGTCAACAGAGATAGACAGTTGAGCCGGACAGGCCCTTAGGCCCTAATCTCAACTCTTGCTTTGGTTTCCAGGTGTCACTCTTCAGAGGCTTTGGTTCGAAGAACAGGATATGGGGCTTTCCTGAGGCACTGAACAGAACTCCTCTCGTCTCCACATGGGAAGCTTCCTTGTTGGAGACGTGTCAAACACCTCAGGTTGGAGAATCCTTCAGAGTCCCTGAGCCACCTCCACATTCCAAGGTCTCCCAGGCCACCAAGCCACAGGAGGACTCATCTTCAGGAGAGTCCATTTCAACTCTCCCTTCTGGGTAGCTCACCCAGGAGCCCCCAGATTGAGCCTGCCTTGTCCTGACTAAAGAGAGGCAATAAGAGGTGGCGTTCCCAGGCATCCATGCTTAGACACCTGCTCTCGAGTCTTTCCGTATGGGGCCTCCTGGAACCATCCAATAGGACTCGACTGTCGTGCAGAAGGAAACCTTGAGGTTTGGAATAGTTCACAAATCCCATCGTAGGCAAACCTCCCTGGCCTCATGAAGCCCCCACACCCTTCACGAAGAGGCCAAGCGGGACAAAAACTCTAGCCTGAGGCACGTCTCATAGTTGACATGACCTTAGTGCAGGAGATCACGATTCAGCCTCTGCAGAGTGGGCCTGCCGTGCCCTCGGGCCCAAACCTCACACTAGCTTGTGTTTTCAGACCTCCTTCCTCACACTCCTGGCAAACAAGCCCTCCGGACTAGGAACTCCAGAACGACAACCCATCCCAGTGTCTGCCCAACAGAAGAAAAACGTTTCCCTTGGGGGGCTCTCCAGAAAACCCAGATGAGGATCAACCTGCTCGGGCCTCGACGGTACCCGAACTGGATAGTCTGCTCTGGGCACTCATGCTCTGTCTGACACATCCTGAAGCCAGACGTCCAGACAGACAAGGAGACAGCTGGCCGCACACCCAGCACTTCGGACTCGCCATGGTCTTATGCCGTCACCTCTTCCTAACCTTGGTTTTCAGATATCTGAACCTAGACATTATATCAATTCTCCACACAGCTGGGTATTGCACGCACAAAACAGAACTCCTCCTTCCCCATGGCTGTAAAGCTTTCTCTTGGCATGGAGTCACACCTTCAGGGTGGGAGAAACCTTCATGGCCCCTGATGCCACGCCCAAACTTGAGTGCATCTTGGGCAAAAATTTACACTGTGACCCTCAGCATGAGCCCCATGTCAAAGAAAGGCCTGTCAGGGCCTGGACCAAGAGCCCGCATATGGGGCTTGCCAAGCCCCTATACACCCAATCCTCACCAGTGTTTGGGTTTTCCAGTTGCCCTGCCGTTCCTGGGGCTCTGCCATGGAAACCCTTTCTTGGAGAGACACATGAGCCAGACAACACGACTCCACTCTTCCCGCAAAATGGCCTAACACTCTTGGGAGCTGGGACAAATCCCCAGAGAGTGATACTCGTCCACAGTCCCTGAGGCCACCCCTCCACCCATGGCTTTCCCAGACACAACTTCCAGAGACAAAAAACTGAAGGAACGCCTCCCTCTCGACCTTATTTCAGAGGCCCAGGTGCTCCTTCTCGGGCGGTACATCCAGCCTGCCATACCCTAGGCGCCATTCATAAGCTGAGTTTGTGTTTTCAGACTTCTGTGCCCACAGCCTGGACCCGCACATCCTCCAGGCTAGGGTCTCTGGAGCCACAGCGAAAGATTGTGCCTGCCCTCGCCAAGGAAAGTGTGCCCAATCCATTGACCACAACCCTACAGGTTAGGGAAAAGCTCCAAGGCCCCTGAGGCCATCAATAGTGTAGGCCACCATGGACTAAGAGGGGATCTCTGACATCAGAGGAGCAACTATCTCCACTTAGACTCTCAGACACTGTCCCCAGAGATAAGGTTGAAATGGATAGGCCCCCAGGCCCTAATCTGAACCTTAGGTTTGGTTTCCATGTGTCCGTCCTCAGAGGACTGTTTTTGTAGACCAGCACACGGGGCTTTTCTGAGGCACCAAAGCAAACCTCTCTCGTCTCCACATGGGGAGCTTTCTTACTGGGGATGTATCAAACCCTTAAGGTAGGAGAGTTCCGTAGGGCCCCTGAACAACCAGCACATTCCAAGGTCTCCATGGACCCAAACGCACATTATGATGCATCCTCAGGATAGGCCATTTCAACTCAGCCCCCTGGGTAGCGTGCCCCAGAGGCAGCATATCAAACATATCTTGGCGCAAATGGCCAATGGGAATGCGAGGCATGCTGTACAGGGATCCATCCTTCGAACCCTGCTCTCCAGTCCTTTTGTATGGTATGTCCTGGAGCCATGCAACAGGACTCGTTTGTCCCGCAGAAGGATACCTTTTTGTTTGGGGCAACCTCCAAACTCAGCGTGGGAAAACTTCCTTGGCCTCATGAGGCCCCCGCTTCATGAAGGTGCCATCATGGACACATACTCCAGCCTCAGCCAACGTCTGATCCTCAGCCTGACTTCAGATGCAGGAGATTTTGTTTCAGCCTCTGCAGAGTGGGCCTGCTCTGCCCTTGGCTCCAATCCTCACCCTAGCTTGTGTTTTCAGACTTCCGTCCTCACACTCCTGGCCCACAAAACCTCCCTACTGGGAATTCTCCAGAATATGAGAAACCTCAAGGCCCCCGAGGACATCCCACTACTGGGAGCCTCCCTGGACACACAGGGGCATTCGGACACAAGCTGAGCAGCTTCCTCTTCGAAGGCATGCACACAGATGTCAACAGAGATAGACGGTTGAGCCGGACAGGCCCTTAGGCCCTAATCTCAACTCTTGCTTTGGTTTCCAGGTGTCATACCGAAGAGGCTTTGGTTCGAAGAACAGGATACGGGGCTATCCTGAGGCACTGAACAGAACTCCCCTCGTTTCCACATGGGAAGCTTCCTTGTTGGAGCCGTGTCAAACACCTCAGGTTGTAGAATCCTGCAGTGTCCCTGAGCCACCTCCACATTCCAAGGACTCCCAGGCCACCAAGCCACAGGAGGAATCATCTTCAGGAGAGTCCATTTCAACTCTCCCCTCTGGGTAGCTCACCCAGGAGCCCGCAGATTGAGCCTGCATTTCCTGACTAAAGAGAGGGAATAAGAGGTGGCTTTCCCAGGCATCCATGCTTAGACACCTGCTCTCGAGTCTTTCCTTATGGGGCCTCCTGGAACCATCCAATAGGACTCGACTGTCGTGCAGAAAGAAACCTTGAGGTTTGGAGTAGTTCACAAATCCCATCGTAGGCAAACCTCCCTGGCCTCATGAAGCCCCCACACCCTTCAGGAAGAGGCCATGCGGGACAAAAACTCTAGCCTGAGGCACGTCTCATAGTTGACATGACCTCAGTGCAGGAGATCTCGATTCAGCCTCTGCAGAGTGGGCCTGCCGTGCCCTCGGGCCCAAACCTCATGCTAGTTTGTGTTTTCAGACTTCCTTCCTCACACTCCTGGCAAACAAGCCCTCCAGTCTAGGAACTCGAGAAAGACAACCCAGCCCAGTGTCTGCCCAATGGAAGAGAAACGTTTTCATGGGGGCTCTCCAGAAAACCCAGATGAGGATCAACAAGCTCGGACCTCGACGGTACCCGAACTGGATAGGCTGCTCTGGGCACTCATGCTCTGTCTGACACAGCCTGAAACCAGACGTCCAGACAGACAAGGAGACAGCTGGCCGCACACCCAGCACTTCGGACACGCCATGGTCTTATGCCGTCACCTCTTCCTAACCTTGGTTTTTCAGATATCTGTACCTAGACATTATATCAATTCTCCATACAGCTGGGTATCGCACGCACAAAACAGACTCCTCCTTCCCCATGGCTGTAAAGCTTGCTCTTGGCATGGAGTCACACCTTCAGGGTGGGAGAAACCTTCATGGCCCCTGATGCCACGTCAAAACTTGAGTGCATCTTGGGCACAAATTTACACTGTGACCCTCAGCATGAGCCCCATGTCAAAGAAAGGCCTGTCAGGGCTTGGACCAAGAGTGCGCATATTGGGCTTGCCAAGCCCCTATGCACCCAATCCTCACCAGTGTTTGAGTTTTCCAGTCTCCCTGCCCGTACCTGGGGCTCTGCTCTGGAGTCCCTTTCTTGGAGAGACACATGAGCCAGACAACACGACTCCACTCTTCCCGCAAAATGGCCCCACACTCTTGGGAGGTGGGACAAATCCCCAGAGAAGAATACTCGTCCACAGTCCCTGAGGCCACCCCTCCAACCCACGGCTATCCCGGACACAACATCCAGAGACAAAAGACTGAAGGAACGCCTCCCTCTCGACCTTCTTTCAGAGGCCCAGGATCTCCCTCTCGGGCGGTACATCCAGCCTGCCATACCCTAGGCGCACTCATAAGCTGAGTTTGTGTTTTCAGACTTCGGTGCCCACAGCCTGGACCCGCACATCCTCCAGGCCAGGGTCTCTGGAGCCACAGCGAAAGATTGTGCCTGCCCTCTCCAAGGAAAGTGTGCCCAATCCATTGACCACAACCCTAGAGGTTAGGGAAAAGCTCCAAGGCCCCTGAGGCCATCAATAGTGTAGGCCACCCTGCACTAAGAGGGGCTCTCTGACAACAGTGGAGCAACTATCTCCACTTAGACTCTCAGACAGTGTCCCCAGAGACAGAAGGTTGAAATGGACAGGCCCCCAGGCCCTAATCTGAACCTTAGCTTTGGTTTCCAAGTGTCCGTCCTCAGAGGACTGTTTTCGTAGACCAGCACACGGGGCTTTTCTGAGGCACCAAACCAAACCTCTCTCGTCTCCACATGGGGAGCTTTCTTACTGGGGATGTATCAAACCCTTAAGGTAGGAGAGTTCCGTAGGGCCCCTGAACAACCAGCACATTCCAAGGTCTCCATGGACCCAAACGCACATTATGACGCATCCTCAGGAGAGGCCATTTCAACTCAGCCCCCTGGAAAGCGTGCCCCAGAGGCAGCAAAAAAAACATATCTTGGCGCAAATGGCCAATGGGAATGCGAGGCATGCTGTACAGGGATCCATCCTTCAACCCTGCTCTCCAGTCCTTTCGTATGGTATGTCCTGGAGCCAAGCAACAGGACTCGAATGTCCTGCAGAAGGAAACCTTTTTGTTTGGGGCAACCTCCAAACTCAGCATGGGAAAACTTCCTCGGCCTCATGAGGCCCCCGCTTCATGAAGGTGCCATCATGGACACATACTCCAGCCTCAGCCAACGTCTGATCCTCAGCCTGACTTCAGATGCAGGAGATTTTGTTTCAGCCTCTGCAGAGTGGGCCTGCTCTGCCCTTGGCTCCAATCCTCACCCTAGCTTGTGTTTTCAGACTTCCGTCCTCACACTCCTGGCCCACAAACCCTCCCTACTGGGAATTCTCCAGAATATGAGAAACCTCAAGGCCCCCGAGGACATCCCACTACTGGGAGACTCCCTGGACACACAGGGGCATTCGAACTCAAGCTGAGCAGCTACCTCCACGAAGGCATGCACACAGATGTCAACAGAGATAGACAGTTGAGCCGGACAGGCCCTTAGGCCCTAATCTCAACTCTTGCTTTGGTTTCCAGGTGTCACTCCTCAGAGGCTTTGGTTCGATGAACAGGATATGGGGCTTTCCTGAGGCACTGAACAGAACTCCTCTCGTCTCCACATGGGAAGCTTCCTTGTTGGAGACGTGTCAAACACCTCAGGTTGGAGAATCCTTCAGAGTCCCTGAGCCACCTCCACATTCCAAGGTCTCCCAGGCCACCAAGCCACAGGAGGACTCATCTTCAGGAGAGTCCATTTCAACTCTCCCCTCTGGGTAGCTCACCCAGGAGCCCCCAGATTGAGCCTGCCTTGTCCTGACTAAAGAGAGGCAATAAGAGGTGGCGTTCCCAGGCATCCATGCTTAGACACCTGCTCTCGAGTCTTTCCGTATGGGGCCTCCTGGAACCATCCAATAGGACTCGACTGTCGTGCAGAAGAAAACCTTGAGGTTTGGAGTAGTTCACAAATCCCATCGTAGGCAAACCTCCCTGGCCTCATGAAGCCCCCACACCCTTCACGAAGAGGCCAAGCGGGACAAAAACTCTAGCCTGAGGCACGTCTCATAGTTGACATGACCTTAGTGCAGGAGATCACGATTCAGCCTCTGCAGAGTGGGCCTGCCCTGCCCTCGGGCCCAAACCTCACACTAGCTTGTGTTTTCAGACCTCCTTCCTCACACTCCTGGCAAACAAGCCCTCCGGACTAGGAACTCCAGAACGACAACCCAGCCCAGTGTCTGCCCAACAGAAGAAAAACGTTTCCCTGGGGGGCTCTCCAGAAAACCCAGATGAGGATCAACCTGCTCGGGCCTCGACGGTACCCGAACTGGATAGTCTGCTCTGGGCACTCATGCTCTGTCTGACACAGCCTGAAGCCAGACGTCCAGACAGACAAGGAGACAGCTGGCCGCACACCCAGCACTTCGGACACGCCATGGTCTTATGCCGTCACCTCTTCCTAACCTTGGTTTTCAGATATCTGAACCTAGACATTATATCAATTCTCCACACAGCTGGGTATTGCACGCACAAAACAGAACTCCTCCTTCCCCATGGCTGTAAAGCTTTCTCTTGGCATGGAGTCACACCTTCAGGGTGGGAGAAACCTTCATGGCCCCTGATGCCACGTCAAAACTTGAGTGCATCTTGGGCAAAAATTTACACTGTGACCCTCAGCATGAGCCCCATGTCAAAGAAAGGCCTGTCAGGGCCTGGACCAAGAGCCCGCATATGGGGCTTGCCAAGCCCCTATGCACCCAATCCTCACCAGTGTTTGGGTTTTCCAGTTGCCCTGCCGTTCCTGGGGCTCTGCCATGGAATCCCTTTCTTGGAGAGACACATGAGCCAGACAACACGACTCCACTCTTCCCGCAAAATGGCCCAACACTCTTGGGAGCTGGGACAAATCCCCAGAGAGTGATACTCGTCCACAGTCCCTGAGGCCACCCCTCCAACCCACGGCTATCCCAGACACAACTTCCAGAGACAAAAGACTGAAGGAACGCCTCGCTCTCGAACTTCTTTCAGAGGCCCAGGTGCTCCTTCTCGGGCAGTACATCCGGCCTGCAATACCCTAGGCGCCACTCATAAGCTCAGTTTGTGTTTTCACACTTCTGTGCCCACAGCCTGGACCCGCACATCCTCCAAGCTAGGGCCTCTGGAGCCACAGCAAAGATTGTGCCTGCCCTCTCCAAGGAAAGTGTGCCCAATCCATTGAACACAACCCTACAGGTTAGGGAAAAGCTCCAAGGCCCCTGAGGCCATCAATAGTGTAGGCCACCGTGGACTAAGAGGGGCTCTCTGACACCAGCGGAGCAACTATCTCCACTTAGACTCTCAGACAGTGTCCCCAGAGACAGAAGGTTGAAATGGACAGGCCCCCAGGCCCTAATCTGAACCTTAGCTTTGGTTTCCATGTGTCCGTCCTCAGAGGACTGTTTACGTAGACCAGCACACGGGGCTTTTCTGAGGCACCAAACCAAACCTCTCCTCTCGTCTCCACATGGGGAGCTTTCTTACTGGGGATGTATCAAACCCTTAAGGTAGGAGAGTTCCGTAGGGCCCCTGAACAACCAGCACATTCCAAGGTCTCCATGGACCCAAACGCACATTATGACGCATCCTCAGGAGAGGCCATTTCAACTCAGCCCCCTGGGTAGCGTGCCCCAGAGGCAGCAAATCAAACATATCTTGGCGCAAATGGCCAATGGGAATGCGAGGCATGCTGTACAGGGATCCATCCTTCGAACCCTGCTCTCCAGTCCTTCCGTATGGTATGTCCTGGAGCCATGCAACAGGACTCGAATGTCCCGCAGAAGGAAACCTTGTGGTTTGGGGCAACCTCCAAACTCAGCGTGGGAAAACTTCCTTGGCCTCATGAGGCCCCCGCTTCATGAACGTGCCATCATGGACAAATACTCCAGCCTCAGCCAACGTCTGATCCACAGCCTGACTTCAGATGCAGGAGATTTATTTTCAGCCTCTGCAGAGTGGGCCTGCTCTGGCCTTGGCTACAATCCTCACCCTAGCTTGTGTTTTCAGACTTCCGTCCTCACACTCCTGGCCCACAAACCCTCCCTACTGGGAATTCTCCAGAATATGAGAAACCTCAAGGCCCCCGAGGATATCCAAATACTGGGAGCCTCCCTGGACACACAGGGGCATTCGGACACAAGCTGAGCTGCTACCTCCACGAAGGCATGCACACAGATGTCAACAGAGATAGACGGTTGAGCCGGACAGGCCCTTAGGCCCTAATCTCAACTCTTGCTTTGGTTTCCAGTTGTCACTCCTCAGAGGCTTTGGTTCGAAGAACAGGATATGGGGCTTACGTGAGGCACAGAACAGAACTCCTCTCGTCTCCACAAGGGAACCTTCCTTGTTGGAGCCGTGTCAAACACCTCAGGTTGGAGAAACCTGCAGAGACCCTGAGCCACCTCCACATTCCCTGGTCTCCCAGGCCACCAAGCCACAGGAGGATTCATCTTCAGGAGTGTCCATTTCAACTCTCCCCTCTGGGTAACTCACCCAGGAGCCCGCAGATTGAGCCTGCATTTCCTGACTAAAGAGAGGGAATAAGAGTTGGCGTTCCCAGGCATCCATGCTTAGACACCTGTCTCGAGTCTTTCCGTATGGGGCCTTCTGGAACCATCCAATAGGACTCGACTGTCGTGCAGAAGGAAACCTTGAGGTTTGGAGTAGTTCACAAATCCCATCGTAGGCAAGCCTCCCTGGCCTCATGAAGCCCCCACACCCTTCAGGAAGAGGCCATGCGGGACAAAAACTCTAGCCTGAGGCACGTCTCATAGTTGACATGACCTCAGTGCAGGAGATCTGGATTCAGCCTCTGCAGCGTGGGCCTGCCGTGCCCTCGGGCCCAAACCTCACGCTAGCTTGTGTTTTCAGACTTCCTTCCTCACACTCCTGGGAAACAAGCCCTCCGGACTAGGATCTCCAGAACGACAACCCAGCCCAGTGTCTGCCCAATGGAAGAGAAACGTTTCCCTGGGGGGCTCTCCAGAAAACCCAGATGAGGATCAACCTGCTCGGGCCTCGACGGTACCCGAACTGGATAGGCTGCTCTGGGCACTCATGCTCTGCCTGACACAGCCTGAAGCCAGACGTCCAGACAGACAAGGAGACAGCTGGCCGCACACCCAGCACTTCGGACACGCCATGGTCTTATGCCGTCACCTCTTCCTAACCTTGGTTTTCAGATATCTGAACCTAGACATTATATCAATTCTCCACACAGCTGGGTATCGCACGCACAAAACAGAACTCCTCCTTCCCCATGGCTGTAAAGCTTGCTCTTGGCATGGAGTCACACCTTCAGGGTGGGAGAAACCTTCATGGCCCCTGATGCCACGCCCAAACTTGAGTGCATCTTGGGCACAAATTTACACTGTGACCCTCAGCATGAGCCCCATGTCAAAGACAGGCCTGTCAGGGCCTGCACCAAGAGCCCGCATATGGCGCTTGCCAAGCCCCTATGCACACAATCCTCACCAGTGTTTGAGTTTTCCAGTCGCCCTACACTTACCTGGGGCTCTGCTCTGGAGTCCCTTTCTTGGAGAGGCACATGAGCCAGACAACACGACTCCACCCTTCCCACAAAATGGCCCCACACTCTTGGGATCTGGGACAAATCCCCAGAGAGGGATACTCGTCCACAGTCCCTGAGGCCACCCCTCCAATCCACGGCTATCCCGGACACAACATCCAGAGACAAAAGCCTGAATGAACGCCTCCCACTCGCCCTTGTTTCAGAGGCCCAGAAGCTCCCTCTCGGGCGGTACATCTGGCCTGCCATACCCTAGGCGCCACTCATAAGCTGACTTTGTGTTTTCAGACTTCTGTGCCCACAGCCTGGACCCGCACATCCTCCAGGCTAGGGCCTCTGGAGCCACAGCGAAAGATTGTGCCTGCCCTCTCCAAGGAAAGTGTGCCCAATCCATTGAGCACAACCCTAAAGGTTAGGGAAAAGCTCCAAGGCCCCTGAGGCCATCAATAGTGTACGCCACCATGGACTAAGAGGGGCTCTCTGACACCAGCGGAGCAACTATCTCCACTTAGACTCTCAGACAGTGTCCCCAGAGACAGAAGGTTGAAATGGACAGGCCCCCAGGCCCTAATCTGAACCTTAGCTTTGGTTTCCATGTGTCCGTCCTCAGAGGACTGTTTTCGTAGACCAGCACACGGGGCTTTTCTGAGGCACCAAACCAAACCTCTCTCGTCTCCACATGGGGAGCTTTCTTACTGGGGATGTATCAAACCCTTGCGGTAGGAGAGTTCCGTAGGTCCCCTGAACAACCAGCACATTCCAAGGTCTCCATGGACGCAAACGCACATTATGACGCATCCTCAGGAGAGGCCATTTCAACTCAGGCCCCTGGGTAGCGTGCCCCAGAGGCAGCAAATCAAACATATCTTGGCGCAAATGGCCAATGGGAATGCGAGGCATGCTGTACAGGGATCCATCCTTCGAACCCTGCTCTCCAGTCCTTTTGTATGGTATGTCCTGGAGCCATGCAACAGGACTCGATTGTCCCACAGAAGGAAACCTTTTTGTTTGGGGCAACCTCCAAACTCAGCGTGGGAAAACTTCCTTGGCCTCATGAGGCCCCCAATTCATGAAGGTGACATCATGGACACATACTCCAGCTTTAGCCAACGTCTGATCCTCAGCCTGACTTCAGATGCAGGAGATTTTGTTTCAGCCTCTGCAGAGTGGACCTGCTCTGCCCTTGGCTCCAATCCTCACCCTAGCTTGTGTTTTCAGACTTCCGTCCTCACACTCCTGGCCCACAAACCCTCCCTACTGGGAATTCTCCAGAATATGAGAAACCTCAAGGCCCCCGAGGACATCCCACTACTGGGAGCCTCCCTGGACACACAGGGGCATTCGGACACAAGCTGAGCAGCTACCTCCACGAAGGCATGCACACAGATGTCAACAGAGATAGACGGTTGAGCCGGACAGGCCCTTAGGCCCTAATCTCAACTCTTGCTTTGGTTTCCAGGTGTCACTCCTCAGAGGCTTTGGTTCGAAGAACAGGATATGGGGCTTACGTGAGGCACAGAACAGAACTCCTCTCGTCTCCACAAGGGAACCTTCCTTGTTGGAGCCGTGTCAAACACCTCAGGTTGGAGAAACCTGCAGAGACCCTGAGCCACCTCCACATTCCCTGGTCTCCCAGGCCACCAAGCCACAGGAGGATTCATCTTCAGGAGTGTCCATTTCAACTCTCCCCTCTGGGTAACTCACCCAGGAGCCCGCAGATTGAGCCTGCATTTCCTGACTAAAGAGAGGGAATAAGAGTTGGCGTTCCCAGGCATCCATGCTTAGACACCTGTCTCGAGTCTTTCCGTATGGGGCCTTCTGGAACCATCCAATAGGACTCGACTGTCGTGCAGAAGGAAACCTTGAGGTTTGGAGTAGTTCACAAATCCCATCGTAGGCAAGCCTCCCTGGCCTCATGAAGCCCCCACACCCTTCAGGAAGAGGCCATGCGGGACAAAAACTCTAGCCTGAGGCACGTCTCATAGTTGACATGACCTCAGTGCAGGAGATCTGGATTCAGCCTCTGCAGCGTGGGCCTGCTGTGTCCTCGGGCCCAAACCTCACGCTAGCTTGTGTTTTCAGACTTCCTTCCTCACACTCCTGGGATACAAGCCCTCCGGACTAGGATCTCCAGAACGACAACCCAGCCCAGTGTCTGCCCAACGGAAGAGAAACGTTTCCCTGGGGGGCTCTCCAGAAAACCCAGATGAGGATCAACCTGCTCGGGCCTCGACGGTACCCGAACTGGATAGGCTGCTCTGGGCACTCATGCTCTGCCTGACACAGCCTGAAGCCAGACGTCCAGACAGACAAGGAGACAGCTGGCCGCACACCCAGCACTTCGGACACGCCATGGTCTTATGCCGTCACCTCTTCCTAACCTTGGTTTTCAGATATCTTAACCTAGACATTATATCAATTCTCCACACAGCTGGGTATCGCACGCACAAAACAGAACTCCTCCTTCCCCATGGCTGTAAAGCTTGCTCTTGGCATGGAGTCACACCTTCAGGGTGGGAGAAACCTTCATGGCCCCTGATGCCACGCCCAAACTTGAGTGCATCTTGGGCACAAATTTACACTGTGACCCTCAGCATGAGCCCCATGTCAAAGACAGGCCTGTCAGGGCCTGCACCAAGAGCCCGCATATGGCGCTTGCCAAGCCCCTATGCACACAATCCTCACCAGTGTTTGAGTTTTCCAGTCGCCCTACACTTACCTGGGGCTCTGCTCTGGAGTCCCTTTCTTGGAGAGGCACATGAGCCAGACAACACGACTCCACCCTTCCCACAAAATGGCCCCACACTCTTGGGAGCTGGGACAAATCCCCAGAGAGGGATACTCGTCCACAGTCCCTGAGGCCACCCCTCCAATCCACGGCTATCCTGGACACAACATCCAGAGACAAAAGCCTGAATGAACGCCTCCCACTCGCCCTTGTTTCAGAGGCCCAGAAGCTCCCTCTCGGGCGGTACATCTGGCCTGCCATACCCTAGGCGCCACTCATAAGCTGACTTTGTGTTTTCAGACTTCTGTGCCCACAGCCTGGACCCGCACATCCTCCAGGCTAGGGCCTCTGGAGCCACAGCGAAAGATTGTGCCTGCCCTCTCCAAGGAAAGTGTGCCCAATCCATTGAGCACAACCCTAAAGGTTAGGGAAAAGCTCCAAGGCCCCTGAGGCCATCAATAGTGTACGCCACCATGGACTAAGAGGGGCTCTCTGACACCAGCGGAGCAACTATCTCCACTTAGACTCTCAGACAGTGTCCCCAGAGACAGAAGGTTGAAATGGACAGGCCCCCAGGCCCTAATCTGAACCTTAGCTTTGGTTTCCATGTGTCCGTCCTCAGAGGACTGTTTTCGTAGACCAGCACACGGGGCTTTTCTGAGGCACCAAACCAAACCTCTCTCGTCTCCACATGGGGAGCTTTCTTACTGGGGATGTATCAAACCCTTGCGGTAGGAGAGTTCCGTAGGTCCCCTGAACAACCAGCACATTCCAAGGTCTCCATGGACGCAAACGCACATTATGACGCATCCTCAGGAGAGGCCATTTCAACTCAGGCCCCTGGGTAGCGTGCCCCAGAGGCAGCAAATCAAACATATCTTGGCGCAAATGGCCAATGGGAATGCGAGGCATGCTGTACAGGGATCCATCCTTCGAACCCTGCTCTCCAGTCCTTTTGTATGGTATGTCCTGGAGCCATGCAACAGGACTCGATTGTCCCACAGAAGGAAACCTTTTTGTTTGGGGCAACCTCCAAACTCAGCGTGGGAAAACTTCCTTGGCCTCATGAGGCCCCCAATTCATGAAGGTGACATCATGGACACATACTCCAGCTTTAGCCAACGTCTGATCCTCAGCCTGACTTCAGATGCAGGAGATTTTGTTTCAGCCTCTGCAGAGTGGACCTGCTCTGCCCTTGGCTCCAATCCTCACCCTAGCTTGTGTTTTCAGACTTCCGTCCTCACACTCCTGGCCCACAAACCCTCCCTACTGGGAATTCTCCAGAATATGAGAAACCTCAAGGCCCCCGAGGACATCCCACTACTGGGAGCCTCCCTGGACACACAGGGGCATTCGGACACAAGCTGAGCAGCTACCTCCACGAAGGCATGCACACAGATGTCAACAGAGATAGACGGTTGAGCCGGACAGGCCCTTAGGCCCTAATCTCAACTCTTGCTTTGGTTTCCAGGTGTCACTCCTCAGAGGCTTTGGTTCGAAGAACAGGATATGGGGCTTACGTGAGGCACAGAACAGAACTCCTCTCGTCTCCACAAGGGAACCTTCCTTGTTGGAGCCGTGTCAAACACCTCAGGTTGGAGAAACCTGCAGAGACCCTGAGCCACCTCCACATTCCCTGGTCTCCCAGGCCACCAAGCCACAGGAGGATTCATCTTCAGGAGTGTCCATTTCAACTCTCCCCTCTGGGTAACTCACCCAGGAGCCCGCAGATTGAGCCTGCATTTCCTGACTAAAGAGAGGGAATAAGAGTTGGCGTTCCCAGGCATCCATGCTTAGACACCTGTCTCGAGTCTTTCCGTATGGGGCCTTCTGGAACCATCCAATAGGACTCGACTGTCGTGCAGAAGGAAACCTTGAGGTTTGGAGTAGTTCACAAATCCCATCGTAGGCAAGCCTCCCTGGCCTCATGAAGCCCCCACACCCTTCAGGAAGAGGCCATGCGGGACAAAAACTCTAGCCTGAGGCACGTCTCATAGTTGACATGACCTCAGTGCAGGAGATCTGGATTCAGCCTCTGCAGCGTGGGCCTGCTGTGTCCTCGGGCCCAAACCTCACGCTAGCTTGTGTTTTCAGACTTCCTTCCTCACACTCCTGGGATACAAGCCCTCCGGACTAGGATCTCCAGAACGACAACCCAGCCCAGTGTCTGCCCAACGGAAGAGAAACGTTTCCCTGGGGGGCTCTCCAGAAAACCCAGATGAGGATCAACCTGCTCGGGCCTCGACGGTACCCGAACTGGATAGGCTGCTCTGGGCACTCATGCTCTGCCTGACACAGCCTGAAGCCAGACGTCCAGACAGACAAGGAGACAGCTGGCCGCACACCCAGCACTTCGGACACGCCATGGTCTTATGCCGTCACCTCTTCCTAACCTTGGTTTTCAGATATCTTAACCTAGACATTATATCAATTCTCCACACAGCTGGGTATCGCACGCACAAAACAGAACTCCTCCTTCCCCATGGCTGTAAAGCTTGCTCTTGGCATGGAGTCACACCTTCAGGGTGGGAGAAACCTTCATGGCCCCTGATGCCACGCCCAAACTTGAGTGCATCTTGGGCACAAATTTACACTGTGACCCTCAGCATGAGCCCCATGTCAAAGACAGGCCTGTCAGGGCCTGCACCAAGAGCCCGCATATGGCGCTTGCCAAGCCCCTATGCACACAATCCTCACCAGTGTTTGAGTTTTCCAGTCGCCCTACACTTACCTGGGGCTCTGCTCTGGAGTCCCTTTCTTGGAGAGGCACATGAGCCAGACAACACGACTCCACCCTTCCCACAAAATGGCCCCACACTCTTGGGAGCTGGGACAAATCCCCAGAGAGGGATACTCGTCCACAGTCCCTGAGGCCACCCCTCCAATCCACGGCTATCCTGGACACAACATCCAGAGACAAAAGCCTGAATGAACGCCTCCCACTCGCCCTTGTTTCAGAGGCCCAGAAGCTCCCTCTCGGGCGGTACATCTGGCCTGCCATACCCTAGGCGCCACTCATAAGCTGACTTTGTGTTTTCAGACTTCTGTGCCCACAGCCTGGACCCGCACATCCTCCAGGCTAGGGCCTCTGGAGCCACAGCGAAAGATTGTGCCTGCCCTCTCCAAGGAAAGTGTGCCCAATCCATTGAGCACAACCCTAAAGGTTAGGGAAAAGCTCCAAGGCCCCTGAGGCCATCAATAGTGTACGCCACCATGGACTAAGAGGGGCTCTCTGACACCAGCGGAGCAACTATCTCCACTTAGACTCTCAGACAGTGTCCCCAGAGACAGAAGGTTGAAATGGACAGGCCCCCAGGCCCTAATCTGAACCTTAGCTTTGGTTTCCATGTGTCCGTCCTCAGAGGACTGTTTTCGTAGACCAGCATACGGGGCTTTTCTGAGGCACCAAACCAAACCTCTCTCGTCTCCACATGGGGAGCATTCTTACTGGGGATGTATCAAACCCTTAAGGTAGGAGAGTTCCATAGGGCCCCTGAACAACCAGCACATTCCAAGGTCTTCATGGACGCAAACGCACATTATGACGCATCCTCAGGAGAGGCCATTTCAACTCAGGCCCCTGGGTAGCGTGCCCCAGAGGCAGCAAGTCAAACATATCTTGGCGCAAATGGCCAATGGGAATGCGAGGCATGCTGTACAGGGATCCATCCTTCGAACCCTGCTCTCCAGTCCTTCCGTAAGGTATGTCCTGGAGCCATGCAACAGGACTCGATTGTCCCACAGAAGGAAACCTTTTTGTTTGGGGCAACCTCCAAACTCAGCGTGGGAAACTTCCTTGGCCTCATGAGGCACCCGCTTCATAAGGAGCCAACATGGACAAATACTCCAGCCTCAGCCAACGTCTGATCCACAGCCTGACTTCAGATGCAGGAGATTTATTTTCAGCCTCTGCAGAGTGGTCCTGCTCTGCCCTTGGCTCCAATCTTCATCCTAGCTTGTGTTTTCAGACTTCCGTCCTCACACTCCTGGCCCACAAACCCTCCCTATTGGGAATTCTCCAGAATATGAGAAACCTCAAGGCCCCCGAGGACATCCCACTACTGGGAGCCTCCCTGGTCACACAGGGGCATTCGGACACAAGCTAAGCAGCTACCTCCACGAAGGCATGCACACAGATGTCAACAGAGATAGACGGTTGAGCCGGACAGGCCCTTAGGCCCTAATCTCAACTCTTGCTTTGGTTTCCAGGTGTCACTCCTCAGAGGCTTTGGTTCGAAGAACAAGATATGGGGCTTGCCTGAGGCACAGAACAGAACTCCTCTCGTCTCCACAAGGGAACCTTCCTTGTTGGAGCCGTGTCAAACACCTCAGGTTGGAGAAACCTGCAGAGACCCTGAGCCACCTCCACATTCCCTGGTCTCCCAGGCCACCAAGCCACAGGAGGATTCATCTTCAGGAGTGTCCATTTCAACTCTCCCCTCTGGGTAACTCACCCAGGAGCCCGCAGATTGAGCCTGCATTTCCTGACTAAAGAGAGGGAATAAGAGTTGGCGTTCCCAGGCATCCATGCTTAGACACCTGTCTCGAGTCTTTCCGTATGGGGCCTTCTGGAACCATCCAATAGGACTCGACTGTCGTGCAGAAGGAAACCTTGAGGTTTGGAGTAGTTCACAAATCCCATCGTAGGCAAGCCTCCCTGGCCTCATGAAGCCCCCACACCCTTCAGGAAGAGGCCATGCGGGACAAAAACTCTAGCCTGAGGCACGTCTCATAGTTGACATGACCTCAGTGCAGGAGATCTGGATTCAGCCTCTGCAGCGTGGGCCTGCTGTGCCCTCGGGCCCAAACCTCACGCTAGCTTGTGTTTTCAGACTTCCTTCCTCACACTCCTGGGAAACAAGCCCTCCGGACTAGGATCTCCAGAACGACAACCCAGCCCAGTGTCTGCCCAACGGAAGAGAAACGTTTCCCTGGGGGGCTCTCCAGAAAACCCAGATGAGGATCAACCTGCTCGGGCCTCGACGGTACCCGAACTGGATAGGCTGCTCTGGGCACTCATGCTCTGCCTGACACAGCCTGAAGCCAGACGTCCAGACAGACAAGGAGACAGCTGGCCGCACACCCAGCACTTCGGACACGCCATGGTCTTATGCCGTCACCTCTTCCTAACCTTGGTTTTCAGATATCTTAACCTAGACATTATATCAATTCTCCACACAGCTGGGTATCGCACGCACAAAACAGAACTCCTCCTTCCCCATGGCTGTAAAGCTTGCTCTTGGCATGGAGTCACACCTTCAGGGTGGGAGAAACCTTCATGGCCCCTGATGCCACGCCCAAACTTGAGTGCATCTTGGGCACAAATTTACACTGTGACCCTCAGCATGAGCCCCATGTCAAAGACAGGCCTGTCAGGGCCTGCACCAAGAGCCCGCATATGGCGCTTGCCAAGCCCCTATGCACACAATCCTCACCAGTGTTTGAGTTTTCCAGTCGCCCTACACTTACCTGGGGCTCTGCTCTGGAGTCCCTTTCTTGGAGAGGCACATGAGCCAGACAACACGACTCCACCCTTCCCACAAAATGGCCCCACACTCTTGGGAGCTGGGACAAATCCCCAGAGAGGGATACTCGTCCACAGTCCCTGAGGCCACCCCTCCAATCCACGGCTATCCTGGACACAACATCCAGAGACAAAAGCCTGAATGAACGCCTCCCACTCGCCCTTGTTTCAGAGGCCCAGAAGCTCCCTCTCGGGCGGTACATCTGGCCTGCCATACCCTAGGCGCCACTCATAAGCTGACTTTGTGTTTTCAGACTTCTGTGCCCACAGCCTGGACCCGCACATCCTCCAGGCTAGGGCCTCTGGAGCCACAGCGAAAGATTGTGCCTGCCCTCTCCAAGGAAAGTGTGCCCAATCCATTGAGCACAACCCTAAAGGTTAGGGAAAAGCTCCAAGGCCCCTGAGGCCATCAATAGTGTACGCCACCATGGACTAAGAGGGGCTCTCTGACACCAGCGGAGCAACTATCTCCACTTAGACTCTCAGACAGTGTCCCCAGAGACAGAAGGTTGAAATGGACAGGCCCCCAGGCCCTAATCTGAACCTTAGCTTTGGTTTCCATGTGTCCGTCCTCAGAGGACTGTTTTCGTAGACCAGCATACGGGGCTTTTCTGAGGCACCAAACCAAACCTCTCTCGTCTCCACATGGGGAGCATTCTTACTGGGGATGTATCAAACCCTTAAGGTAGGAGAGTTCCATAGGGCCCCTGAACAACCAGCACATTCCAAGGTCTTCATGGACGCAAACGCACATTATGACGCATCCTCAGGAGAGGCCATTTCAACTCAGGCCCCTGGGTAGCGTGCCCCAGAGGCAGCAAGTCAAACATATCTTGGCGCAAATGGCCAATGGGAATGCGAGGCATGCTGTACAGGGATCCATCCTTCGAACCCTGCTCTCCAGTCCTCCCGTAAGGTATGTCCTGGAGCCATGCAACAGGACTCGATTGTCCCACAGAAGGAAACCTTTTTGTTTGGGGCAACCTCCAAACTCAGCGTGGGAAACTTCCTTGGCCTCATGAGGCACCCGCTTCATAAGGAGCCAACATGGACAAATACTCCAGCCTCAGCCAACGTCTGATCCACAGCCTGACTTCAGATGCAGGAGATTTATTTTCAGCCTCTGCAGAGTGGTCCTGCTCTGCCCTTGGCTCCAATCTTCATCCTAGCTTGTGTTTTCAGACTTCCGTCCTCACACTCCTGGCCCACAAACCCTCCCTATTGGGAATTCTCCAGAATATGAGAAACCTCAAGGCCCCCGAGGACATCCCACTACTGGGAGCCTCCCTGGTCACACAGGGGCATTCGGACACAAGCTAAGCAGCTACCTCCACGAAGGCATGCACACAGATGTCAACAGAGATAGACGGTTGAGCCGGACAGGCCCTTAGGCCCTAATCTCAACTCTTGCTTTGGTTTCCAGGTGTCACTCCTCAGAGGCTTTGGTTCGAAGAACAAGATATGGGGCTTGCCTGAGGCACAGAACAGAACTCCTCTCGTCTCCACAAGGGAACCTTCCTTGTTGGAGCCGTGTCAAACACCTCAGGTTGGAGAAACCTGCAGAGACCCTGAGCCACCTCCACATTCCCTGGTCTCCCAGGCCACCAAGCCACAGGAGGATTCATCTTCAGGAGTGTCCATTTCAACTCTCCCCTCTGGGTAACTCACCCAGGAGCCCGCAGATTGAGCCTGCATTTCCTGACTAAAGAGAGGGAATAAGAGTTGGCGTTCCCAGGCATCCATGCTTAGACACCTGTCTCGAGTCTTTCCGTATGGGGCCTTCTGGAACCATCCAATAGGACTCGACTGTCGTGCAGAAGGAAACCTTGAGGTTTGGAGTAGTTCACAAATCCCATCGTAGGCAAGCCTCCCTGGCCTCATGAAGCCCCCACACCCTTCAGGAAGAGGCCATGCGGGACAAAAACTCTAGCCTGAGGCACGTCTCATAGTTGACATGACCTCAGTGCAGGAGATCTGGATTCAGCCTCTGCAGCGTGGGCCTGCCGTGCCCTCGGGCCCAAACCTCACGCTAGCTTGTGTTTTCAGACTTCCTTCCTCACACTCCTGGGAAACAAGCCCTCCGGACTAGGTCTCCAGAACGACAACCCAGCCCAGTGTCTGCCCAACGGAAGAGAAACGTTTCCCTGGGGGGCTCTCCAGAAAACCCAGATGAGGATCAACCTGCTCGGGCCTCGACCGTACCCGAACTGGATAGGCTGCTCTGGGCACTCATGCTCTGCCTGACACAGCCTGAAGCCAGACGTCCAGACAGACAAGGAGACAGCTGGCCGCACACCCAGCACTTCGGACACGCCATGGTCTTATGCCGTCACCTCTTCCTAACCTTGGTTTTCAGATATCTGAACCTAGACATTATATCAATTCTCCACACAGCTGGGTATCGCACGCACAAAACAGAACTCCTCTTTCCCCATGGCTGTAAAGCTTGCTCTTGGCATGGAGTCACACCTTCAGGGTGGGAGAAACCTTCATGGCCCCTGATGCCACGCCCAAACTTGAGTGCATCTTGGGCACAAATTTACACTGTGACCATCAGCATGAGCCCCATGTCAAAGAAAGGCCTGTCAGGGCCTGCACCAAGAGCCCGCATATGGGGCTTGCCAAGCCTTTATGCACCCAATCCTCACCAGTGTTTGAGTTTTCCAGTCGTCCTGCCCTTACCTGGGGCTCTGCTCTGGAGTCCCTTTCTTGGAGAGGCACATGAGCCAGACAACACGACTCCACCCTTCCCACAAAATGGCCCCACACTCTTGGGAGCTAAGACAAATCCCCAGAGAGGGATACTCGTCCACAGTCCCTGAGGCCACCCCTCCAATCCACGGCTATCCCGGACACAACATCCAGAGACAAAAGCCTGAAGGAACGTTTCCCACTCGCCCTTTTTTTAGAGGCCCAGGAGCTCCCTCTCGGGCGCTACATCTGGCCTGCCATACCCTAGGCGCCACTCATAAGCTGAGTTTGTGTTTTCAGACTTCTGTGCCCACAGCCTGGCCCCGCACATCCTCCAGGCTAGGGCCTCTGGAGCCACAGCAAAAGATTGTGCCTGCCCTCACCAAGGAAAGTGTGCCCAATCCATTGACCACAACCCTACAGGTTAGGGAAAAGCTCCAAGGCCCCTGAGGCCATCAATAGTGTAGGCCACCATGGACTAAGAGGGGCTCTCTGACACCAGCGGAACAACTATCTCCACTTAGACTCTCAGACAGTGTCCCCAGAGACAGAAGGTTGAAATGGACAGGCCCTCAGGCCCTAATCTGAACCTTAGCTTTGGTTTCCATGTGTCCGTCCTCAGAGGTCTGTTTTCGTAGACCAGCACACGGGGCTTTTCTGAGGCACCAAACCAAACCTCTCTCGTCTCCACATGGGGAGCTTTCTTACTGGGGATGTATCAAACCCTTAAGGTAGGAGAGTTCCGTAGTGCCCCTGAACAACCAGCAGATTCTAAGGTCTCCATGGACCCAAACGAACATTATGACGCATCCTCAGGAGAGGCCATTTCAACTCAGCCCCCTGGGGAGCGTGCCCCAGAGGCAGCAAATCAAACATATCTTGGCGCAAATGGCCAATGGGAATGCGAGGCATGCTGTACAGGGATCCATCCTTCGAACCCTGCTCTCCAGTCCTTCCATATGGTATGTCCTGGAGCCATGCAACAGGACTCGAATGTCCCGCAGAAGGAAACCTTTTTGTTTGGGGCAACCTCCAAACTCAGCGTGGGAAAACTTCCTTGGCCTCATGAGGCCCCCGCTTCATGAAGGTGCCATAATGGACACATACTCCAAACTCAGCCAACGTCTGATCCTCAGCCTGACTTCAGATGCAGGAGATTTTGTTTCAGCCTCTGCAGAGTGGGCCTGCTCTGCCCTTGGCTCCAATCTTCATCCTAGCTTGTGTTTTAAGACTTCCGTCCTCACACTCCTGGCCCACAAACCCTCCCTACTGGGAATTCTCCAGAATATGAGAAACCTCAAGGCCCCCGAGGACATCCCACTACTGGGAGCCTCCCTGGACACACAGGGGCATTCGGACACAAGCTGAGCAGCTACCTCCACGAAGGCATGCACACAGATGTCAACAGAGATAGACGGTTGAGCCGGGCAGGCCCTTAGGCCCTAATCTCAACTCTTGCTTTGGTTTCCAGGTGTCACTCCTCAGAGGCTTTGGTTCGAAGAACAGGATATGGGGCTTGCCTGAGGCACAGAACAGAACTACTCTCGTCTCCACATGGGAAGCTTCCTTGTTGGAGCCGTGTCAAACACCTCAGGTTGGAGAATCCTGTAGAGACCCTGAGCCACCTCCACATTCCAAGGTCTCCCAGGCCACCAAGCCACAGGAGGACTCATCTTCAGGAGAGTCCATTTCAACTCTCCCCTCTGGGTAACTCACCCAGGAGCCCGCAGATTGAGCCTGCATTTCCTGACTAAAGAGAGGGAATAAGAGGTGGCGTTCCCAGGCATCCATGCTTAGACACCTGCTCTCGAGTCTTTCCGTATGGGGCCTCCTGGAACCATCCAATAGGACTCGACTGTCGTGCAGAAGGAAACCTTGAGGTTTGGAGTAGTTCACAAATCCCATCGTAGGCAAACCTCACTGGCCTCATGAAGCCCCCACACCCATCAGGAAAAGGCCATGCGGGACAAAAACTCTAGCCTGAGGCACGTCTCATAGTTGACATGACCTCAGTGCAGGAGATCTCGATTCAGCCTCTGCAGAGTGGGCCTGCCGTGCCCTCAGTCCCAAACCTTACGCTAGCTTGTGTTTTCAGACTTCCTTCCTCACACTCCTCGCACAAAGCCCTCCGGACTAGGCTCTCCAGAACGACAACCCAGCCCAGTGTCTGCCAAACGGAAGAGAAACGTTTCCCTGGGGGGCTCTCCAGAAAACCCAGATGAGGATCAACCTGCTCGGGCCTCGACGGTACCCGAACTGGATAGGCAGCTCTGGGCACTCATGCTCTGTCTGACACAGCCTGAAGCCAGACGTCCAGACAGACAATGAGACAGCTGGCCGCACACCCAGCACTTCGGACACGCCATGGTCTTATGCCGTCACCTCTTCCTAACCTTGGTTTTCAGATATCTGAACCTAGACATTATATCAATTCTCCACACAGCTGGGTATCGCACGCACAAAACAGAACTCCTCCTTCCCCATGGCTGTAAAGCTTGCTCTTGGCATGGAGTCACACTCAGGGTGGGAGAAACCTTCATGGCCCCTGATGCCACGCCCAAACTTGAGTGCATCTTGGGCACAAATTTACACTGTGACCCTCAGCATGAGCCCCATGTCAAAGAAAGGCCTGTCAGGGCCTGCACCAAGAGCCCGCATATGGGGCTTGCCAAGCCCCTATGCACACAATCCTCACCAGTGTTTGAGTTTTCCAGTCGCCCTGCCCTTACCTGGGGCTCTGCTCTGGAGTCCCTTTCTTGGAGAGGCACATGAGCCAGACAACACGACTCTACCCTTCCCACAAAATGGCCCCACACTCTTGGGAGCTGGGACAATCCCCAGAGAGGGATACTCGTCCAGAGTCCCTGAGGCCACCCCTCCAATCCACGGCTATCCCGGATACAACATCCAGAGCCAAAAGCCTGAAGGATCGCCTCCCACTCGCCCTTGTTTCAGAGGCCCAGGAGCTCCGTCTCGGGCGGTACATCTGGCCTGCCATACCCTAGGCGCCACTCATAAGCTGAGTTTGTGTTTTCACACTTCTGTGCCCACAGCCTGGACCCGCACATCTTCCAGGCTAGGGCCTCTGGAGCCACAGCGAAAGATTGTGCCTGCCCTCTCCAAGGAAAGTGTGCCCAATCCATGGAGCACAACCCTAAAGGTTAGGGAAAAGCTCCAAGGCCCCTGAGGCCATCAATAGTGTACGCCACCATGGACTAAGAGGGGCTCTCTGACACCAGCGGAGCAACTATCTCCACTTAGACTCTCAGACAGTGTCCCCAGAGACAGAAGGTTGAAATGGACAGGCCCCCAGGCCCTAATCTGAACCTTAGCTTTGGTTTCCATGTGTCCGTCCTCAGAGGACTGTTTTCGTAGACCAGCACACGGGGCTTTTCTGAGGCACCAAACCAAACCTCTCTCGTCTCCACATGGGGAGCTTTCTTACTGGGGATGTATCAAACCCTTAAGGTAGGAGAGTTCCGTAGGGCCCCTGAACAACCAGCACATTCCAAGGTCTCCATGGACCCAAACGCACATTATGACGCATCCTCAGGAGAGGCCATTTCAACTCAGGCCCCTGGGTAGCGTGCCCCAGAGGCAGCAAATCAAACATATCTTGGCGCAAATGGCCAATGGGAATGCGAGGCATGCTGTACAGGGATCCATCCTTCGAACCCTGCTCTCCAGTCCTTTTGTATGGTATGTCCTGGAGCCATGCAACAGGACTCGATTGTCCCACAGAAGGAAACCTTTTTGTTTGGGGCAACCTCCAAACTCAGCGTGGGAAAACTTCCTTGGCCTCATGAGGCCCCCACTTCATGAAGGTGACATCATGGACACATACTCCAGCCTCAGCCAACGTCTAATCCTCAGCCTGACTTCAGATGCAGGAGATTTTGTTTCAGCCTCTGCAGAGTGGGCCTGCTCTGGCCTTGGCTACAATCCTCACCCTAGCTTGTGTTTTCAGACTTCCGTCCTCACACTCCTGGCCCACAAACCCTCCCTACTGGGAATTCTCCAGAATATGAGAAACCTCAAGGCCCCCGAGGACATCCCACTACTGGGAGCCTCCCTGGACACACAGGGGCATTCGGACACAACCTGAGCAGCTAACTCCACGAAGGCATGCACACAGATGTCAACAGAGATAGACGGTTGAGCCGGACAGGCCCTTAGGCCCTAATCTCAACTCTTGCTTTGGTTTCCAGGTGTCACTCCTCAGAGGCTTTGGTTCGAAGAACAGGATATGGGGCTTGCGTGAGGCACAGAACAGAACTCCTCTCGTCTCCACAAGGGAACCTTCCTTGTTGGAGCCGTGTCAAACACCTCAGGTTGGAGAAACCTGCAGAGACCCTGAGCCACCTCCACATTTCAAGTTCTCCCAGGCCACCAAGCCACAGGAGGACTCATCTTCAGGAGAGTCCATTTCAACTCTCCCCTCTGGGTAACTCACCCAGGAGCCCGCAGATTGAGCCTGCATTTCCTGACTAAAGAGAGGGAATAAGAGGTGGCGTTCCCAGGCATCCATGCTTAGACACCTGCTCTAGAGTCTTTCCGTATGGGGCCTCCTGGAACCATCCAATAGGACTCGACTGTCGTGCAGAAGGAAACCTTGAGGTTTGGAGTAGTTCACAAATCCCATCGTAGGCAAGCCTCCCTGGCCTCATGAAGCCCCCACACCCTTCAGGAAGAGGCCATGCGGGACAAAAACTCTAGCCTGAGGCACGTCTCATAGTTGACATGACCTCAGTGCAGGAGATCTCGATTCAGCCTCTGCAGTGTGGGCCTGCCGTGCCCTCGGGCCCAAACCTCACGCTAGCTTGTGTTTTCAGACTTCCTTCCTCACACTCCTCGCACAAAGCCCTCCGGACTAGGATCTCCAGAACGACCACCCAGCCCAGTGTCTGCCCAACGGAAGAGAAACGTTTCCCTGGGGTGCTCTCCAGAAAACCCAGATGAGGATAAACCTGCTCGGGCCTCGACGGTACCCGAACTGGATAGCCTGCTCTGGGCACTCATGCTCTGTTTGACACAGCCTGAAGCCAGACGTCCAGACGGACAAGGAGACAGCTGGCCGCACACCCAGCACTTCCCACACGCCATGGTCTTATGCCGTCACCTCTTCCTAACCTTGGTTTTCAGATATCTGAACCTAGACATTATATCAACTCTCCACACAGCTGGGTATCGCACGCACAAAACAGAACTCCTCCTTCCCCATGGCTGTAAAGCTTGCTCTTGGCATGGAGTCACACCTTCAGGGTGGGAGAAACATTCATGGTCCCTGATGCCACGCCCAAACTTGAGTGCTGCTTGGGCACAAATTTACACTGTGACCCTCAGCATGAGCCCCATGTCAAAAACAGGCCTCTCGGGGCCTGGACCAAGAGCCCGCATATGGGGCTTGCCAAGCCTTTATGCACCCAATCCTCACCAGTGTTTGAGATTTTCCAGTCGCCCAGCTTTTACCTGGGGCTCTGCTCTGGAGTACCTTTCTTGGAGAGGCACATGAGCCAGACAACACGACTCCACCCTTCCCACAAAATGGCCCCACACTCTTGGCAGCTGAGACAAATCCCCAGAGAGGGATACTCGTCCACAGTCCCTGAGGCCACCCCTCCAATCCACGGCTATCCCGGACACAACATCCAGAGACAAAAGACTGAAGGAACGCTTCCCACTCGCCCTTGTTTCAGAGGCCCAGGAGCTCCCTCTCGGGCTGTACATCCGTCGGTCCGTACCCTAGGCGCCACTCATAAGCTGAGTTTGTGTTTTCAGACTTCTGTGCCCACAGCCTGGACCGCACATCCTCCAGGCTAGGGCCTCTGGAGCCACAGCGAAAGATTGTGCCTGCCCTCTCCAAGGAAAGTGTGCCCAATTTATTGACAACAACCCTACAGGTTAGGGAAAAGCTCCAAGGCCCCTGAGGCCATCAATAGTGTAGGCCACCCTGGACTAAGAGGGGCTCTCTGACACCAGCCGAGCAACTATCTCCACTTAGACTCTCAGACAGTGTCCCCAGAGAAAGAAGGTTGAAATGGACAGGCCCCCAGGCCCTAATCTGAACCTTAGCTTTGGTTTCCATGTGTCCGTCCTCAGAGGACTGTTTTCGTAGACCAGCACACGGGGCTTTTCTGAGGCACCAAACCAAACCTCTCTCGTCTCCACATGGGGAGCTTTCTTACTGGGGATGTATCAAACCCTTAAGGTAGGAGAGTTCCGTAGGGCCCCTGAACAACCAGCACATTCCAAGGTCTCCATGGACCCAAACGCACATTATGACGCATCCTCAGGAGAGGCCATTTCAACTCAGCCCCCTGGGTAGCGTGCGCCAGAGGCAGCATATCAAACATCTCTTGGCGCAAATGGCCAATGGGAATGCGAGGCATGCTGTACAGGGATCCATCCTTCGAACCCTGCTCTCCAGTCCTTCCGAATGGTATGTCCTGGAGCCATGCAACAGGACTCGAATGTCCCGTAGAAGGAAACCTTTTTATTTAGGGCAACATCCAACTCAGCGTGGGAAACTTCCTTGGCCCCATGAGGCATCCGCTTCATGAGATGCCATCATGGACACATACTCCAGCCTCAGCCAAAGTCTGATCCTCAGCCTGACTTCAGATGCAGGAGATTTTGTTTCAGCCTCTGCAGAGTGGGCCTGCTCTGCCCTTGGCTCCAATCTTCATCCTAGCTTGTGTTTTAAGACTTCCGTCCTCACACTCCTGGCCCACAAACCCTCCCTATTGGGAATTCTCCAGAATATGAGAAACCTCAAGGCCCCCGAGGACATCCCACTACTGGGAGCCTCCCTGGACACACAGGGGCATTCGGACACAAGCTGAGCAGCTACCTCCACGAAGGCATGCACACAGATGTCAACAGAGATAGACGGTTGAGCCGGACAGGCCCTTAGGCCCTAATCTCAACTCTTGCTTTGGTTTCCAGTTGTCACTCCTCAGAGGCTTTGGTTCGAAGAACAGGATATGGGGCTTGCCTGAGGCACAGAACAGAACTCCTCTCGTCTCCACATGGGAAGCTTCCTTGTTGGAGCCATGTCAAACACCTCAGGTTGGAGAATCCTGCAGAGACCCTGAGCCACCTCCACATTCCAAGGTCTCCCAGGCCACCAAGCCACAGGAGGACTCATCTTCAGGAGAGTCCATTTCAACTCTCCCCTCTGGGTAACTCACCCAGGAGCCCGCAGATTGAGCCCGCATTTCCTGACTAAAGAGAGGGAATAAGAGGTGGCGTTCCCAGGCATCCATGCTTAGACACCTGCTCTCGAGTCTTTCCGTATGGGGCCTCCTGGAACCATCCAATAGGACTCGACTGTCGTGCAGAAGGAAACCTTGAGGTTTGGAGTAGTTCACAAATCCCATCGTAGGCAAACCTCCCTGGCCTCTTGAAGCCCCCACACCCTTCAGGAAGAGGCCATGCGGGACAAAAACTCTAGCCTGAGGCACGTCTCATAGTTGACATGACCTCAGTGCAGGAGATCTCGATTCAGCCTCTGCAGAGTGTGCCTGCCGTGCCCTCGGGCCCAAACCTCACGCTAGCTTGTGTTTTCAGACTTCCTTCCTCACACTCCTGGCAAACAAGCCCTCCGGACTAGGAACTCCAGAACGACAACCCAGCCCAGTGTCTGCCCAACGGAAGAGAAACGTTTCCCTCGGGGGCTCTCCAGAAAACCCAGATGAGGATCAACCTGCTCGGGCCTCGACGGTACCCGAACTGGATAGCCTGCTCTGGGCACTCATGCTCTGTCTGACACAGCCTGAAGCCAGACGTCCAGACAGACAAGGAGACAGCTGGCCGCACACCCAGCACTTCGGACACGCCATGGTCTTATGCCGTCACCTCTTCCTAACCTTGGTTTTCAGATATCTGAACCTAGACATTATATCAATTCTCCACACAGCTGGGTATCGCACGCACAAAACAGAACTCCTCCTTCCCCATGGCTGTAAAGCTTGCTCTTGGCATGGAGTCACACCTTCAGGGTGGGAGAAACATTCATGGTCCCTGATGCCACGCCCAAACTTGAGTGCTCCTTGGGCACAAATTTACACTGTGACCCTCAGCATGAGCCCCATGTCAAAAACAGGCCTCTCAGGGCCTGGACCAAGAGCCCGCATATGGGGCTTGCCAAGCCTTTATGCACCCAATCCTCACCAGTGTTTGAGATTTTCCAGTCGCCCAGCTTTTACCTGGGGCTCTGCTCTGGAGTCCCTTTCTTGGAGAGGCACATGAGCCAGACAACACGACTCCACCCTTCCCACAAAATGGCCCCACACTCTTGGGAGCTGAGACAAATCCCCAGAGAGGGATACTCGTCCACAGTCCCTGAGGCCACCCCTCCAATCCACGGCTATCCCGGACACAACATCCAGAGACAAAAGACTGAAGGAACGCTTCCCACTCGCCCTTGTTTCAGAGGCCCAGGAGCTCCCTCTCGGGCTGTACATCCGTCGGTCCGTACCCTAGGCGCCACTCATAAGCTGAGTTTGTGTTTTCAGACTTCTGTGCCCACAGCCTGGACCGCACATCCTCCAGGCTAGGGCCTCTGGAGCCACAGCGAAAGATTGTGCCTGCCCTCTCCAAGGAAAGTGTGCCCAATTTATTGACAACAACCCTACAGGTTAGGGAAAAGCTCCAAGGCCCCTGAGGCCATCAATAGTGTAGGCCACCCTGGACTAAGAGGGGCTCTCTGACACCAGCGGAGCAACTATCTCCACTTAGACTCTCAGACAGTGTCCCCAGAGACAGAAGGTTGAAATGGACAGGCCCCCAGGCCCTAATCTGAACCTTAGCTTTGGTTTCCATGTGTCCGTCCTCAGAGGACTGTTTTCGTAGACCAGCACACGGGGCTTTTCTGAGGCACCAAACCAAACCTCTCTCGTCTCCACATGGGGAGCTTTCTTACTGGGGATGTATCAAACCCTTAAGGTAGGAGAGTTCCGTAGGGCCCCTGAACAACCAGCACATTCCAAGGTCTCCATGGACCCAAACGCACATTATGACGCATCCTCAGGAGAGGCCATTTCAACTCAGCCCCCTGGGTAGCGTGCGCCAGAGGCAGCATATCAAACATCTCTTGGCGCAAATGGCCAATGGGAATGCGAGGCATGCTGTACAGGGATCCATCCTTCGAACCCTGCTCTCCAGTCCTTCCGAATGGTATGTCCTGGAGCCATGCAACAGGACTCGAATGTCCCGTAGAAGGAAACCTTTTTATTTAGGGCAACATCCAACTCAGCGTGGGAAACTTCCTTGGCCCCATGAGGCATCCGCTTCATGAGATGCCATCATGGACACATACTCCAGCCTCAGCCAAAGTCTGATCCTCAGCCTGACTTCAGATGCAGGAGATTTTGTTTCAGCCTCTGCAGAGTGGGCCTGCTCTGCCCTTGGCTCCAATCTTCATCCTAGCTTGTGTTTTAAGACTTCCGTCCTCACACTCCTGGCCCACAAACCCTCCCTATTGGGAATTCTCCAGAATATGAGAAACCTCAAGGCCCCCGAGGACATCCCACTACTGGGAGCCTCCCTGGACACACAGGGGCATTCGGACACAAGCTGAGCAGCTACCTCCACGAAGGCATGCACACAGATGTCAACAGAGATAGACGGTTGAGCCGGACAGGCCCTTAGGCCCTAATCTCAACTCTTGCTTTGGTTTCCAGTTGTCACTCCTCAGAGGCTTTGGTTCGAAGAACAGGATATGGGGCTTGCCTGAGGCACAGAACAGAACTCCTCTCGTCTCCACATGGGAAGCTTCCTTGTTGGAGCCATGTCAAACACCTCAGGTTGGAGAATCCTGCAGAGACCCTGAGCCACCTCCACATTCCAAGGTCTCCCAGGCCACCAAGCCACAGGAGGACTCATCTTCAGAAGAGTCCATTTCAACTCTCCCCTCTGGGTAACTCACCCAGGAGCCCGCAGATTGAGCCTGCATTTCCTGACTAAAGAGAGGGAATAAGAGGTGGCGTTCCCAGGCATCCATGCTTAGACACCTGCTCTCGAGTCTTTCCGTATGGGGCCTCCTGGAACGATCCAATAGGACTCGACTGTCGTGCAGAAGGAAACCTTGAGGTTTGGAGTAGTTCACAAATCCCATCGTAGGCAAACCTCCCTGGCCTCTTGAAGCCCCCACACCCTTCAGGAAGAGGCCATGCGGGACAAAAACTCTAGCCTGAGGCACGTCTCATAGTTGACATGACCTCAGTGCAGGAGATCTCGATTCAGCCTCTGCAGAGTGTGCCTGCCGTGCCCTCGGGCCCAAACCTCACGCTAGCTTGTGTTTTCAGACTTCCTTCCTCACACTCCTGGCAAACAAGCCCTCCGGACTAGGAACTCCAGAACGACAACCCAGCCCAGTGTCTGCCCAACGGAAGAGAAACGTTTCCCTGGGGGGCTCTCCAGAAAACCCAGATGAGGATCAACCTGCTCGGGCCTCGACGGTACCCGAACTGGATAGCCTGCTCTGGGCACTCATGCTCTGTCTGACACAGCCTGAAGCCAGACGTCCAGACAGACAAGGAGACAGCTGGCCGCACACCCAGCACTTCGGACACGCCATGGTCTTATGCCGTCACCTCTTCCTAACCTTGGTTTTCAGATATCTGAACCTAGACATTATATCAATTCTCCACACAGCTGGGTATCGCACGCACAAAACAGAACTCCTCTTTCCCCATGGCTGTAAAGCTTGCTCTTGGCATGGAGTCACACCTTCAGGGTGGGAGAAACCTTCATGGTCCCTGATGCCACGCCCAAACTTGAGTGCTCCTTGGGCACAAATTTACACTGTGACCCTCAGCATGAGCCCCATGTCAAAAACAGGCCTCTCAGGGCCTGGACCAAGAGCCCGCATATGGGGCTTGCCAAGCCTTTATGCACCCAATCCTCACCAGTGTTTGAGATTTTCCAGTCGCCCAGCTTTTACCTGGGGCTCTGCTCTGGAGTCCCTTTCTTGGAGAGGCACATGAGCCAGACAACACGACTCCACCCTTCCCACAAAATGGCCCCACACTCTTGGGGGCTGAGACAAATCCCCAGAGAGGGATACTCGTCCACAGTCCCTGAGGCCACCCCTCCAATCCACGGCTATCCCGGACACAACATCCAGAGACAAAAGACTGAAGGAACGCTTCCCACTCGCCCTTGTTTCAGAGGCCCAGGAGCTCCCTCTCGGGCTGTACATCCGTCGGTCCGTACCCTAGGCGCCACTCATAAGCTGAGTTTGTGTTTTCAGACTTCTGTGCCCACAGCCTGGACCGCACATCCTCCAGGCTAGGGCCTCTGGAGCCACAGCGAAAGATTGTGCCTGCCCTCTCCAAGGAAAGTGTGCCCAATTTATTGACAACAACCCTACAGGTTAGGGAAAAGCTCCAAGGCCCCTGAGGCCATCAATAGTGTAGGCCACCCTGGACTAAGAGGGGCTCTCTGACACCAGCGGAGCAACTATCTCCACTTAGACTCTCAGACAGTGTCCCCAGAGACAGAAGGTTGAAATGGACAGGCCCCCAGGCCCTAATCTGAACCTTAGCTTTGGTTTCCATGTGTCCGTCCTCAGAGGACTGTTTTCGTAGACCAGCACACGGGGCTTTTCTGAGGCACCAAACCAAACCTCTCTCGTCTCCACATGGGGAGCTTTCTTACTGGGGATGTATCAAACCCTTAAGGTAGGAGAGTTCCGTAGGGCCCCTGAACAACCAGCACATTCCAAGGTCTCCATGGACCCAAACGCACATTATGACGCATCCTCAGGAGAGGCCATTTCAACTCAGCCCCCTGGGTAGCATGCGCCAGAGGCAGCATATCAAACATCTCTTGGCGCAAATGGCCAATGGGAATGCGAGGCATGCTGTACAGGGATCCATCCTTCGAACCCTGCTCTCCAGTCCTTCCGTATGGTATGTCCTGGAGCCATGCAACAGGACTCGAATGTCCCGTAGAAGGAAACCTTTTTATTTGGGGCAACATCCAAACTCAGCGTGGGAAACTTCCTTGGCCTCATGAGGCACCCGCTTCATGAGGTGCCATCATGGACACATACTCCAGCCTCAGCCAAAGTCTGATCCTCAGCCTGACTTCAGATGCAGGAGATTTTGTTTCAGCCTCTGCAGAGTGGGCCTGCTCTGCCCTTGGCTCCAATCTTCATCCTAGCTTGTGTTTTAAGTCTTCCGTCCTCACACTCCTGGCCCACAAACCCTCCCTATTGGGAATTATCCAGAATATGAGAAACCTCAAGGCCCCCGAGGACATCCCACTACTGGGAGCCTCCCTGGACACACAGGGGCATTCGGACACAACCTGAGCAGCTACCTCCACGAAGGCATGCACACAGATGTCAACAGAGATAGACGGTTGAGCCGGACAGGCCCTTAGGCCCTAATCTCAACTCTTGCTTTGGTTTCCAGTTGTCACTCCTCAGAGGCATTGGTTCGAATAACAGGATATGGGGCTTGCCTGAGGCACAGAACAGAACTCCTCTCGTCTCCACATGGGAAGCTTCCTTGTTGGAGCCGTGTCAAACACCTCAGGTTGAAGAAACCTACAGAGACCCTGAGGCACCTCCACATTCCAAGGTCTCCCAGGCCACCAAGCCACAGGAGGACTCATCTTCAGGAGAGTCCATTTCAACTCTCCCCTCTGGGTAACTCACCCAGGAGCCCGCAGATTGAGCCTGCATTTCCTGACTAAAGAGAGGGAATAAGAGGTGGCGTTCCCAGGCATCCATGCTTAGACACCTGCTCTCGAGTCTTTCCGTATGGGGCCTCCTGGAACCATCCAATAGGACTCGACTGTCGTGCAGAAGGAAACCTTGAGGTTTGGAGTAGTTCACAAATCCCATCGTAGGCAAACCTCACTGGCCTCATGAAGCCCCCACACCCTTCAGGAAGAGGCCATGCGGGACAAAAACTCTAGCCTGAGGCAAGTCTCATAGTTGACATGACCTCAGTGCAGGAGATCTCGATTCAGCCTCTGCAGAGTGTGCCTGCCGTGCCCTCGGGCCCAAACCTCACGCTAGCTTGTGTTTTCAGACTTCCTTCCTCACACTCCTGGCAAACAAGCCCACCGGACTAGGAACTCCAGAACGACAACCCAGCCCAGTGTCTGCCCAATGGAAGAGAAACGTTTCCCTGGAGGGCTCTCCAGAAAACCCAGTTGAGGATCCACCTGCTCGGGCCTTGACGGTACCCGAACTGAATAGGCTGCTCTGGGCACTCATGCTCTGTCTGACACAGCCTGAAGCCAGACGTCCAGACAGACAAGGAGACAGCTGGCCGCACACCCAGCACTTCGGACACGCCATGGTCTCATGCCGTCACCTCTTCCTAACCTTGGTTTTCAGATATCTGAACTTAGACATTATATCAATTCTCCACACAGGTTAGTATCGCACGCAAAAAACAGAACTCCTCCTTCCCCATGGCTGTAAAGCTTGCTCTTGGCATGGAGTCACACCTTCAGGGTGGGAGAAACCTTCATGGCCCCTGATACCACGCCCAAACTTGAGTACTGCTTGGGCACAAATTTACACTGTGACCCTCAGCATGAGCCCCATGTCAAAGACAGGCCTCTCAGGGCCTGCACCAAAAGCCCGCATATGGGGCTTGCCAAGCCTCTATGCACACAATCCTCACCAGTGTTTGAGTTTTCCAGTCGTCCTGCCCTTACCTGGGGCTCTGCTCTGGAGTCCCTTTCTTGGAGAGGCACATGAGCCAGACAACACGACTCCACACTTCCCACAAAATGGCCCCACACTCTTGGGAGCTAAGACAAATCCCCAGAGAGGGATACTCGTCCACAGTCCCTGAGGCCACCCCTCCAATCCACGGCTATCTCGGACACAACATCCAGAGACAAAAGCCTGAAGGAACGTTTCCCACGCCCTTTTTTTAGAGGCCCAGGAGCTCCCTCTCGGGCGGTACATCTGGCCTGCCATACCCTAGGCGCCACTCATAAGCTGAGTTTGTGTTTTCAGACTTCTGTGCCCACAGCCTGGACCCGCACATCCTCCAGGCTAGGGCCTCTGGAGCCACAGCAAAAGATTGTGCCTGCCCTCACCAAGGAAAGTGTGCCCAATCCATTGACCACAACCCTACAGGTAGGGAAAAGCTCCAACGCCCCTGAGGCCATCAATAGTGTAGGCCACCATGGACTAAGAGGGGCTCTCTGACACCAGCGGAGCAACTATCTCCACTTAGACTCTCAGACAGTGTCCCCAGAGACAGAAGGTTGAAATGGACAGGCCCCCAGGCCCTAATCTGAACCTTAGCTTTGGTTTCCATGTGTCCGTCCTCAGAGGACTGTTTTCGTAGACCAGCACACGGGGCTTTTCTGAGGCACCAAACCAAACCTCTCTCGTCTCCACATGGGGAGCTTTCTTACTGGGGATGTATCAAACCCTTAAGGTAGGAGAGTTCCGTAGGTTCCCTGAACTACCAGCACATTCCAAGGTCTCCATGGACCCAAACGCACATTTTGCTGCATCCTCAGGAGAGGCCATTTCAACTCAGCCCCCTGGGTAGCGTGCCCCAGAGGCAGCAAATCAAACATATCTTGGCGCAAATGGCCAATGGGAATGCTAGGCATGCTGTACAGGGATCCATCCTTCGAACCCTGCTCTCCAGTCCTTCCGTATGGTATGTCCTGGAGCCATGCAACAGGACTCGAATGTCCCGCAGAAGGAAACCTTTTTGTTTGGGGCAACCTCCAAACTCAGCGTGGGAAAACTTCCTTGGCCTCATGAGGCCCCCGCTTCATGAAGGTGCCATCATGGACACATACTCCAGCCTCAGCCAACATCTGATCCTCAGCCTGACTTCAGATGCAGGAGATTTTGTTTCAGCCTCTGCAGAGTGGGCCTGCTCTGCCCTTGGCTCCAATCTTCATCCTAGCTTGTGTTTTCAGACTTCCGTCCTCACACTCCTGGCCCACAAACCCTCCCTACTGGGAATTCTCCAGAATATGAGAAACCTCAAGGCCCCCGAGGACATCCCACTACTGGGAGCCTCCTTGGACACACAGGGGCATTCGGACACAACCTGAGCAGATACCTCAACGAAGGCATGCACACAGATGTCAACAGAGATAGACGGTTGAGCCGGACAGGCCCTTAGGCCCTAATCTCAACTCTTGCTTTGGTTTCCAGGTGTCACTCCTCAGAGGCTTTGGTTCGAAGAACAGGATATGGGGCTTGCGTGAGGCACAGAACAGAACTCCTCTCGTCTCCACAAGGGAACCTTCCTTGTTGGAGCCGTGTCAAACACCTCAGGTTGGAGAAACCTGCAGAGACCCTGAGCCACCTCCACATTCCAAGGTCTCCCAGGCCACCAAGCCACAGGAGGACTCATCTTCAGGAGAGTCCATTTCAACTCTCCCCTCTGGGTAACTCACCCAGGAGCCCGCAGATTGAGCCTGCATTTCCTGACTAAAGAGAGGGAATAAGAGGTGGCGTTCCCAGGCATCCATGCTTAGACACCTGCTCTCGAGTCTTTCCGTATGGGGCCTCCTGGAACCATCGAATAGGACTCGACTGTCGTGCAGAAGGAAACCTTGAGGTTTGGAGTAGTTCACAAATCCCATCGTAGGCAAGCCTCCCTGGCCTCATGAAGCCCCCACACCCTTCAGGAAGAGGCCATGCCGGACAAAAACTCTAGCCTGAGGCACGTCTCATAGTTGACATGACCTCAGTGCAGGAGATCTCGATTCAGCCTCTGCAGAGTGGGCCTGCCGTGCCCTCGGGCCCAAACCTCACGCTAGCTTGTGTTTTCAGACTTCCTTCCTCACACTCCTGGCAAACAAGCCCTCCGGACTAGGAACTCCAGAACCAAAACCCAGCCCAGTGTCTGCCCAACGGAAGAGAAACGTTTCCCTCGGGGGCTCTCCAGAAAACCCAGATGAGGATCAACCTGCTCGGGCCTCGACGGTACCCGAACTGGATAGCCTGCTCTGGGCACTCATGCTCTGTCTGACACAGCCTGAAGCCAGACGTCCAGACAGACAAGGAGACAGCTGGCCGCACACCCAGCACTTCGGACACACCATGGTCTTATGCCGTCACCTCTTCCTAACCTTGGTTTTCAGATATCTGAACCTAGACATTATATCAATTCTCCACACAGCTGGGTATCGCACGCACAAAACAGAACTCCTCCTTCCCCATGGCTGTAAAGCTTGCTCTTGGCATGGAGTCACACCTTCAGGGTGGGAGAAACCTTCATGGCCCCTGATGCCATCCCAAACTTGAGTACTGCTTGGGCACAAATTTACACTGTGACCCTCAGCATGAGCCCCATGTCAAAGACAGGCCTGTCAGGGCCTGCACCAAGAGCCCGCATATGGGGCTTGCCAAGCCCCTATGCACCCAATCCTCACCAGTGTTTGAGTTTTCCAGTCGCCCAGCTTTTACCTGGGGCTCTGCTCTGGAGTCCCTTTCTTGGAGAGGCACATGCGCCAGACAACACGACTCCACCCTTCCCACAGAATGGCCCCACACTCTTGGGAGCTGGGACAAATCCCCAGAGAGGGATACTCGTCCACAGTCCCTGAGGCCACCCCTCCAATCCACGGCTATCCCGGACACAACATCCAGAGACAAAAGCCTGAAGGAACGCCTCCCACTCGCCCTTGTTTCAGAGGCCCAGGAGCTCCCTCTCGGGCGGTACCTCTGGCCTGCCATACCCTAGGCGCCACTCATAAGCTGAGTTTGTGTTTTCACACTTCTGTGCCAAAAGCCTGGACCCGCACATCCTCCACGCTAGGGCCTCTGGAGCCACAGCGAAAGATTGTGCCTGCCCTCTCCAAGGAAAATGTGCCCAATCCATTGACAACAACCCTACAGGTTAGGGAAAAGCTCCAAGGCCCCTGAGGCCATCAATAGTGTAGGCCACCCTGGACTAAGAGGGGCTCTCTGACACCAGCGGAGCAACTATCTCCACTTAGACTCTCAGACAGTGTCCCCAGAGACAGAAGGTTGAAATGGACAGGCCCCCAGGCCCTAATCTGAACCTTAGCTTTGGTTTCCATGTGTCCGTCCTCAGAGGACTGTTTTCGTAGACCAGCACACGGGGCTTTTCTGAGGCACCAAACCAAACCTCTCTCGTCTCCACATGGGGAGCTTTCTTATTGGGGATGTATCAAACCCTTAAGTAGGAGAGTTCCGTAGTGCCCCTGAACAACCAGCACATTCCAAGGTCTCCATGGACCCAAACGAACATTATGACGCATCCTCAGGAGAGGCCATTTCAACTCAGCCCCCTGGGTAGCGTGCCCCAGAGGCAGCAAATCAAACATATCTTGGCGCAAATGGCCAATGGGAATGCGAGGCATGCTGTACAGGGATCCATCCTTCGAACCCTGCTCTCCAGTCCTACCGTATGGTATGTCCTGGAGCCATGCAACAGGACTCGAATGTCCCGCAAAAGGAAACCTTGTGGTTTGTGGCAACCTCCAAACTCAGCGTGGGAAAACTTCCTTGGCCTCATGAGGCCCCCGGTTCATGAACGTGCCATCATGAACACATACTCCAGCCTCAGCCAACGTCTGATCCTCAGCCTGACTTCAGATGCAGGAGATTTTGTTTCACCCTCTGCAGAGTGGGCCTGCTCTGGCCTTGGCTACAATCCTCACTCTAGCTTGTGTTTTCAGACTTCCGTCCTCACACTCCTGGCCCACAAACCCTCCCTACTGGGAAAACTCCAGAATATGAGAAACCTCAAGGCCCCCGAAGACATCCCACTACTGGGAGCTTCCCTGGACACACAGGGGCATTCGGACACAACCTGAGCAGCTACCTCCACGAAGGCATGCACACAGATGTCAACAGAGATAGACGGTTGAGACGGACAGGCCCTTAGGCCCTAATCTCAACTCTTGATTTGGTTTCCAGGTGTCACTCCTCAGAGGCTTTGGTTCGAAGAACAGGATATGGGGCTTGCGTGAGGCACAGAACAGAACTCCTCTCGTCTCCACAAGGGAACCTTCCTTGTTGGAGCCGTGTCAAACACCTCAGGTTGGAGAAACCTGCAGAGACCCTGAGCCACCTCCACATTCCAAGGTCTCCCAGGCCACCAAGCCACAGGAGGACTCATCTTCAGGAGAGTCCATTTCAACTCTCCCCTCTGGGTAACTCACCCAGGAGCCCGCAGATTGAGCCTGCATTTCCTGACTAAAGAGAGGGAATAAGAGGTGGCGTTCCCAGGCATCCATGCTTAGACACCTGCTCTCGAGTCTTTCCGTATGGGGCCTCCTGGAACCATCGAATAGGACTAGACTGTCGTGCAGAAGGAAACCTTGAGGTTTGGAGTAGTTCACAAATCCCATCGTAGGCAAGCCTCCCTGGCCTCATGAAGCCCCCACACCCTTCAGGAAGAGGCCATGCGGGACAAAAACTCTAGCCTGAGGCACGTCTCATAGTTGACATGACCTCAGTGCAGGAGATCTCGATTCAGCCTCTGCAGAGTGGGCCTGCCGTGCCCTCGGGCCCAAACCTCACGCTAGCTTGTGTTTTCAGACTTCCTTCCTCACACTCCTGGCAAACAAGCCCTCCGGACTAGGAACTCCAGAACCAAAACCCAGCCCAGTGTCTGCCCAACGGAAGAGAAACGTTTCCCTCGGGGGCTCTCCAGTAAACCCAGATGAGGATCAACCTGCTCGGGCCTCGACGGTACCCGAACTGGATAGCCTGCTCTGGGCACTCATGCTCTGTCTGACACAGCCTGAAGCCAGACGTCCAGACAGACAAGGAGACAGCTGGCCGCACACCCAGCACTTCGGACACGCCATGGTCTTATGCCGTCACCTCTTCCTAACCTTGGTTTTCAGATATCTGAACCTAGACATTATATCAATTCTCCACACAGCTGGGTATCGCACGCACAAAACAGAACTCCTCCTTCCCCATGGCTGTAAAGCTTGCTCTTGGCATGGAGTCACACCTTCAGGGTGGGAGAAACCTTCATGGTCCCTGATGCCACGCCCAAACTTGAGTGCTGCTTGGGCACAAATTCACACTGTGACCCTCAGCATGAGCCCCATGTCAAAGACAGGCCTGTCAGGGCCTGCACCAAGAGCCCGCATATGGGGCTTGCCAAGCCCCTATGCACCCAATCCTCACCAGTGTTTGAGTTTTCCAGTCGCCCAGCTTTTACCTGGGGCTCTGCTCTGGAGTCCCTTTCTTGGAGAGGCACATGAGCCAGACAACACGACTCCACCCTTCCCACAAAATGGCCCCACACTCTTGGGAGCTGGGACAAATCCCCAGAGAGGGATACTGGTCCACAGTCCCTGAGGCCACCCCTCCAATCCACGGCTATCCCGGACACAACATCCAGAGACAAAAGCCTGAAGGAACGCCTCCCACTCGCCCTTGTTTCAGAGGCCCAGGAGCTCCCTCTCGGGCGGTACCTCTGGCCTGCCATACCCTAGGCGCCACTCATAAGCTGAGTTTGTGTTTTCACACTTCTGTGCCAACAGCCTGGACACGCACATCCTCCACGCTAGGGCCTCTGGAGCCACAGCGAAAGATTGTGCCTGCCCTCTCCAAGGAAAATGTGCCCAATCCATTGACAACAACCCTACAGGTTAGGGAAAAGCTCCAAGGCCCCTGAGGCCATCAATAGTGTAGGCCACCCTGGACTAAGAGGGGCTCTCTGACACCAGCGGAGCAACTATCTCCAATTAGACTCTCAGACAGTGTCCCCAGAGACAGAAGGTTGAAATGGACAGGCCCCCAGGCCCTAATCTGAACCTTAGCTTTGGTTTCCATGTGTCCGTCCTCAGAGGACTGTTTTCGTAGACCAGCACACGGGGCTTTTCTGAGGCACCAAACCAAACCTCTCTCGTCTCCACATGGGGAGCTTTCTTACTGGGGATGTATCAAACCCTTACGGTAGGAGAGTTCCATAGGGCCCCTGAACAACCAGCACATTCCAAGGTCTCCATGGACCCAAACGCACATTTTGCTGCATCCTCAGGAGAGGCCATTTCAACTCAGCCCCCTGGGTAGCGTGCGCCAGAGGCAGCATATCAAACATCTCTTGGCGCAAATGGCCAATGGGAATGCGAGGCATGCTGTACAGGGATCCATCCTTCGAACCCTGCTCTCCAGTCCTTCCATATGGTATGTCCTGGAGCCATGCAACAGGACTCGAATGTCCCGTAGAAGGAAACCTTGTGGTTTGGGGCAACCTCCAAACTCAGCGTGGGAAAACTTCCTTGGCCTCATGAGGCCCCCGCTTCATGAACGTGCCATCATGAACACATACTCCAGCCTCAGCCAAAGTCTGATCCTCAGCCTGACTTCAGATGCAGGAGATTTTGTTTCAGCCTCTGCAGAGTGGGCCTGCTCTGGCCTTGGCTCCAATCCTCACCCTAGCTTGTGTTTTCAGACTTCCGTCCTCACACTCCTGGCCCACAAACCCTCCCTACTGGGAATTCTCCAGAATATGATAAACCTCAAGGCCCCCGAGGACATCCCACTACTGGGAGCCTCCCTGGACACACAGGGGCATTCGGACACAAGCTGAGCAGCTACCTCCACGAAGGTATGCACACAGATGTCAACAGAGATAGACGGTTGAGACGGACAGGCCCTTAGGCCCTAATCTCAACTCTTGCTTTGGTTTCCAGGTGTCACTCCTCAGAGGCTTTGGTTCGAAGAACAGGATATGGGGCTTGCGTGAGGCACAGAACAGAACTCCTCTCGTCTCCACAAGGGAACCTTCCTTGTTGGAGCCGTGTCAAACACCTCAGGTTGGAGAAACCTGCAGAGACCCTGAGCCACCTCCACATTCCAAGGTCTCCCAGGCCACCAAGCCACAGGAGGACTCATCTTCAGGAGAGTCCATTTCAACTCTCCCCTCTGGGTAACTCACCCAGGAGCCCGCAGATTGAGCCTGCATTTCCTGACTAAAGAGAGGGAATAAGAGGTGGCGTTCCCAGGCATCCATGCTTAGACACCTGCTCTCGAGTCTTTCCGTATGGGGCCTCCTGGAACCATCCAATAGGACTCGACTGTCGTGCAGAAGGAAACCTTGAGGTTTGGAGTAGTTCACAAATCCCATCGTAGGCAAGCTTCCCTGGCCTCATGAAGCCCCCACACCCTTCAGGAAGAGGCCATGCGGGACAAAAACTCTAGCCTGAGGCACGTCTCATAGTTGACATGACCTCAGTGCAGGAGATCTCGATTCAGCCTCTGCAGAGTGGGCCTGCCGTGCCCTCGGGCCCAAACCTCACGCTAGCTTGTGTTTTCAGACTTCCTTCCTCACACTCCTGGCAAACAAGCCCTCCGGACTAGGAACTCCAGAACGACAACCCAGCCCAGTGTCTGCCCAACGGAAGAGAAACGTTTCCCTGGGGGGCTCTCCAGAAAACCCAGATGAGGATCAACCTGCTCGGGCCTCGACGGTACCCGAACTGGATAGCCTGCTCTGGGCACTCATGCTCTGTCTGACACAGCCTGAAGCCAGACGTCCAGACAGACAAGGAGACAGCTGGCCGCACACCCAGCACTTCGGACACGCCATGGTCTTATGCCGTCACCTCTTCCTAACCTTGGTTTTCAGATATCTGAACCTAGACATTATATCAATTCTCCACACAGCTGGGTATCGCACGCACAAAACAGAACTCCTCCTTCCCCATGACTGTAAAGCTTGCTCTTGGCATGGAGTCACACCTTCAGGGTGGGAGAAACCTTCATGGCCCCTGATGCCTCGCCCAAACTTGAGTACTGCTTGGGCACAAATTTACACTGTGACCCTCAGCATGAGCCCCATGTCAAAGACAGGCCTGTCAGGGCCTGCACCAAGAGCCCGCATATGGGGCTTGCCAAGCCCCTATGCACCCAATCCTCACCAGTGTTTGAGTTTTCCAATCGCCCTGCCCTTACCTGGGGCTCTGCTCTGGAGTCCCTTTCTTGGAGAGGCACATGAGCGAGACAACACGACTCCACCCTTCCCACAAAATGGCCCCACACTCTTGGGAGCTGGGACAAATCCCCAGAGAGGGATACTCGTCCACAGTCCCTGAGGCCACCCCTCCAATCCACGGCTATCCCGGACACAACATCCAGAGACAAAAGCCTGAAGGAACGTTTCCCACTCGCCCTTGTTTCAGAGGCCCAGGAGCTCCCTCTCGGGCGGTACATCTGGCCTGCCATAACCTAGGCGCCACTCATAAGCTGAGTTTGTGTTTTCACACTTCTGTGCCAACAGCCTGGACCCGCACATCCTCCAGGCTAGGGCCTCTGGAGCCGCAGCGAAAGTTTGTGCCTGCCCTCTCCAAGGAAAATGTGCCCAATCCATTGACAACAACCCTACAGGTTAGGGAAAAGCTCCAAGGCCCCTGAGGCCATCAATAGTGTAGGCCACCCTGGACTAAGAGGGGCTCTCTGACACCAGCGGAGCAACTATCTCCACTTAGACTCTCAGACAGTGTCCCCAGAGACAGAAGGTTGAAATGGACAGGCCCCCAGGCCCTAATCTGAACCTTAGCTTTGGTTTCCATGTGTCTGTCCTCAGAGGACTGTTTTCGTAGACCAGCACACGGGGCTTTTCTGAGGCACCAAACCAAACCTCTCTCGTCTCCACATGGGGAGCTTTCTTACTGGGGATGTATCAAACCCTTAAGGTAGGAGAGTTCCGTAGGTTCCCTGAACTACCAGCACATTCCAAGGTCTCCATGGACCCAAACGCACATTATGATGCATCCTCAGGAGAGGCCATTTCAACTCAGCCCCCTGGGTAGCGTGCCCCAGAAACAGCAAATCAAACATATCTTGGCGCAAATGGCCAATGGGAATACGAGGCATGCTGTACAGGTATCCATCCTTCGAACCCAGCTCTCCAGTCCTTCCGTATGGTATGTCCTGGAGCCATGCAACAGGACTCGAATGTCCCGTAGAAGGAAACCTTTTTGTTTGGGGCAACATCCAAACTCAGCGTGGGAAACTTCCTTGGCCTCATCAGGCACCCGCTTCATGAGGTGCCATCATGGACACATACTCCAGCCTCAGCCAAAGTCTGATCCTCAGCCTGACTTCAGATGCAGGAGATTTTGTTTCAGCCTCTGCAGAGTGGGCCTGCTCTGCCCTTGGCTCCAATCTTCATCCTAGCTTGTGTTTTAAGACTTCCGTCCTCACACTCCTGGCCCACAAACCCTCCCTATTGGGAATTCTCCAGAATATGAGAAACCTCAAGGCCCCCGAGGACATCCCACTACTGGGAGCCTCCCTGGACACACTGGGGCATTCGGACACAAGCTGAGCAGCTACCTCCACGAAGGCATGCACACAGATGTCAACAGAGATAGACGGTTGAGCCCGGCAGGCCCTTAGGCCCTAATCTCAACTCTTGCTTTAGTTTCCACTTGTCACTCCTCAGAGGCTTTGGTTCGAAGAACAGGATATGGGGCTTGCCTGAGGCACAGAACAAAACTCCTCTCGTCTCCACATGGGAAGCTTCCTTGTTGGAGCCGTGTCAAACACCTCAGGTTGGAGAATCCTGCAGAGACCCTGAGCCACCTTCACATTCCAAGGTTTCCCAAGCCACCAAGCCACAGGAGGACTCATCTTCAGGAGAGTCCATTTCAACTCTCCCCTCTGGGTAGCTCACCCAGGAGCCCGCAGATTGAGCCTGCATTTCCTGACTAAAGAGAGGGAATAAGAGGTGGCGTTCCCAGGCATCCATGCTTAGACACCTGCTCTCGAGTCTTTCCGTATGGGGCCTCCTGGAACCATCCAATAGGACTCGACTGTCGTGCAGAAGGAAACCTTGAATTTTGGAGTAGTTCACAAATCCCATCGTAGGCAAACCTCCCTGGCCTCATGAAGCCCCCACACCCTTCAGGAAGAGGCCATGCGGGACAAAAACTCTAGCCTGAGGCACGGCTCATTGTTGACATGACCTCAGTGCAGGAGATCTCGATTCAGCCTCTGCAGAGTGTGCCTGCCGTGCCCTCGGGCCCAAACCTCACGCTAGCTTGTGTTTTCAGACTTCCTTCCTCACACTCCTGGCAAACAAGCCCACCGGACTAGGAACTCCAGAACGACAACCCAGCCCAGTGTCTTCCCAATGGAAGAGAAACGTTTCCCTGGAGGGCTCTCCAGAAAACCCAGTTGAGGATCAACCTGCTCGGGCCTCGACGGTACCCGAACTGGATAGCCTGCTCTGGGCACTCATGCTCTGTCTGACACAGCCTGAAGCCAGACGTCCAGACAGACAAGGAGACAGCTGGCCGCACACCCAGCACTTCGGACACGCCATGGTCTTATGCCGTCACCTCTTCCTAACCTTGGTTTTCTGATATCTGAACCTAGACATTATATCAATTCTCCACACAGCTGGGTATCGCACGCACAAAACAGAACTCCTCCTTCCCCATGGCTGTAAAGCTTGCTCTTGGCATGGAGTCACACCTTCAGGGTGGGAGAAACCTTCATGGCCCCTGATGCCACGCCCAAACTTGAGTGCTGCTTGGGCACAAATTTACACTGTGACTCTCAGCATGAGCCCCATGTCAAAGACAGGCCTCTCAGGGCCTGCACCAAAAGCCCGAATATGGGGCTTGCCAAGCCCCTATGCACACAATCCTCACCAGTGTTTGAGTTTTCCAGTCGTCCTGCCCTTACCTGGGGCTCTGCTCTGGAGTCCCTTTCTTGGAGAGGCACATGAGCCAGACAACACGACTCCACCCTTCCCACAAAATGGCCCCACACTCTTGGGAGCTAAGACAAATCCCCAGAGAGGGATACTCGTCCACAGTCCCTGAGGCCACCCCTCCAATCCACGGCTATCCCGGACACAACATCCAGAGACAAAAGCCTGAAGGAACGTTTCCCACTCGCCCTTTTTTTAGAGGCCCAGGAGCTCCCTCTCGGGCGCTACATCTGGCCTGCCATACCCTAGGCGCCACTCATAAGCTGAGTTTGTGTTTTCAGACTTCTGTGCCCACAGCATGGACCCGCACATCCTCCAGGCTAGGGCCTCTGGAGCCACAGCAAAAGATTGTGCCTGCCCTCACCAAGGAAAGTGTGCCCAATCCATTGACCACAACCCTACAGGTTAGGGAAAAGCTCCAAGGCCCCTGAGGCCATCAATAGTGTAGGCCACCATGGACTAAGAGGGGCTCTCTGACACCAGCGGAACAACTATCTCCACTTAGACTCTCAGACAGTGTCCCCAGAGACAGAGGTTGAAATGGACAGGCCCCCAGGCCCTAATCTGAACCTTAGCTTTGGTTTCCATGTGTCCGTCCTCAGAGGACTGTTTTCGTAGACCAGCACACGGGGCTTTTCTGAGGCACCAAACCAAACCTCTCTCGTCTCCACATGGGGAGCTTTCTTACTGGGGATGTATCAACCCTTAAGGTAGGAGAGTTCCGTAGGGCCCCTGAACAACCAGCACATTCCAAGGTCTCCATGGACCCAAACGCACATTATGATGCATCCTCAGGAGAGGCCATTTCAACTCAGCCCCCTGGGTAGCGTGCCCCAGAGGCAGCAAATCAAACATATCCTGGCGCAAATGGCCAATGGGAATGCGAGGCATGCTGTACAGGGATCCATCCTTCGAACCCTGCTCTCCAGTCCTTCCGTATGGTATGTCCTGGAGCCATGCAACAGGACTCGAATGTCCCGCAGAAGGAAACCTTGTGGTTTGGGGCAACCTCCAAACTCAGCGTGGGAAAACTTCCTTGGCCTCATGAGGCCCCCGCTTCATGAAGGTGCCATAATGGACACAACTCCAGACTCAGCCAACGTCTGATCCTCAGCCTGACTTCAGATGCAGGAGATTTTGTTTCAGCCTCTGCAGAGTGGGCCTGCTCTGCCCTTGGCTCCAATCTTCATCCTAGCTTGTGTTTTAAGATCCGTCCTCACACTCCTGGCCCACAAACCCTCCCTACTGGGAATTCTCCAGAATATGAGAAACCTCAAGGCCCCCGAGGACATCCCACTACTGGGAGCCTCCCTGGTCACACAGGGGCATTCGGACACAAGCTGAGCAGCTACCTCCACGAAGGCATTCACACAGATGTCAACAGAGATAGACGGTTGAGCCGGACAGGCCCTTAGGCCCTAATCTCAACTCTTGCTTTGGTTTCCAGTTGTCACTCCTCAGAGGCTTTGGTTCGAAGAACAGGATATGGGGCTTGCCTGAGGCACAGAACAGAACTCCTCTCGTCTCCACATGGGAAGCTTCCTTGTTGGAGCCGTGTCAAACACCTCAGGTTGGAGAATACTGCAGAGACCCTGAGCCATCTCCACATTCCAAGGTCTCCCAGGCCACCAAGCCACAGGAGAACTCATCTTCAGGAGAGTCCATTTCAACTCTCCCCTCTGGGTAACTCACCCAGGAGCCCGCAGATTGAGCCTGCATTTCCTGACTAAAGAGAGGGAATAAGAGGTGGCGTTCCCAGGCATCCATGCTTAGACACCTGCTCTCGAGTCTTTCCGTATGGGGCCTCCTGGAACCATCGAATAGGACTCGACTGTCGTGCAGAAGGAAACCTTGAGGTTTGGAGTAGTTCACAAATCCCATCGTAGGCAAACCTCACTGGCCTCATGAAGCCCCCACACCCATCAGGAAAAGGCCATGCGGGACAAAAACTCTAGCCTGAGGCACGTCTCATAGTTGACATAACCTCAGTGCAGGAGATCTCGATTCAGCCTCTGCAGAGTCGGCCTGTCGTGCCCTCGGGCCCAAAGCTTACGCTAGCTTGTGTTTTCAGACTTCCTTCCTCACACTCCTGGCAAACAAACCCTCCGGACTAGGAACTCCAGAACGACAACCCAGCCCAGTGTCTGCCCAACGGAAGAGAAACGTTTCCCTGGGGGGCTCTCCAGAAAACCCAGATGAGGATCAACCTGCTCGGGCCTCGACGGTACCCGAACTGGATAGGCTGCTCTGGGCACTCATGCTCTGTCTGACACAGCCTGAAGCCAGACGTCCAGACAGACAAGGAGACAGCTGGCCGCACACCCAGCACTTCGGACACGCCATGGTCTTATGCCGTCACCTCTTCCTAACCTTGGTTTTCAGATATCTGAACCTAGACATTATATCAATTCTCCACACAGCTGGGTATCGCACGCACAAAACAGAACTCCTCCTTCCCCATGGCTGTAAAGCTTGCTCTTGGCATGGAGTCACACTCAGGGTGGGAGAAACCGTCATGGCCCCTGATGCCACGCCCAAACCTGAGTGCATCTTGGGCAAAAATTTACACTGTGACCCTCAGCATGAGCCCCATGTCAAAGACAGGCCTGTCAGGGCCTGCACCAAGAGCCCGCATATGGGGCTTGCCAAGCCCCTATGCACACAATCCTCACCAGTGTTTGAGTTTTCCAGTCGTCCTGCCCTTACCTGGGGCTCTGCTCTGGAGTCCCTTTCTTGGAGAGGCACATGAGCCAGACAACACGACTCCACCCTTCCCACAAAATGGCCCCACACTCTTGGGAGCTAAGACAAATCCCCAGAGAGGGATACTCGTCCACAGTCCCTGAGGCCACCCCTCCAATCCACGGCTATCCCGGACACAATATCCAGAGACAAAAGCCTGAAGGAACGTTTCCCACTCGCCCTTTTTTTAGAGGCCCAGGAGCTCCCTCTCGGGCGCTACATCTGGCCTGCCATACCCTAGGCGCCACTCATAAGCTGAGTTTGTGTTTTCAGACTTCTGTGCCCACAGCATGGACCCGCGCATCCTCCAGGCTAGGGCCTCTGGAGCCACAGCAAAAGATTGTGCCTGCCCTCACCAAGGAAAGTGTGCCCAATCCATTGACCACAACCCTACAGGTTAGGGAAAAGCTCCAAGGCCCCTGAGGCCATCAATAGTGTAGGCCACCATGGACTAAGAGGGGCTCTCTGACACCAGTGGAACAACTATCTCCACTTAGACTCTCAGACAGTGTCCCCAGAGACAGAAGGTTGAAATGGACAGGCCCCCAGGCCCTAATCTGAACCTTAGCTTTGGTTTCCATGTGTCCGTCCTCAGAGGACTGTTTTCGTAGACCAGCACACGGGGCTTTTCTGAGGCACCAAACCAAACCTCTCTCGTCTCCACATGGGGAGCTTTCTTACTGGGGATGTATCAAACCCTTAAGGTAGGAGAGTTCCGTAGGGCCCCTGAACAACCAGCACATTCCAAGGTCTCCATGGACCCAAACGAACATTATGACGCATCCTCAGAAGAGGCCATTTCAACTCAGCCCCCTGGGTAGCGTGCCCCAGAGGCAGCAAATCAAACATATATTGGCGCAAATGGCCAATGAGAATGCGAGGCATGCTGTACAGGGATCCATCCTTCGAACCCTGCTCTCCAGTCCTTCCGTATGGTATGTCCTGGAGCCATGCAACAGGACTCGAATGTCCCGCAGAAGGAAACCTTGTGGTTTGGGGCAACCTCCAAACTCAGCGTGGGAAAACTTCCTTGGCCTCATGAGGCCCCCGCTTCATGAAAGTGCCATCATGAACTCATACTCCTGCCTCAGCCAACGTCTGATCCTCAGCCTGACTTCAGATGCAGGAGATTTTGTTTCAGCCTCTGCAGAGTGGGCCTGCTCTGGCTTTGGCTCCAATCTTCATCCTAGCTTGTGTTTTAAGACTTCCGTCCTCACACTCCTGGCCCACAAACCCTCCCTACTGGGAATTCTCCAGAATATGAGAAACCTCAAGGCCCCCGAGGACATCCCACTACTGGGAGCCTCCCTGGACACACAGGGGCATTCGGACACAACCTGAGCAGCTACCTCCACGAAGGCATGCACACAGATGTCAACAGAGATAGACGGTTGAGACGGACAGGCCCTTAGGCCCTAATCTCAACTCTTGCTTTGGTTTCCAGGTGTCACTCCTCAGAGGCTTTGGTTCGAAGAACAGGATATGGGGCTTGCGTGAGGCACAGAACAGAACTCCTCTCGTCTCCACAAGGGAACCTTCCTTGTTGGAGCCGTGTCAAACACCTCAGGTTGGAGAAACCTGCAGAGACCCTGAGCCACCTCCACATTCCAAGGTCTCCCAGGCCACCAAGCCACAGGAGGACTCATCTTCAGGAGAGTCCATTTCAACTCTCCCCTCTGGGTAACTCACCCAGGAGCCCGCAGATTGAGCCTGCATTTCCTGACTAAAGAGAGGGAATAAGAGGTGGCGTTCCCAGGCATCCATGCTTAGACACCTGCTCTCGAGTCTTTCCGTATGGGGCCTCCTGGAACCATCCAATAGGACTCGACTGTCGTGCAGAAGGAAACCTTGAGGTTTGGAGTAGTTCACAAATCCCATCGTAGGCAAGCCTCCCTGGCCTCATGAAGCCCCCACACCCTTCAGGAAGAGGCCATGCGGGACAAAAACTCTAGCCTGAGGCACGTCTCATAGTTGACATGACCTCAGTGCAGGAGATCTCGATTCAGCCTCTGCAGAGTGGGCCTGCAGTGCCCTCGGGCCCAAACCTCACGCTAGCTTGTGTTTTCAGACTTCCTTCCTCACACTCCTGGCAAACAAGCCCTCCAGACTAGGAACTCCAGAACGACAACCCAGCCCAGTGTCTGCCCAACGGAAGAGAAACGTTTCCCTGGGGGGCTCTCCAGAAAACCCAGATGAGGATCAACCTGCTCGGGCCTCGACGGTACCCGAACTGGATAGCCAGCTCTGGGCACTCATGCTCTGTCTGATACAGCCTGAAGCCAGACGTCCAGACAGACAAGGAGACAGCTGGCCGCACACCCAGCACTTCGGACACGCCATGGTCTTATGCCGTCACCTCTTCCTAACATGGTTTTCAGATATCTGAACCTAGACATTATATCAATTCTCCACACAGCTGGGTATCGCACGCACAAAACAGACTCCTCCTTCCCCATGGCTGTAAAGCTTGCTCTTGGCATGGATTCACACCTTCAGGGTGGGAGAAACCTTAATGGCCCCTGATGCCACGCCCAAACTTGAGTACCTCTTGGGCACAAATTTACACTGTGACCCTCAGCATGAGCCCCATGTCAAAGACAGGCCTGTCAGGGCCTGCACCAAGAGCCCGCATATGGGGCTTGCCAAGCCCCTATGCACACAATCCTCACCAGTGTTTGAGTTTTCCAGTCGCCCTGCCCTTACCTGGGGCTCTGCTCTGGAGTCCCTTTCTTGGAGAGGCACATGAGCCAGACAACACGACTCCACCCTTCCCACAAAATGGCCCCACACTCTTGGGAGCTGGACAAATCCCCAGAGAGGGATACTCGTCCACAGTCCCTGAGGCCACCCCTCCAATCCACGGCTATCCCAGACACAACATCCAGAGACAAAAGCCTGAAGGAACGCCTCCCACTCGCCTTGTTTCAGAGGCCCAGGAGCTCCCTCTCGGGCGGTACATCTGGCCTGCCATACACTAGGCGCCACTCATAAGCTGAGTTTGTGTTTTCACACTTCTGTGCCAACAGCCTGGACCCGCACATCCTCCAGGCTAGGTCCTCTGGAGCCACAGCGAAAGATTGTGCCTGCCCTCTCCAAGGAAAATGTGCCCAATCCATTGACCACAACCCTACAGGTTAGGGAAAAGCTCCAAGGCCCCTGAGGCCATCAATAGTGTAGGCCACCCTGGACTAAGAGGGGCTCTCTGACACCAGCGGAGCAACTATCTCCACTTTGACTCTCAGACAGTGTCCCCAGAGACAGAAGGTTGAAATGGACAGGCCCCCAGGCCCTAATCTGAACCTTAGCTTTGGTTTCCATGTGTCCGTCCTCAGAGGACTGTTTTCGTAGACCAGCACACGGGGCTTTTCTGAGGCACCAAACCAAACCTCTCTCGTCTCCACATGGGGAGCTTTCTTACTAGGGATGTATCAAACCCTTAAGGTAGGAGAGTTCCGTAGGTTCCCTGAACTACCAGCACATTCCAAGGTCTCCATGGACCCAAACGCACATTTTGCTGCATCCTCAGGAGAGGCCATTTCAACTCAGCCCCCTGGGTAGCGTGCGACAGAGGCAGCAAATCAAACATATATTGGCGCAAATGGCCAATGGGAATGCTAGGCATGCTGTACAGGGATCCATCCTTCGAACCCTGCTCTCCAGTCCTTCCGTATGGTATGTCCTGGAGCCATGCAACAGGACTCGAATGTCCCGCAAGAGGAAAACTTTTTGTTTGGGGCAACCTCCAAACTCAGCGTGGGAAAACTTCCTTGGCCTCATGAGGCCCCCGCTTCATGAAGGTGCCATCATGGACACATACTCCAGCCTCAGCCAAAGTCTGATCCTCAGCCTGACTTCAGATGCAGGAGATTTTGTTTCATCCTCTGCAGAGTGGGCCTGCTCTGCCCTTGGCTCCAATCTTCATCCTAGCTTGTGTTTTCAGACTTCCGTCCTCACACTCCTGGCCCACAAACCCTCCCTACCGGGAATTCTCCAGAATATGAGAAACCTCAAGGCCCCCGAGGACATCCCACTACTGGGAGCCTCCCTGGACACACAGGGGCATTTGGACACAACCTGAGCAGCTACCTCCACGAAGGCATGCACACAGATGTCAACAGAGATAGACGGTTGAGCCGGACAGGCCCTTAGGCCCTAATCTCAACTCTTGCTTTGGTATCCAAATGTCACTCCTCAGAGGCTTTGGTTCGAAGAACAGGATATGGGGCTTGCGTGAGGCACAGAACAGAACTCCTCTCGTCTCCACAATGGAACCTTCCTTGTTGGAGCCGTGTCAAACACCTCAGGTTGGAGAAACCTGCAGAGACCCTGAGCCACCTCCACATTCCAAGGTCTCCCAGGCCACCAAGCCACAGGAGGACTCATCTTCAGGAGAGTCCATTTCAATTCTCCCCTCTGGGTAACTCACCCAGGAGCCCGCAGATTGAGCCTGCATTTCCTGACTAAAGAGAGGGAATAAGAGGTGGCGTTCCCAGGCATCCATGCTTAGACACCTGCTCTCGAGTCTTTCCGTATGGGGCCTCCTGGAACCATCCAATAGGACTCGACTGTCGTGCAGAAGGAAACCTTGAGTTTTGGAGTAGTTCACAAATCCCATCGTAGGCAAGCCTCCCTGGCCTCATGAAGCCCCCACACCCTTCAGGAAGAGGCCATGCGGGACAAAAACTCTAGCCTGAGGCACGTCTCATAGTTGACATGAACTCAGTGCAGGAGATCTCGATTCAGCCTCTGCAGAGTGTGCCTGCCGTGCCCTCGGGCCCAAACCTCACGCTAGCTTGTGTTTTCAGACTTCCTTCCTCACACTCCTGGCAAACAAGCCCTCCGGACTAGGAACTCCAGAACGACAACCCAGCCCAGTGTCTGCCCAACGGAAGAGAAACGTTTCCCTGGGGGGCTCTCCAGAAAACCCAGATGAGGATCAACCTGCTCGGGCCTCGACGGTACCCGAACTGGATAGCCTGCTCTGGGCACTCATGCTCTGTCTGACACAGCCTGAAGCCAGACGTCCAGACAGACAAGGAGACAGCTGGTCGCACACCCAGCACTTCCCACACGCCATGGTCTTATGCCGTCACCTCTTCCTAACCTTGGTTTTCAGATATCTGAACCTAGACATTATATCAATTCTCCACACAGCTGGGTATCGCACGCACAAAACAGAACTCCTCCTTCCCCATGGCTGTAAAGCTTGCTCTTGGCATGGAGTCACACCTTCAGGGTGGGAGAAACCTTCATGGTCCCTGATGCCACGCCCAAACTTGAGTGCTGCTTGGGCACAAATTTACACTGTGACCCTCAGCATGAGCCCCATTCAAAGACAGGCCTGTCAGGGCCTGGACCAAGAGCCCGCATATGGGGCTTGCCAAGCCTTTATGCACCCAATCCTCACCAGTGTTTGAGATTTTCCAGTCGCCCAGCTTTTACCTGGGGCTCTGCTCTGGAGTCCCTTTCTTGGAGAGGCACATGAGCCAGACAACACGACTCCACCCTTCCCACAAAATGGCCCCACACTCTTGGGAGCTGAGACAAATCCCCAGAGAGGGATACTCGTCCACAGTCCCTGAGGCCACCCCTCCAATCCACGGCTATCCCGGACACAACATCCAGAGACAAAAGACTGAAGGAATGCTTCCCACTCGCCCTTGTTTCAGAGGCCCAGGAGCTCCCTCTCGGGCTGTACATCCGTCGGTCCGTACCCTAGGCACCACTCATAAGCTGAGTTTGTGTTTTCAGACTTCTGTGCCCACAGCCTGGACCGCACATCCTCCAGGCTAGGGCCTCTGGAGCCACAGCGAAAGATTGTGCCTGCCCTCTCCAAGGAAAGTGTGCCCAATTTATTGACAACAACACTACAGTTTAGGGAAAAGCTCCAAGGCCCCTGAGGCCATCAATAGTGTAGGCCACCCTGGACTAAGAGGGGCTCTCTGACACCAGCGGAGCAACTATCTCCACTTAGACTCTCAGACAGTGTCCCCAGAGACAGAAGGTTGAAATGGACAGGCCCCCAGACCCTAATCTGAACCTTAGCTTTGGTTTCCATGTGTCCGTCCTCAGAGGACTGTTTTCGTAGACCAGCACACGGGGCTTTTCTGAGGCACCAAACCAAACCTCTCTCGTCTCCACATGGGGAGCTTTCTTACTAGGGATGTATCAAACCCTTAAGGTAGGAGAGTTCCGTAGGTTCCCTGAACTACCAGCACATTCCAAGGTCTCCATGGACCCAAACGCACATTTTGCTGCATCCTCAGGAGAGGCCATTTCAACTCAGCCCCCTGGGTAGCGTGCGACAGAGGCAGCAAATCAAACATATATTGGCGCAAATGGCCAATGGGAATGCTAGGCATGCTGTACAGGGATCCATCCTTCGAACCCTGCTCTCCAGTCCTTCCGTATGGTATGTCCTGGAGCCATGCAACAGGACTCGAATGTCCCGCAAGAGGAAAACTTTTTGTTTGGGGCAACCTCCAAACTCAGCGTGGGAAAACTTCCTTGGCCTCATGAGGCCCCCGCTTCATGAAGGTGCCATCATGGACACATACTCCAGCCTCAGCCAAAGTCTGATCCTCAGCCTGACTTCAGATGCAGGAGATTTTGTTTCATCCTCTGCAGAGTGGGCCTGCTCTGCCCTTGGCTCCAATCTTCATCCTAGCTTGTGTTTTCAGACTTCCGTCCTCACACTCCTGGCCCACAAACCCTCCCTACCGGGAATTCTCCAGAATATGAGAAACCTCAAGGCCCCCGAGGACATCCCACTACTGGGAGCCTCCCTGGACACACAGGGGCATTTGGACACAACCTGAGCAGCTACCTCCACGAAGGCATGCACACAGATGTCAACAGAGATAGACGGTTGAGCCGGACAGGCCCTTAGGCCCTAATCTCAACTCTTGCTTTGGTATCCAAATGTCACTCCTCAGAGGCTTTGGTTCGAAGAACAGGATATGGGGCTTGCGTGAGGCACAGAACAGAACTCCTCTCGTCTCCACAATGGAACCTTCCTTGTTGGAGCCGTGTCAAACACCTCAGGTTGGAGAAACCTGCAGAGACCCTGAGCCACCTCCACATTCCAAGGTCTCCCAGGCCACCAAGCCACAGGAGGACTCATCTTCAGGAGAGTCCATTTCAATTCTCCCCTCTGGGTAACTCACCCAGGAGCCCGCAGATTGAGCCTGCATTTCCTGACTAAAGAGAGGGAATAAGAGGTGGCGTTCCCAGGCATCCATGCTTAGACACCTGCTCTCGAGTCTTTCCGTATGGGGCCTCCTGGAACCATCCAATAGGACTCGACTGTCGTGCAGAAGGAAACCTTGAGTTTTGGAGTAGTTCACAAATCCCATCGTAGGCAAGCCTCCCTGGCCTCATGAAGCCCCCACACCCTTCAGGAAGAGGCCATGCGGGACAAAAACTCTAGCCTGAGGCACGTCTCATAGTTGACATGAACTCAGTGCAGGAGATCTCGATTCAGCCTCTGCAGAGTGTGCCTGCCGTGCCCTCGGGCCCAAACCTCACGCTAGCTTGTGTTTTCAGACTTCCTTCCTCACACTCCTGGCAAACAAGCCCTCCGGACTAGGAACTCCAGAACGACAACCCAGCCCAGTGTCTGCCCAACGGAAGAGAAACGTTTCCCTGGGGGGCTCTCCAGAAAACCCAGATGAGGATCAACCTGCTCGGGCCTCGACGGTACCCGAACTGGATAGCCTGCTCTGGGCACTCATGCTCTGTCTGACACAGCCTGAAGCCAGACGTCCAGACAGACAAGGAGACAGCTGGTCGCACACCCAGCACTTCCCACACGCCATGGTCTTATGCCGTCACCTCTTCCTAACCTTGGTTTTCAGATATCTGAACCTAGACATTATATCAATTCTCCACACAGCTGGGTATCGCACGCACAAAACAGAACTCCTCCTTCCCCATGGCTGTAAAGCTTGCTCTTGGCATGGAGTCACACCTTCAGGGTGGGAGAAACCTTCATGGTCCCTGATGCCACGCCCAAACTTGAGTGCTGCTTGGGCACAAATTTACACTGTGACCCTCAGCATGAGCCCCATTCAAAGACAGGCCTGTCAGGGCCTGGACCAAGAGCCCGCATATGGGGCTTGCCAAGCCTTTATGCACCCAATCCTCACCAGTGTTTGAGATTTTCCAGTCGCCCAGCTTTTACCTGGGGCTCTGCTCTGGAGTCCCTTTCTTGGAGAGGCACATGAGCCAGACAACACGACTCCACCCTTCCCACAAAATGGCCCCACACTCTTGGGAGCTGAGACAAATCCCAAGAGAGGGATACTCGTCCACAGTCCCTGAGGCCACCCCTCCAATCCACGGCTATCCCGGACACAACATCCAGAGACAAAAGACTGAAGGAATGCTTCCCACTCGCCCTTGTTTCAGAGGCCCAGGAGCTCCCTCTCGGGCTGTACATCCGTCGGTCCGTACCCTAGGCACCACTCATAAGCTGAGTTTGTGTTTTCAGACTTCTGTGCCCACAGCCTGGACCGCACATCCTCCAGGCTAGGGCCTCTGGAGCCACAGCGAAAGATTGTGCCTGCCCTCTCCAAGGAAAGTGTGCCCAATTTATTGACAACAACACTACAGTTTAGGGAAAAGCTCCAAGGCCCCTGAGGCCATCAATAGTGTAGGCCACCCTGGACTAAGAGGGGCTCTCTGACACCAGCGGAGCAACTATCTCCACTTAGACTCTCAGACAGTGTCCCCAGAGACAGAAGGTTGAAATGGACAGGCCCCCAGACCCTAATCTGAACCTTAGCTTTGGTTTCCATGTGTCCGTCCTCAGAGGACTGTTTTCGTAGACCAGCACACGGGGCTTTTCTGAGGCACCAAACCAAACCTCTCTCGTCTCCACATGGGGAGCTTTCTTACTGGGGATGTATCAAACCCTTAAGGTAGGAGAGTTCCGTAGGGCCCCTGAACAACCAGCACATTCCAAGGTCTCCATGGACCCAAACGCACATTATGATGCATCCTCAGGAGAGGCCATTTCAACTCAGCCCCCTGGGTAGCGTGCGCCAGAGGCAGCATATCAAACATCTCTTGGCGCAAATGGCCAATGGGAATGCGAGGCATGCTGTACAGGGATCCATCCTTCGAACCCTGCTCTCCAGTCCTTCCGTATGGTATGTCCTGGAGCCATGCAACAGGACTCGAATGTCCCGTAGAAGGAAACCTTTTTATTTGGGGCAACATCCAAACTCAGCGTGGGAAACTTCCTTGGCCTCATGAGGCACCCTCTTCATGAGGTGCCAACATGGACACATACTCCAGCCTCAGCCAAAGTCTGATCCTCAGCCTGACTTCAGATGCAGGAGATTTTTTTTCAGCCTCTGCAGAGTGGGCCTGCTCTGCCCTTGGCTCCAATCTTCATCCTAGCTTGTGTTTTAAGACTTCCGTCCTCACACTCCTGGCCCACAAACCCTCCCTATTGGGAATTCTCCAGAATATGAGAAACCTCAAGGCCCCCGAGGACATCCCACTACTGGGAGCCTCCCTGGACACACAGGGGCATTCGGACACAAGCTGAGCAGCTACCTCCACGAAGGCATGCACACAGATGTCAACAGAGATGGACGGTTGAGCCGGACAGGCCCTTAGGCCCTAATCTCAACTCTTGCGTTGGTTTCCAGTTGTCACTCCTCAGAGGCTTTGGTTCGAAGAACAGGATATGGGGCTTGCCTGAGGCACAGAACAAAACTCCTCTCGTCTCCACATGGGAAGCTTCCTTGTTGGAGCCGTGTCAAACACCTCAGGTTGGAGAATCCTGCAGAGTCCCTGAGCCACCTTCACATTCCAAGGTCTCCCAGGCCACCAAGCCACAGGAGGACTCATCTTCAGGAGAGTCCATTTCAACTCTCCCCTCTGGGTAACTCACACAGGAGCCCGCAGATTGAGCCTGCATTTCCTGACTAAAGAGAGGGAATAAGAGGTGGCGTTCCCAGGCATCCATGCTTAGATACCTGCTCTCGAGTCTTTCCGTATGGGGCCTCCTGGAACCATCCAATAGGACTCGACTGTCGTGCAGAAGGAAACCTTGAGGTTTGGAGTAGTTCACAAATCCCATCGTAGGCAAACCTCCCTGGCCTCATGAAGCCCCCACACCCTTCAGGAAGAGGCCATGCGGGACAAAAACTCTAGCCTGAGGCACGTCTCATAGTTGACATGACCTCAGTGCAGGAGATCTCGATTCAGCCTCTGCAGAGTGTGCCTGCCTTGCCCTCGGGCCCAAACCTCACGCTAGCTTGTGTTTTCAGACTTCCTTCCTCACACTCCTGGCAAACAAGCCCACCGGACTAGGAACTCCAGAACGACAACCCAGCCCAGTGTCTGCCCAATGGAAGAGAAAAGTTTCCCTGGAGGGCTCTCCAGAAAACCCAGTTGAGGATCAACCTGCTCGGGCCTCGACGGTACCCGAACTGGATAGGCTGCTCTGGGCACTCATGCTCTGTCTGACACAGCCTGAAGCCAGACGTCCAGACAGACAAGGAGACAGCTGGCCGCACACCCAGCACTTCGGACACGCCATGGTCTTATGCCGTCACCTCTTCCTAACCTTGGTTTTCAGATATCTGAACCTAGACATTATATCAATTCTCCACACAGCTGGGTATCGCACGCACAAAACAGAACTCCTCCTTCCCCATGGCTGTAAAGCTTGCTCTTGGCATGGAGTCACACCTTCAGGGTGGGAGAAACCTTCATGGCCCCTGATGCCACGCCCAAACTTGAGTGCTGCTTGGGCACAAATTTACACTGTGACCCTCAGCATGAGCCCCATGTCAAAGACAGGCCTCTCAGGGCCTGCACCAAAAGCCCGCATATGGGGCTTGCCAAGCCCCTATGCACACAATCCTCACCAGTGTTTGAGTTTTCCAGTCGCCCTGCCCTTACCTGGGGCTCTGCTAGGAGTCCCTTTCTTGGAGAGGCACATGAGCCAGACAACACGACTCCACCCTTCCCACAAAATGGCCCCACACTCTTGGGAGCTAAGACAAATCCCCAGAGAGGGACACTCGTCCACAGTCCCTGAGGCCACCCCTCCAATCCACGGCTATCCTGGACACAATATCCAGAGACAAAAGCCTGAAGGAACGATTCCCACTCGCCCTTTTTTTAGAGGCCCAGGAGCTCCCTCTCGGGCGCTACATCTGGCCTGCCATACCCTAGGCGCCACTCATAAGCTGAGTTTGTGTTTTCAGACTTCTGTGCCCACAGCCTGGCCCCGCACATCCTCCAGGCTAGGGCCTCTGGAGCCACAGCAAAAGATTGTGCCTGCCCTCACCAAGGAAAGTGTGCCCAATCCATTGACCACAACCCTACAGGTTAGGGAAAAGCTCCAAGGCCCCTGAGGCCTTCAATAGTGTAGGCCACCATGGACTAAGAGGGGCTCTCTGACACCAGCTGAACAACTATCTCCACTTAGACTCTCAGACAGTGTCCCCAGAGACAGAAGGTTGAAATGGACAGGCCCCCAGGCCCTAATCTGAACCTTAGCTTTGTTTTCCATGTGTCCGTACTCAGAGGACTGTTTTCGTAGACCAGCACACGGGGCTTTTCTGAGGCACCAAACCAAACCTCTCTCGTCTCCACATGGGGAGCTTTCTTACTGGGGATGTATCAAACCCTTAAGGTAGGAGAGTTCCGTAGGGCCCCTGAACAACCAGCACATTCCAAGGTCTCCATGGACCCAAACGCACATTATGACGCATCCTCAGGAGAGGCCATTTTTACTCAGCCCCCTGGGTAGCGTGCCCCAGAGGCAGCAAATCAAACATATATTGGCGCAAATGGCCAATGAGAATGCGAGGCATGCTGTACAGGGATCCATCCTTCGAACCCTGCTCTCCAGTCCTTCCGTATGGTATGTCCTGGAGCCATGCAACAGGACTCGAATGTCCCGCAGAAGGAAACCTTGTGGTTTGGGGCAACCTCCAAACTCAGCGTGGGAAAACTTCCTTGGCCTCATGAGGCCCCCGCTTCATGAAAGTGCCATCATGAACACATACTCCAGCCTCAGCCAACGTCTGATCCTCAGCCTGACTTCAGATGCAGGAGATTTTGTTTCAGCCTCTGCAGAGTGGGCCTGCTCTGGCCTTGGCTACAATTCTCACCCTAGCTTGTGTTTTCAGACTTCCGTCCTCACACTCCTGGCCCACAAACCCTCCCTACTGGGAATTCTCCAGAATATGAGAAACCTCAAGGCCCCCGAGGACATCCCAATACTGGGAGCCTCCCTGGACACACAGGGGCATTCGGACACAACCTGAGCAGCTACCTCCACGAAGGCATGCACACAGATGTCAACAGAGATAGACGGTTGAGCCGGACAGGCCCTTAGGCCCTAATCTCAACTCTTGCTTTGGTTTCCAGGTGTCACTCCTCAGAGGCTTTGGTTCGAAGAACAGGATATGGGGCTTGCGTGAGGCACAGAACAGAACTCCTCTCGTCTCCGCAAGGGAACCTTCCTTGTTGGAGCCGTGTCAAACACCTCAGGTTGGAGAAACCTGCAGAGACCCTGAGCCACCTCCACATTCCAAGGTCTCCCAGGCCACCAAGCCACAGGAGGACTCATCTTCAGGAGAGTCCATTTCAACTCTCCCCTCTGGGTAACTCACAAAGGAGCCCGCAGATTGAGCCTGCATTTCCTGACTAAAGAGAGGGAATAAGAGGTGGCGTTCCCAGGCATCCATGCTTAGACACCTGCTCTCGAGTCTTTCTGTATGGGGCCTCCTGGAACCATCCAATAGGACTCGACTGTCGTGCAGAAGGAAACCTTGAGGTTTGGAGTAGTTCACAAATCCCATCGTAGGCAAACCTCACTGGCCTCATGAAGCCCCAACACCCATCAGGAAAAGGCCATGCGGGACAAAAACTCTAGCCTGAGGCACGTCTCATAGTTGACATAACCTCAGTGCAGGAGATCTCGATTCAGCCTCTGCAGAGTCGGCCTGCCGTGCCCTCGGGCCCAAACCTTATGCTAGCTTGTGTTTTCAGACTTCCTTCCTCACACTCCTCGCAAACAAGCCCTCCGGACTAGGAACTCCAGAAGGACAACCCAGCCCAGTGTCTGCCAAACGGAAGAGAAACGTTTCCCTGGGGGGCTCTCCAGAAAACCCAGATGAGGATCAACCTGCTCGGGCCTCGACGGTACCCGAACTGGATAGGCTGCTCTGGGCACTCATGCTCTGTCTGACACAGCCTGAAGCCAGACGTCCAGACAGACAAGGAGACAGCTGGCCGCACACCCAGCACTTCGGACACGCCATGGTCTTATGCCGTCACCTCTTCCTAACATGGTTTTCAGATATCTTAACCTAGACATTATATCAATTCTCCACACAGCTGGGTATCGCACGCACAAAACAGACTCCTCCTTCCCCATGGCTGTAAAGCTTGCTCTTGGCATGGAGTCACACTCAGGGTGGGAGAAACCTTCATGGCCCCTGATGCCACGCCCAAACGTGAGTGCATCTTGGGCACAAATTTACACTGTGACCCTCAGCATGAGCCCCATGTCAAAGACAGGCCTGTCAGGGCCTGCACCAAGAGCCCGCATATGGGGCTTGCCAAGCCCCTATACACCCAATCCTCAGAAGGGTTTGAGTTTTCCAGTCGCCCCGCCCGTACTTGGGGCTCTGCTCTGGAATCCCTTTCTTTTTGAGACACATGAGCCAGACAACACGACTCCACCCTTCCCACAAAATGACCCCAAACTCTTGGGAGCTGGGACAAATCCCCAGAGAGGGATACTCGTCCACATTCCCTGAGGCCACCCCTCCAATCCACGGCTATCCCGGACACAACATCTAGAGACAAAAGCCTGAAGGATCGCCTCCCACTCGCCCTTGTTTCAGATTCCCAGGAGCTCCCTCTCGGGCGGTACATCTGGCCTGCCATACCCTAGGCGCCACTCATAAGCTGAGTTTGTGTTTTCACACTTCTGTGCCCACAGCCTGGACCCGCACATCCTCCAGGCTAGGGCCTCTGGAGCCAAAGCGAAAGATTGTGCCTGCCCTCTCCAAGGAAAGTGTGCCCAATCCATTGACCACAACCCTACAGGTTAGGGAAAAGCTCCAAGGCCCCTGAGGCCTTCAATAGTGTAGGCCACCATGGACTAAGAGGGGCTCTCTGACACCAGCGGAGCAACTATCTCCACTTAGACTCTCAGACAGTGTCCCCAGAGACAGAAGGTTGAAATGGACAGGCCCCCAGGCCCTAATCTGAACCTTAGCTTTGGTTTCCATGTGTCCGTCCTCAGAGGACTGTTTTCGTAGACCAGCACACGGGGCTTTTCTGAGGCACCAAACCAAACCTCTCTCGTCTCCACATGGGGAGCTTTCTTACTGGGGATGTATCAAACCCTTAAGGTAGGAGAGTTCCGTAGGGCCCCTGAACAACCAGCACATTCCAAGGTCTCCATGGACCCAAACGAACATTATGACGCATCCTCAGGAGAGACCATTTCAACTCAGCTTCCTGGGTAGCGTGCCCCAGAGGCAGCAAATCAAACATATATTGGCGCAAATGGCCAATGAGAATGCGAGGCATGCTGTACAGGGATCCATCCTTCGAACCCTGCTCTCCAGTCCTTCCGTATGGTATGTCCTGGAGCCATGCAACAGGACTCGAATGTCCCGCAGAAGGAAACCTTGTGGTTTGGGGCAACCTCCAAACTCAGCGTGGGAAAACTTCCTTGGCCTCATGAGGCCCCCGCTTCATGAAAGTGCCATCATGAACACATACTCCAGCCTCAGCCAACGTCTGATCCTCAGCCTGACTTCAGATGCAGGAGATTTTGTTTCAGCCTCTGCAGAGTGGGCCTGCTCTGGCCTTGGCTACAATTCTCACCCTAGCTTGTGTTTTCAGACTTCCGTCCTCACACTCCTGGCCCACAAACCCTCCCTACTGGGAATTCTCCAGAATATGAGAAACCTCAAGGCCCCCGAGGACATCCCAATACTGGGAGCCTCCCTGGACACACAGGGGCATTCGGACACAACCTGAGCAGCTACCTCCACGAAGGCATGCACACAGATGTCAACAGAGATAGACGGTTGAGCCGGACAGGCCCTTAGGCCCTAATCTCAACTCTTGCTTTGGTTTCCAGGTGTCACTCCTCAGAGGCTTTGGTTCGAAGAACAGGATATGGGGCTTGCGTGAGGCACAGAACAGAACTCCTCTCGTCTCCGCAAGGGAACCTTCCTTGTTGGAGCCGTGTCAAACACCTCAGGTTGGAGAAACCTGCAGAGACCCTGAGCCACCTCCACATTCCAAGGTCTCCCAGGCCACCAAGCCACAGGAGGACTCATCTTCAGGAGAGTCCATTTCAACTCTCCCCTCTGGGTAACTCACCCAGGAGCCCGCAGATTGAGCCTGCATTTCCTGACTAAAGAGAGGGAATAAGAGGTGGCGTTCCCAGGCATCCATGCTTAGACACCTGCTCTCGAGTCTTTCTGTATGGGGCCTCCTGGAACCATCCAATAGGACTCGACTGTCGTGCAGAAGGAAACCTTGAGGTTTGGAGTAGTTCACAAATCCCATCGTAGGCAAACCTCACTGGCCTCATGAAGCCCCAACACCCATCAGGAAAAGGCCATGCGGGACAAAAACTCTAGCCTGAGGCACGTCTCATAGTTGACATAACCTCAGTGCAGGAGATCTCGATTCAGCCTCTGCAGAGTCGGCCTGCCGTGCCCTCGGGCCCAAACCTTATGCTAGCTTGTGTTTTCAGACTTCCTTCCTCACACTCCTCGCAAACAAGCCCTCCGGACTAGGAACTCCAGAAGGACAACCCAGCCCAGTGTCTGCCAAACGGAAGAGAAACGTTTCCCTGGGGGGCTCTCCAGAAAACCCAGATGAGGATCAACCTGCTCGGGCCTCGACGGTACCCGAACTGGATAGGCTGCTCTGGGCACTCATGCTCTGTCTGACACAGCCTGAAGCCAGACGTCCAGACAGACAAGGAGACAGCTGGCCGCACACCCAGCACTTCGGACACGCCATGGTCTTATGCCGTCACCTCTTCCTAACATGGTTTTCAGATATCTGAACCTAGACATTATATCAATTCTCCACACAGCTGGGTATCGCACGCACAAAACAGACTCCTCCTTCCCCATGGCTGTAAAGCTTGCTCTTGGCATGGAGTCACACTCAGGGTGGGAGAAACCTTCATGGCCCCTGATGCCACGCCCAAACGTGAGTGCATCTTGGGCACAAATTTACACTGTGACCCTCAGCATGAGCCCCATGTCAAAGACAGGCCTGTCAGGGCCTGCACCAAGAGCCCGCATATGGGGCTTGCCAAGCCCCTATACACCCAATCCTCAGAAGGGTTTGAGTTTTCCAGTCGCCCCGCCCGTACCTGGGGCTCTGCTCTGGAATCCCTTTCTTTTTGAGACACATGAGCCAGACAACACGACTCCACCCTTCCCACAAAATGACCCCAAACTCTTGGGAGCTGGGACAAATCCCCAGAGAGGGATACTCGTCCACATTCCCTGAGGCCACCCCTCCAATCCACGGCTATCCCGGACACAACATCTAGAGACAAAAGCCTGAAGGATCGCCTCCCACTCGCCCTTGTTTCAGATTCCCAGGAGCTCCCTCTCGGGCGGTACATCTGGCCTGCCATACCCTAGGCGCCACTCATAAGCTGAGTTTGTGTTTTCACACTTCTGTGCCCACAGCCTGGACCCGCACATCCTCCAGGCTAGGGCCTCTGGAGCCAAAGCGAAAGATTGTGCCTGCCCTCTCCAAGGAAAGTGTGCCCAATCCATTGACCACAACCCTACAGGTTAGGGAAAAGCTCCAAGGCCCCTGAGGCCTTCAATAGTGTAGGCCACCATGGACTAAGAGGGGCTCTCTGACACCAGCGGAGCAACTATCTCCACTTAGACTCTCAGACAGTGTCCCCAGAGACAGAAGGTTGAAATGGACAGGCCCCCAGGCCCTAATCTGAACCTTAGCTTTGGTTTCCATGTGTCCGTCCTCAGAGGACTGTTTTCGTAGACCAGCACACGGGGCTTTTCTGAGGCACCAAACCAAACCTCTCTCGTCTCCACATGGGGAGCTTTCTTACTGGGGATGTATCAAACCCTTAAGGTAGGAGAGTTCCGTAGGGCCCCTGAACAACCAGCACATTCCAAGGTCTCCATGGACCCAAACGAACATTATGACGCATCCTCAGGAGAGACCATTTCAACTCAGCTTCCTGGGTAGCGTGCCCCAGAGGCAGCAAATCAAACATATATTGGCGCAAATGGCCAATGAGAATGCGAGGCATGCTGTACAGGGATCCATCCTTCGAACCCTGCTCTCCAGTCCTTCCGTATGGTATGTCCTGGAGCCATGCAACAGGACTCGAATGTCCCGCAGAAGGAAACCTTGTGGTTTGGGGCAACCTCCAAACTCAGCGTGGGAAAACTTCCTTGGCCTCATGAGGCCCCCGCTTCATGAAAGTGCCATCATGAACACATACTCCAGCCTCAGCCAACGTCTGATCCTCAGCCTGACTTCAGATGCAGGAGATTTTGTTTCAGCCTCTGCAGAGTGGGCCTGCTCTGGCCTTGGCTACAATTCTCACCCTAGCTTGTGTTTTCAGACTTCCGTCCTCACACTCCTGGCCCACAAACCCTCCCTACTGGGAATTCTCCAGAATATGAGAAACCTCAAGGCCCCCGAGGACATCCCAATACTGGGAGCCTCCCTGGACACACAGGGGCATTCGGACACAACCTGAGCAGCTACCTCCACGAAGGCATGCACACAGATGTCAACAGAGATAGACGGTTGAGCCGGACAGGCCCTTAGGCCCTAATCTCAACTCTTGCTTTGGTTTCCAGGTGTCACTCCTCAGAGGCTTTGGTTCGAAGAACAGGATATGGGGCTTGCGTGAGGCACAGAACAGAACTCCTCTCGTCTCCACAAGGGAACCTTCCTTGTTGGAGCCGTGTCAAACACCTCAGGTTGGAGAAACCTGCAGAGACCCTGAGCCACCTCCACATTCCAAGGTCTCCCAGGCCACCAAGCCACAGGAGGACTCATCTTCAGGAGAGTCCATTTCAACTCTCCCCTCTGGGTAACTCACAAAGGAGCCCGCAGATTGAGCCTGCATTTCCTGACTAAAGAGAGGGAATAAGAGGTGGCGTTCCCAGGCATCCATGCTTAGACACCTGCTCTCGAGTCTTTCTGTATGGGGCCTCCTGGAACCATCCAATAGGACTCGACTGTCGTGCAGAAGGAAACCTTGAGGTTTGGAGTAGTTCACAAATCCCATCGTAGGCAAACCTCACTGGCCTCATGAAGCCCCAACACCCATCAGGAAAAGGCCATGCGGGACAAAAACTCTAGCCTGAGGCACGTCTCATAGTTGACATAACCTCAGTGCAGGAGATCTCGATTCAGCCTCTGCAGAGTCGGCCTGCCGTGCCCTCGGGCCCAAACCTTATGCTAGCTTGTGTTTTCAGACTTCCTTCCTCACACTCCTCGCAAACAAGCCCTCCGGACTAGGAACTCCAGAAGGACAACCCAGCCCAGTGTCTGCCAAACGGAAGAGAAACGTTTCCCTGGGGGGCTCTCCAGAAAACCCAGATGAGGATCAACCTGCTCGGGCCTCGACGGTACCCGAACTGGATAGGCTGCTCTGGGCACTCATGCTCTGTCTGACACAGCCTGAAGCCAGACGTCCAGACAGACAAGGAGACAGCTGGCCGCACACCCAGCACTTCGGACACGCCATGGTCTTATGCCGTCACCTCTTCCTAACATGGTTTTCAGATATCTGAACCTAGACATTATATCAATTCTCCACACAGCTGGGTATCGCACGCACAAAACAGACTCCTCCTTCCCCATGGCTGTAAAGCTTGCTCTTGGCATGGAGTCACACTCAGGGTGGGAGAAACCTTCATGGCCCCTGATGCCACGCCCAAACGTGAGTGCATCTTGGGCACAAATTTACACTGTGACCCTCAGCATGAGCCCCATGTCAAAGACAGGCCTGTCAGGGCCTGCACCAAGAGCCCGCATATGGGGCTTGCCAAGCCCCTATACACCCAATCCTCAGAAGGGTTTGAGTTTTCCAGTCGCCCCGCCCGTACTTGGGGCTCTGCTCTGGAATCCCTTTCTTTTTGAGACACATGAGCCAGACAACACGACTCCACCCTTCCCACAAAATGACCCCAAACTCTTGGGAGCTGGGACAAATCCCCAGAGAGGGATACTCGTCCACATTCCCTGAGGCCACCCCTCCAATCCACGGCTATCCCGGACACAACATCTAGAGACAAAACCTGAAGGATCGCCTCCCACTCGCCCTTGTTTCAGATTCCCAGGAGCTCCCTCTCGGGCGGTACATCTGGCCTGCCATACCCTAGGCGCCACTCATAAGCTGAGTTTGTGTTTTCACACTTCTGTGCCCACAGCCTGGACCCGCACATCCTCCAGGCTAGGGCCTCCGGAGCCAAAGCGAAAGATTGTGCCTGCCCTCTCCAAGGAAAGTGTGCCCAATCCATTGACCACAACCCTACAGGTTAGGGAAAAGCTCCAAGGCCCCTGAGGCCTTCAATAGTGTAGGCCACCATGGACTAAGAGGGGCTCTCTGACACCAGCGGAGCAACTATCTCCACTTAGACTCTCAGACAGTGTCCCCAGAGACAGAAGGTTGAAATGGACAGGCCCCCAGGCCCTAATCTGAACCTTAGCTTTGGTTTCCATGTGTCCGTCCTCAGAGGACTGTTTTCGTAGACCAGCACACGGGGCTTTTCTGAGGCACCAAACCAAACCTCTCTCGTCTCCACATGGGGAGCTTTCTTACTGGGGATGTATCAAACCCTTAAGGTAGGAGAGTTCCGTAGGGCCCCTGAACAACCAGCACATTCCAAGGTCTCCATGGACCCAAACGAACATTATGACGCATCCTCAGGAGAGACCATTTCAACTCAGCTTCCTGGGTAGCGTGCCCCAGAGGCAGCAAATCAAACATATATTGGCGCAAATGGCCAATGAGAATGCGAGGCATGCTGTACAGGGATCCATCCTTCGAACCCTGCTCTCCAGTCCTTCCGTATGGTATGTCCTGGAGCCATGCAACAGGACTCGAATGTCCCGCAGAAGGAAACCTTGTGGTTTGGGGCAACCTCCAAACTCAGCGTGGGAAAACTTCCTTGGCCTCATGAGGCCCCCGCTTCATGAAAGTGCCATCATGAACACATACTCCAGCCTCAGCCAACGTCTGATCCTCAGCCTGACTTCAGATGCAGGAGATTTTGTTTCAGCCTCTGCAGAGTGGGCCTGCTCTGGCCTTGGCTACAATTCTCACCCTAGCTTGTGTTTTCAGACTTCCGTCCTCACACTCCTGGCCCACAAACCCTCCCTACTGGGAATTCTCCAGAATATGAGAAACCTCAAGGCCCCCGAGGACATCCCAATACTGGGAGCCTCCCTGGACACACAGGGGCATTCGGACACAACCTGAGCAGCTACCTCCACGAAGGCATGCACACAGATGTCAACAGAGATAGACGGTTGAGCCGGACAGGCCCTTAGGCCCTAATCTCAACTCTTGCTTTGGTTTCCAGGTGTCACTCCTCAGAGGCTTTGGTTCGAAGAACAGGATATGGGGCTTGCGTGAGGCACAGAACAGAACTCCTCTCGTCTCCGCAAGGGAACCTTCCTTGTTGGAGCCGTGTCAAACACCTCAGGTTGGAGAAACCTGCAGAGACCCTGAGCCACCTCCACATTCCAAGGTCTCCCAGGCCACCAAGCCACAGGAGGACTCATCTTCAGGAGAGTCCATTTCAACTCTCCCCTCTGGGTAACTCACCCAGGAGCCCGCAGATTGAGCCTGCATTTCCTGACTAAAGAGAGGGAATAAGAGGTGGCGTTCCCAGGCATCCATGCTTAGACACCTGCTCTCGAGTCTTTCTGTATGGGGCCTCCTGGAACCATCCAATAGGACTCGACTGTCGTGCAGAAGGAAACCTTGAGGTTTGGAGTAGTTCACAAATCCCATCGTAGGCAAACCTCACTGGCCTCATGAAGCCCCAACACCCATCAGGAAAAGGCCATGCGGGACAAAAACTCTAGCCTGAGGCACGTCTCATAGTTGACATAACCTCAGTGCAGGAGATCTCGATTCAGCCTCTGCAGAGTCGGCCTGCCGTGCCCTCGGGCCCAAACCTTATGCTAGCTTGTGTTTTCAGACTTCCTTCCTCACACTCCTCGCAAACAAGCCCTCCGGACTAGGAACTCCAGAAGGACAACCCAGCCCAGTGTCTGCCAAACGGAAGAGAAACGTTTCCCTGGGGGGCTCTCCAGAAAACCCAGATGAGGATCAACCTGCTCGGGCCTCGACGGTACCCGAACTGGATAGGCTGCTCTGGGCACTCATGCTCTGTCTGACACAGCCTGAAGCCAGACGTCCAGACAGACAAGGAGACAGCTGGCCGCACACCCAGCACTTCGGACACGCCATGGTCTTATGCCGTCACCTCTTCCTAACATGGTTTTCAGATATCTGAACCTAGACATTATATCAATTCTCCACACAGCTGGGTATCGCACGCACAAAACAGACTCCTCCTTCCCCATGGCTGTAAAGCTTGCTCTTGGCATGGAGTCACACTCAGGGTGGGAGAAACCTTCATGGCCCTGATGCCACGCCCAAACGTGAGTGCATCTTGGGCACAAATTTACACTGTGACCCTCAGCATGAGCCCCATGTCAAAGACAGGCCTGTCAGGGCCTGCACCAAGAGCCCGCATATGGGGCTTGCCAAGCCCCTATACACCCAATCCTCAGAAGGGTTTGAGTTTTCCAGTCGCCCCGCCCGTACCTGGGGCTCTGCTCTGGAATCCCTTTCTTTTTGAGACACATGAGCCAGACAACACGACTCCACCCTTCCCACAAAATGACCCCAAACTCTTGGGAGCTGGGACAAATCCCCAGAGAGGGATACTCGTCCACATTCCCTGAGGCCACCCCTCCAATCCACGGCTATCCCGGACACAACATCTAGAGACAAAAGCCTGAAGGATCGCCTCCCACTCGCCCTTGTTTCAGATTCCCAGGAGCTCCCTCTCGGGCGGTACATCTGGCCTGCCATACCCTAGGCGCCACTCATAAGCTGAGTTTGTGTTTTCACACTTCTGTGCCCACAGCCTGGACCCGCACATCCTCCAGGCTAGGGCCTCTGGAGCCAAAGCGAAAGATTGTGCCTGCCCTCTCCAAGGAAAGTGTGCCCAATCCATTGACCACAACCCTACAGGTTAGGGAAAAGCTCCAAGGCCCCTGAGGCCTTCAATAGTGTAGGCCACCATGGACTAAGAGGGGCTCTCTGACACCAGCGGAGCAACTATCTCCACTTAGACTCTCAGACAGTGTCCCCAGAGACAGAAGGTTGAAATGGACAGGCCCCCAGGCCCTAATCTGAACCTTAGCTTTGGTTTCCATGTGTCCGTCCTCAGAGGACTGTTTTCGTAGACCAGCACACGGGGCTTTTCTGAGGCACCAAACCAAACCTCTCTCGTCTCCACATGGGGAGCTTTCTTACTGGGGATGTATCAAACCCTTAAGGTAGGAGAGTTCCGTAGGGCCCCTGAACAACCAGCACATTCCAAGGTCTCCATGGACCCAAACGAACATTATGACGCATCCTCAGGAGAGACCATTTCAACTCAGCTTCCTGGGTAGCGTGCCCCAGAGGCAGCAAATCAAACATATATTGGCGCAAATGGCCAATGAGAATGCGAGGCATGCTGTACAGGGATCCATCCTTCGAACCCTGCTCTCCAGTCCTTCCGTATGGTATGTCCTGGAGCCATGCAACAGGACTCGAATGTCCCGCAGAAGGAAACCTTGTGGTTTGGGGCAACCTCCAAACTCAGCGTGGGAAAACTTCCTTGGCCTCATGAGGCCCCCGCTTCATGAAAGTGCCATCATGAACACATACTCCAGCCTCAGCCAACGTCTGATCCTCAGCCTGACTTCAGATGCAGGAGATTTTGTTTCAGCCTCTGCAGAGTGGGCCTGCTCTGGCCTTGGCTACAATTCTCACCCTAGCTTGTGTTTTCAGACTTCCATCCTCACACTCCTGGCCCACAAACCCTCCCTACTGGGAATTCTCCAGAATATGAGAAACCTCAAGGCCCCCGAGGACATCCCAATACTGGGAGCCTCCCTGGACACACAGGGGCATTCGGACACAACCTGAGCAGCTACCTCCACGAAGGCATGCACACAGATGTCAACAGAGATAGACGGTTGAGCCGGACAGGCCCTTAGGCCCTAATCTCAACTCTTGCTTTGGTTTCCAGGTGTCACTCCTCAGAGGCTTTGGTTCGAAGAACAGGATATGGGGCTTGCGTGAGGCACAGAACAGAACTCCTCTCGTCTCCACAAGGGAACCTTCCTTGTTGGAGCCGTGTCAAACACCTCAGGTTGGAGAAACCTGCAGAGACCCTGAGCCACCTCCACATTCCAAGGTCTCCCAGGCCACCAAGCCACAGGAGGACTCATCTTCAGGAGAGTCCATTTCAACTCTCCCCTCTGGGTAACTCACCCAGGAGCCCGCAGATTGAGCCTGCATTTCCTGACTAAAGAGAGGGAATAAGAGGTGGCGTTCCCAGGCATCCATGCTTAGACACCTGCTCTCGAGTCTTTCCGTATGGGGCCTCCTGGAACCATCCAATAGGACTCGACTGTCGTGCAGAAGGAAACCTTGAGGTTTGGAGTAGTTCACAAATCCCATCGTAGGCAAACCTCACTGGCCTCATGAAGCCCCCACACCCATCAGGAAAAGGCCATGCGGGACAAAAACTCTAGCCTGAGGCACGTCTCATAGTTGACATAACCTCAGTGCAGGAGATCTCGATTCAGCCTCTGCAGAGTGGGCCTGCCGTGCCCTCAGGCCCAAACCTTACGCTAGCTTGTGTTTTCAGACTTCCTTCCTCACACTCCTGGCAAACAAGCCCTCCGGACTAGGATCTCCAGAAGGACAACCCAGCCCAGTGTCTGCCAAACGGAAGAGAAACGTTTCCCTGGGGGGCTCTCCAGAAAACCCAGATGAGGATCAACCTGCTCGGGCCTCGACGGTACCCGAACTGGATAGGCTGCTCTGGGCACTCATGCTCTGTCTGACACAGCCTGAAGCCAGACGTCCAGACAGACAAGGAGACAGCTGGCCGCACACCCAGCACTTCGGACACGCCATGGTCTTATGCCGTCACCTCTTCCTAACCTTGGTTTTCAGATATCTGAACCTAGACATTATATCAATTCTCCACACAGCTGGGTATCGCACGCACAAAACAGACTCCTCCTTCCCCATGGCTGTAAAGCTTGCTCTTGGCATGGAGTCACACTCAGGGTGGGAGAAACCTTCATGGCCCCTGATGCCACGCCCAAACGTGAGTGCATCTTGGGCACAAATTTACACTGTGACCCTCAGCATGAGCCCCATGTCAAAGACAGGCCTGTCAGGGCCTGCACCAAGAGCCCGCATATGGGGCTTGCCAAGCCCCTATGCACACAATCGTCACCAGTGTTTGAGTTTTCCAGTCGCCCTGCCCTTACCTGGGGCTCTGCTCTGGAGTCCCTTTCTTGGAGAGGCACATGAGCCAGACAACACGACTCCACCCTTCCCACAAAATGGCCCCACACTCTTGGGAGCTGGGACAAATCCCCAGAAAGGGATACTCGTCCACATTCCCTGAGGCCACCCCTCCAATCCACGGCTATCCCGGACACAACATCTAGAGACAAAACCTGAAGGATCGCCTCCCACTCGCCCTTGTTTCAGATTCCCAGGAGCTCCCTCTCGGGCGGTACATCTGGCCTGCCATACCCTAGGCGCCACTCATAAGCTGAGTTTGTGTTTTCACACTTCTGTGCCCACAGCCTGGACCCGCACATCCTCCAGGCTAGGGCCTCTGGAGCCAAAGCGAAAGATTGTGCCTGCCCTCTCCAAGGAAAGTGTGCCCAATCCATTGACCACAACCCTACAGGTTAGGGAAAAGCTCCAAGGCCCCTGAGGCCTTCAATAGTGTAGGCCACCATGGACTAAGAGGGGCTCTCTGACACCAGCGGAGCAACTATCTCCACTTAGACTCTCAGACAGTGTCCCCAGAGACAGAAGGTTGAAATGGACAGGCCCCCAGGCCCTAATCTGAACCTTAGCTTTGGTTTCCATGTGTCCGTCCTCAGAGGACTGTTTTCTTAGACCAGCACACGGGGCTTTTCTGAGGCACCAAACCAAACCTCTCTCGTCTCCACATGGGGAGCTTTCTTACTGGGGATGTATCAAACCCTTAAGGTAGGAGAGTTCCGTAGGGCCCCTGAAAAACCAGCACATTCCAAGGTCTCCATGGACCCAAACGAACATTATGACGCATCCTCAGAAGAGGCCATTTCAACTCAGCCCCCTGGGTAGCGTGCCCCAGAGGCAGCAAATCAAACATATATTGGCGCAAATGGCCAATGAGAATGCGAGGCATGCTGTACAGGGATCCATCCTTCGAACCCTGCTCTCCAGTCCTTCCGTATGGTATGTCCTGGAGCCATGCAACAGGACTCGAATGTCCCGCAGAAGGAAACCTTGTGGTTTGGGGCAACCTCCAAACTCAGCGTGGGAAAACTTCCTTGGCCTCATGAGGCCCCCGCTTCATGAAAGTGCCATCATGAACACATACTCCAGCCTCAGCCAACGTCTGATCCTCAGCCTGACTTCAGATGCAGGAGATTTTGTTTCAGCCTCTGCAGAGTGGGCCTGCTCTGGCCTTGGCTACAATTCTCACCCTAGCTTGTGTTTTCAGACTTCCGTCCTCACACTCCTGGCCCACAAACCCTCCCTACTGGGAATTCTCCAGAATATGAGAAACCTCAAGGCCCCCGAGGACATCCCAATACTGGGAGCCTCCCTGGACACACAGGGGCATTCGGACACAACCTGAGCAGCTACCTCCACGAAGGCATGCACACAGATGTCAACAGAGATAGACGGTTGAGCCGGACAGGCCCTTAGGCCCTAATCTCAACTCTTGCTTTGGTTTCCAGGTGTCACTCCTCAGAGGCTTTGGTTCGAAGAACAGGATATGGGGCTTGCGTGAGGCACAGAACAGAACTCCTCTCGTCTCCACAAGGGAACCTTCCTTGTTGGAGCCGTGTCAAACACCTCAGGTTGGAGAAACCTGCAGAGACCCTGAGCCACCTCCACATTCCAAGGTCTCCCAGGCCACCAAACCACAGGAGGACTCATCTTCAGGAGAGTCCATTTCAACTCTCCCCTCTGGGTAACTCACCCAGGAGCCCGCAGATTGAGCCTGCATTTCCTGACTAAAGAGAGGGAATAAGAGGTGGCGTTCCCAGGCATCCATGCTTAGACACCTGCTCTCGAGTCTTTCCGTATGGGGCCTCCTGGAACCATCCAATAGGACTCGACTGTCGTGCAGAAGGAAACCTTGAGGTTTGGAGTAGTTCACAAATCCCATCGTAGGCAAACCTCACTGGCCTCATGAAGCCCCCACACCCATCAGGAAAAGGCCATGCGGGACAAAAACTCTAGCCTGAGGCACGTCTCATAGTTGACATAACCTCAGTGCAGGAGATCTCGATTCAGCCTCTGCAGAGTCGGCCTGCCGTGCCCTCGGGCCCAAACCTTACGCTAGCTTGTGTTTTCAGACTTCCTTCCTCACACTCCTCGCAAACAAGCCCTCCGGACTAGGAACTCCAGAAGGACAACCCAGCCCAGTGTCTGCCAAACGGAAGAGAAACGTTTCCCTGGGGGGCTCTCCAGAAAACCCAGATGAGGATCAACCTGCTCGGGCCTCGACGGTACCCGAACTGGATAGGCTGCTCTGGGCACTCATGCTCTGTCTGACACAGCCTGAAGCCAGACGTCCAGACAGACAAGGAGACAGCTGGCCGCACACCCAGCACTTCGGACACGCCATGGTCTTATGCCGTCACCTCTTCCTAACATGGTTTTCAGATATCTGAACCTAGACATTATATCAATTCTCCACACAGCTGGGTATCGCACGCACAAAACAGACTCCTCCTTCCCCATGGCTGTAAAGCTTGCTCTTGGCATGGAGTCACACTCAGGGTGGGAGAAACCTTCATGGCCCCTGATGCCACGCCCAAACGTGAGTGCATCTTGGGCACAAATTTGCACTGTGACCCTCAGCATGAGCCCCATGTCAAAGACAGGCCTGTCAGGGCCTGCACCAAGAGCCCGCATATGGGGTTTGCCAAGCCCCTATGCACACAATCCTCACCAGTGTTTGAGTTTTCCAGTCGCCCTGCCCTTACCTGGGGCTCTGCTCTGGAGTCCCTTTCTTGGAGAGGCACATGAGCCAGACAACACGACTCCACCCTTCCCACAAAATGGCCCCACACTCTTGGGAGCTGGGACAAATCCCCAGAGAGGGATACTCGTCCACATTCCCTGAGGCCACCCCTCAAATCCACGGCTATCCCGGACACAACATCTAGAGACAAAACCTGAAGGATCGCCTCCCACTCGCCCTTGTTTCAGATTCCCAGGAGCTCCCTCTCGGGCGGTACATCTGGCCTGCCATACCCTAGGCGCCACTCATAAGCTGAGTTTGTGTTTTCACACTTCTGTGCCCACAGCCTGGACCCGCACATCCTCCAGGCTAGGGCCTCTGGAGCCAAAGCGAAAGATTGTGCCTGCCCTCCCAAGGAAAGTGTGCCCAATCCATTGACCACAACCCTACAGGTAGGGAAAAGCTCCAAGGCCCCTGAGGCCATCAATAGTGTAGGCCACCATGGACTAAGAGGGGCTCTCTGACACCAGCGGAGCAACTATCTCCACTTAGACTCTCAGACAGTGTCCCCAGAGACAGAAGGTTGAAATGGACAGGCCCACAGGCCCTAATCTGAACCTTAGCTTTGGTTTCCATGTGTCCGTCCTCAGAGGACTGTTTTCATAGACCAGCACACGGGGCTTTTCTGAGGCACCAAACCAAACCTCTCTCGTCTCCACATGGGGAGCTTTCTTACTGGGGATGTATCAAACCCTTAAGGTAGGAGAGTTCCGTATGGCCCCTGATCAACCAGCACATTCCAAGGTCTCCATGGACCCAAACGCACATTATGACGCATCCTCAGGAGAGGCCATTTCAACTCAGCCCCCTGGGTAGCGTGCCCCAGAGGCAGCAAATCAAACATCTCTTGGCGCAAATGGCCAATGAGAATGCGAGGCATGCTGTACAGGGATCCATCCTTCGAACCCTGCTCTCCAGTCCTTCCGTATGGTATGTCCTGGAGCCATGCAACAGGACTCGAATGTCCCGCAGAAGGAAACCTTGTGGTTTGGGGCAACCTCCAAACTCAGCGTGGGAAAACTTCCTTGGCCTCATGAGGCCCCCGCTTCATGAACGTGCCATCATGAACACATACTCCAGCCTCAGCCAACGTCTGATCCTCAGCCTGACTTCAGATGCAGGAGATTTTGTTTCAGCCTCTGCAGAGTGGGCCTGCTTTGGCCTTGGCTACAATTCTCACCCTAGCTTGTGTTTTCAGACTTCCGTCCTCACACTCCTGGCCCACAAACCCTCCCTACTGGGAATTCTCCAGAATATGAGAAACCTCAAGGCCCCCGAGGACATCCCAATACTGGGAGCCTCCCTGGATCACAGGGGCATTCGGACACAACCTGAGCAGCTACCTCCACGAAGGCATGCACACAGATGTCAACAGAGATAGACGGTTGAGCTGGACAGGCCATTAGGCCCTAATCTCAACTCTTGCTTTGGTTTCCAGGTGTCACTCCTCAGAGGCTTTGGTTCGAAGAACAGGATATGGGGCTTGCGTGAGGCACAGAACAGAACTCCTCTCGTCTCCACAAGGGAACCTTCCTTGTTGGAGCCGTGTCAAACACCTCAGGTTGGAGAAACCTGCAGAGACCCTGAGCCACCTCCACATTCCAAGGTCTCCCAGGCCACCAAGTCACAGGAGGACTCATCTTCAGGAGAGTCCATTTCAACTCTCCCCTCTGGGTAACTCACCCAGGAGCCCGCAGATTGAGCCTGCATTTCCTGACTAAAGAGAGGGAATAAGAGGTGGCGTTCCCAGGCATCCATGCTTAGACACCTGCTCTCGAGTCTTTCCGTATGGGGCCTCCTGGAACCATCCAATAGGACTCGACTGTCGTGCAGAAGGAAACCTTGAGGTTTGGAGTAGTTCACAAATCCCATCGTAGGCAAACCTCACTGGCCTCATCAAGCCCCCATACCCATCAGGAAGAGGCCATGCGGGACAAAAACTCTAGCCTGAGGCACGTCTCATAGTTGACATAACCTCAGTGCAGGAGATCTCGATTCAGCCTCTGCAGAGTGGGCCTGCCGTGCCCTCGGGCCCAAACCTCACCCTAGCTTGTGTTTTCAGACTTCCTTCCTCACACTCCTCGCAAACAAGCCCTCCGGACTAGGAACTCCAGAAGGACAACCCAGCCCAGTGTCTGCCAAACGGAAGAGAAACGTTTCCCTGGTGGGCTCTCCAGAAAACCCAGATGAGGATCAACCTGCTCGGGCCTCGACGGTACCCGAACTGGATAGGCTGCTCTGGGCACTCATGCTCTGTCTGACACAGCCTGAAGCCAGACGTCCAGACAGACAAGGAGACAGCTGGCCGCACACCCAGCACTTCGGACACGCCATGGTCTTATGCCGTCACCTCTTCCTAACCTTGGTTTTCAGATATCTAAACCTAGACATTATATCAATTCTCCACACAGCTGGGTATCGCACGCACAAAACAGACTCCTCCTTCCCCATGGCTGTAAAGCTTGCTCTTGGCATGGAGTCACACTCAGGGTGGGAGAAACCTTCATGGCCCCTGATGCCACGCCCAAACGTGAGTGCATCTTGGGCACAAATTTACACTGTGACCCTCAGCATGAGCCCCATGTCAAAGACAGGCCTGTCAGGGCCTGCACCAAGAGCCCGCATATGGGGCTTGCCAAGCCCCTATGCACACAATCCTCACCAGTGTTTGAGTTTTCCAGTCACCCTGCCCTTACCTGGGGCTCTGCTCTGGAGTCCCTTTCTTGGAGAGGCACATGAGCCAGACAACACGACTCCACCCTTCCCACAAAATGGCCCCACACTCTTGGGAGCTGGTACAAATCCCCAGAGAGGGATACTCGTCCACAGTCCCTGAGGCCACCCCTCCAATCCACGGCTATCCCGGACACAACATCCAGAGACAAAAGCCTGAAGGATCGCTTCCCACTCGCCCTTGTTTCAGAGGCCCAGGAGCTCCCTCTCGGGCGGTACATCTGGCCTGCCATACCCTAGGCGCCACTCATAAGCTGAGTTTGTGTTTTCACACTTCTGTGCCCACAGCCTGGACCCGCACATCCTCCAGGCTAGGGCCTCTGGAGCCAAAGCGAAAGATTGTGCCTGCCCTCCCAAGGAAAGTGTGCCCAATCCATTGACCACAACCCTACAGGTAGGGAAAAGCTCCAAGGACCCTGAGGCCATCAATAGTGTAGGCCACCATGGACTAAGAGGGGCTCTCTGACACCAGCGGAGCAACTATCTCCACTTAGACTCTCAGACAGTGTCCCCAGATACAGAAGGTTGAAATGGACAGGCCCACAGGCCCTAATCTGAACCTTAGCTTTGGTTTCCATGTGTCCGTCCTCAGAGGACTGTTTTCATAGACCAGCACACGGGGCTTTTCTGAGGCACCAAACCAAACCTCTCTCGTCTCCACATGGGGAGCTTTCTTACTGGGGATGTATCAAACCCTTAAGGTAGGAGAGTTCCGTAGGGCCCCTGAACAACCAGCACATTCCAAGGTCTCCATGGACCCAAACGAACATTATGACGCATCCTCAGGAGAGGCCATTTCAACTCAGCCCCCTGGGTAGCGTGCCCCAGAGGCAGCAAATCAAACATATATTGGCGCAAATGGCCAATGAGAATGCGAGGCATGCTGTACAGGGATCCATCCTTCGAACCCTGCTCTCCAGTCCTTCCGTATGGTATGTCCTGGAGCCATGCAACAGGACTCGAATGTCCCGCAGAAGGAAACCTTGTGGTTTGGGGCAACCTCCAAACTCAGCGTGGGAAAACTTCCTTGGCCTCATGAGGCCCCCGCTTCATGAACGTGCCATCATGAACACATACTCCAGCCTCAGCCAACGTCTGATCCTCAGCCTGACTTCAGATGCAGGAGATTTTGTTTCAGCCTCTGCAGAGTGGGCCTGCTCTGCCCTTGGCTCCAATCTTCATCCTAGCTTGTGTTTTCAGACTTCCGTCCTCACACTCCTGGCCCACAAACCCTCTCTACTGGGAATTCTCCAGAATATGAGAAACCTCAAGGCCCCCGAGGACATCCCACTACTGGGAGCCTCCCTGGACACACAGGGGCATTCGGACACAACCTGAGCAGCTACCTCCACGAAGGTATGCACACAGATGTCAACAGAGATAGATGGTTGAGCCGGACAGGCCCTTAGGCCCTAATCTCAACTCTTGCTTTGGTTTCCAGGTGTCACTCCTCAGAGGCTTTGGTTCGAAGAACAGGATATGGGGCTTGCGTGAGGCACAGAACAGAACTCCTCTCGTCTCCACAAGGGAACCTTCCTTGTTGGAGCCGTGTCAAACACCTCAGGTTGGAGAAACCTGCAGAGACCCTGAGCCACCTCCACATTCCAAGGTCTCCCAGGCCACCAAGCCACAGGAGGACTCATCTTCAGGAGAGTCCATTTCAACTCTCCCCTCTGGGTAACTCACCCAGGAGCCCGCAGATTGAGCCTGCATTTCCTGATTAAAGAGAGGGAATAAGAGGTGGCGTTCCCAGGCATCCATGCTTAGACACCTGCTCTCGAGTCTTTCCGTATGGGGCCTCCTGGAACCACCCAATAGGACTCGACTGTCGTGCAGAAGGAAACCTTGAGGTTTGGAGTAGTTCACAAATCCCATCGTAGGCAAGCCTCCCTGGCCTCATGAAGCCCCCACACCCTTCAGGAAGAGGCCATGCGGGACAAAAACTCTAGCCTGAGGCACGTCTCATAGTTGACATGACCTCAGTGCAGGAGATCTCGATTCAGCCTCTGCAGAGTGGGCCTGCCGTGCCCTCGGGCCCAAACCTCACGCTAGCTTGTGTTTTCAGACTTCCTTCCTCACACTCCTGGCAAACAAGCCCTCCGGACTAGGAACTCCAGAACGACAACCCAGCCCAGTGTCTGCCCAACGGAAGAGAAACGTTACCCTGGGGGGCTCTCCAGAAAACCCAGATGAGGATCAACCTGCTCGGGCCTCGACGGTACCCGAACTGGATAGCCTGCTCTGGGCACTCATGCTCTGTCTGACACAGCCTGAAGCCAGACGTCCAGACAGACAAGGAGACAGCTGGCCGCACACCCAGCACTTCGGACACGCCATGGTCTTATGCCGTCACCTCTTCCTAACCTTGGTTTTCAGATATCTGAACCTAGACATTATATCAATTCTCCACACAGCTGGGTATCGCACGCACAAAACAGAACTCCTCCTTCCCCATGGCTGTAAAGCTTGCTCTTGGCATGGAGTCACACCTTCAGGGTGGGAGAAACCTTCATGGCCCCTGATGCCACGCCCAAACTTGAGCGCTGCTTGGGCACAAATTCACACTGTGACCCTCAGCATGAGCCCCATGTCAAAGACAGGCCTGTCAGGGCCTGGACCAAGAGCCCGCATATGGGGCTTGCCAAGCCTTTATGCACCCAATCCTCACCAGTGTTTGAGATTTTCCAGTCGCCCAGCTTTTACCTGGGGCTCTGCTCTGGAGTCCCTTTCTTGGAGAGGCACATGAGCCAGACAACACGACTCCACCCTTCCCACAAAATGGCCCCACACTCTTAGGAGCTGAGACAAATCCCCAGAGAGGGATACTCGTCCACAGTCCCTGAGGCCACCCCTCCAATCCACGGCTATCCCGGACACAACATCCAGAGACAAAAGACTGAAGGAACGCTTCCCACTCTCCCTTGTTTCAGAGTGTAGTGTAGGCCACCCTGGACTAAGAGGTGCTCTCTGGCACCAGCGGAGCACCTATCTCCACATAGACTCTCAGACAGTGTCCCCAGAGACAGAAGGTTGAAATGGACAGGCCCCCAGGCCCTAATCTGAACCTTAGCTTTGGTTTCCATGTGTCTGTCCTCAGAGGACTGTTTTCGGAGACCAGCACACGGGGCTTTTCTGAGGCACCAAACCAAACCTCTCTCGTCTCCACATGGGGAGCTTTCTTACTGGGGATGTATCAAACCCTTAAGGTAGGAGAGTTCCGTAGGGCCCCTGAACAACCAGCACATTCCAAGGTCTCCATGGACCCAAACGCACATTATGACGCATCCTCAGGAGAGGCCATTTCAACTCAGCCGCTGGGTAGCGTGCCCCAGAGGCAGCAAATCAAACATCTCTTGGCGCAAATGGCCAATGGGAATGCGAGGCATGCTGTACAGGGATCCATCCTTCGAACCCTGCTCTCCAGTCCTTCCGTATGGTATGTCCTGGAGCCATGCAACAGGACTCGAATGTCCCGCAGAAGGAAACCTTTTTGTTTGGGGCAACCTCCAAACTCAGCGTGGGAAAACTTCCTTGGCCTCATGAGGCCCCCGCTTCATGAAGGTGCCATCATGGACACATACTCCAGCCTCAGCCAACGTCTGATCCTCAGCCTGACTTCAGATGCAGGAGATTTTGTTTCAGCCTCTGCAGAGTGGGCCTGCTCTGCCCTTGGCTCCAATCTTCATCCTAGCTTGTGTTTTCAGACTTCCGTCCTCACACACCTGGCCCACAAACCCTTTCTTTTTGAGACACATGAGCCAGACAACACGACTCCACCCTTCCCACAAAATGACCCCAATCTCTTGGGATCTGGGACAAATCCCCAGAGAGGGATACTCCTCCACAGTCCCTGAGGCCACCCCTCCCATCCACGGCTATCCCGGGCACAACATCCAGAGACAAAAGCCTGAAGGAACGCCTCCCACTCGCCCTTCTTACAGAGGCCCAGGAGCTCCCTCTCGGGCTGTACATCCGGCCTGCCATACCCTAGGCGCCACTGATAAGCTGAGTTTGTGCTTTCAGACTTCTGTGCCCACAGCCTGGACCCACACAACCTCCAGGCTAGGGCCTCTGGAGCCACAGCGAAAATTGTGCCTGCCCTCTCCAAGGAAAGTGTGCCCAATCCATTGACCAAAACCCTACAGGTTAGGGAAAAGCTCGAAGGCCCCTGAGGCCATCAATAGTGTAGGCCACCTTGGACTAAGAGGGGCTCTCTGACACTAGCGGAGCAACTATCTCCACTTAGATTCTCAGACAGTGTCCCCAGAGACAGAAGGTTGAAACGGACAGGCCCCCAGGCCCTAATCTGAACCTTAGCTTTGGTTTCCTTGTGTCCGTCCTCAGAGGACTATTTTCGTAGACCAGTACACGGGGCTTTTCCGAGGCACCAAACCAAATCTCTCTCGTCTCCACATGGGGAGCTTTCTAACTGGGGATGTATCAAACCCTTCAGGTAGGAGAGTTCTGCAGGTCCACTGAACAACCAGCACATTCCAAGGTCTCCATGGACCCAAACGCACATTATGATGCATCCTCAGGAGAGGCCATTTCAACTCAGCCCCCTGGGTAGCGTACCCCAGAGGCAGAAGATCAAACATATCTTGTCGCTAATGGCCAATGGGAATGCGAGGCATGCTGTACAGGGATCCATCCTTCGAACCCTGCTCTCTAGTCCTTCTATATGGTATGTCATGGAGCCATGCAACAGGACTCGAATGTCCCGCAGAAGGAAACCTTTTTGTTTGGGGCAACCTCCAAACTCAGCGTGGGAAAACTTCCTTGGCCTCATGAGGCCCCCGCTTCATGAAGGTGCTATAATGGACACATACTCCAGCCTCAGCCAACGTCTGATCCTCAGCCTCACTTCAGAAGCAGGAGTTTTTGATTCAGCCTCTGCAGAGTGGGCCTGCTCTGCCCTGGGCTCCAATCCTCACCCTAGCTTGTGTTTTAAGACTTCCGTCCTCACACTCCTGGCCCACAAACCCTCCCTACTGGGAATTCTGGGGCCACAATGAAGCACTCTGCCTGCCTCCCAGGAGAAAAACATTGTCTATGGTGTGCCCAGAAAGGCCAAATGAGGATCAAACTGCTTGGCCCTCGGCAACACCCCAATTGCATAGGCTACCTTAAACACTGATGCTCTGTCGCAAATAGCCTGAGCCCAGACATTCCAGCAGACACCGACACAGCTGGCTGCAAACCCAGCACTTTGGACACGCCACTGCCTTAGGCCACCATCCATTCCCATCCTGGGTTTTCAGTCATCGGAAACTAGACCTTATCTCCAATCCCCGCACAGGGGGGAACCTGATGTACAAGTCAGAACCCCTCCTTCCCCATGGCAAGAAAACTTGCTGCTGGCAGTGAGTCAAACCTTCAGTGTAGGAGAAAACGACATGGCCCATGAGGCCACACACATGCGTGAGGGCCGCCTTGGGCACAAACACACATTGTGACCCTCAGCGTGAGTACCTTATTCAAGTAACGCCTCTCACTGACTGGACCAAGAGCCCACATATGTGGTTTGCCTTGCCCATAGGCATCCAGGACTAACTAGATGGTGTGTATTCCAGTTGAGGGAACCCACTGCTGTGCTCTAGACCCCTGCTCCTGGGGGGTCCACTGTGGCAGAAAACAGTACTCTTCCCTTCCTACTGAATGAACCCAAACACATGGGAGCTTGGACAATCCCCCGAGTAGAAGGCTCTTCCTCGGCCCCTGAAGCAACCCCTACCCTGAACGCCCACTGTGAACGCAACACCCAGAGACAAAAGCCTGAGCGACTGCCTCCCACTTGCCCTCCTTTGATATCCAGAGGATCTCCCCTCACGGACTGGAGATCAGGCCTGCCATTACCATGGCGCCTAGCTGAGCCAAGTTTGCTTTTTCAGACATCTGTCCCCACAGCCCTGGCAAACACAGCCTCTAGGCTGGGTCCTCTGGAGCCATACCACAGGACCGTGCCTGTTGTCTCCTGGGAAACTGTGTCCATTCCTTAAGCCACACACCTCCAGAATATGAGAAACCTCAAGGCCCCCGAGGACATCCCACTACTGGGAGCCTCCCTGGACACACAGGGGCATTCGGACACCAGCTGAGCAGCTACCTACACGAAGGCATGTACACAGATGTCAACAGATAGAAGGTTGAGCCGGACAGGCCCTTAGGCCGTAATCTCAACTCTTGCTTTGGTTTCCAGTTGTCACTCCTCAGAGGCTTTGGTTCGAAGAACAGGATATGGGGCTTTCCTGAGGCACTGAACAGAACTCCTCTCGTCACCAAATGGGAAGCTTCCTTGTTGGAGCCGTGTGAAACACCTCAGCTTGGAGAATCCTGCAGAGTCCCTGAGCCACCTCCACATTCCAAGGTCTCCCAGGCCACCAAGCCACAGTAGGACTCATCTTCAGGAGAGTCCATTTCAACTCTCCCCTCTGGGTAGCTCACCCAGGAGCCCTCAGACTGAGCCAGTCTTGTCCTGACTAAAGAGTGGGAATATGAGGTGGCGTTCCCAGGCATCCATGCTTAGACACCTGCTCTCGAGTCTTTCCGTATGGGGCCTCCTGGAACCATCCAATAGGACTCGACTGTCGAGCAGAAGGAAACCCTGAGGTTTGGAGGAGTTCAGAAATCCCATCGTAGGCAAACCTCCCTGGCCTCATGAAGCACCCACACCCTTCAGGAAGAGGCCATGCTGGACAAAAACTCTAGCCTGGGGCACGTCTCATAGTTGACATGACTTCAGTGCAGGAGATCTCCATTCAGCCTCTGCAGAGTGGGCCTGCCTTGTCCTCGGTCCCAAACCTCACGCTAGCTTGTGTTTTCAGACTTCCTTCCTCAGACTCCTGGCAAACAAGCCATCCGGACTAGGAACTCCAGAACCAACACCCAGCCCAGTGTCTGCCCAACGGATGAAAAACGTTTCCCTGTGGGTCTCTCCAGAAAACCCAGATGAGAATCAACCTGCTCGGGCCTCGACGGTACCCGAGCTGGATAGGCTGCTCTGGGCACTCATGCTCTGTCTGACACAGCCTGAAGCAAGACGTCCAGACAGACAAGGAGACAGCTGGCCGCACACCCAGCACTTCAGACACGCCATGGTCTTATGCCGTCACCACTTCCTAACCTTGGTTTTCACATATCTGAACCTAGATATTATATCAATTCTGGACACAGCTGGGTATCACAAGCACAAAACAGAAGTCCTGCTTCGCCATGGCTGTAAAGCTAGCTCGTGGCATGGAGTCACACCTTCAGGGTGGGAGAAACCTTCATGGCCCCTGATGCCACACCCAAACTTGAGTGCTGCTTGGGCACAAATTCACACTGTGACCCTCAACATGAGCCCCATGTCAAAGAAAGGACTGTCAGGGCCTGGACCAAGAGCACGCATATGGGGCTTGCCAAGCCCCTATGCACCCAATCCTCACAAGGGTTTGAGTTTTCCAGTCGCCCCGCCCGTACCTGGGGCTCTGCTCTGGAATCCCTTTCTTTTTGAGACACATGAGCCAGACAACACGACTCCACCCTTCCCACAAAATGACCCCAAACTCTTGGGAGCTGGGACAAATCCCCAGAGAGGGATACTCGTCCACAGTCCCTGAGGCCACCCCTCCAATCCACGGCTATCCCGGACACAACATCCAGAGACAAAAGCCTGAAGGAACGATTCCCACTCGCCCTTCTTTCAGAGGCCCAGGAGCTCCCTCTCGGGTTGTACATCCGGCCTGCCATACCCTAGGCGCCACTCATAAGCTGAGTTTGTGCTTTCAGATTTCTGTGCCCACAGCCTGGACCCACACAACCTCCAAGCTAGGGCCTCTGGAGCCACAGCGAAAATTGTGCCTGCCCTCTCCAAGGAAAGTGTGCCCAATCCATTGACCACAACCCTACAGCTTAGGGAAAAGCTCCAAGGCCCCTGAGGCCATCAATAGTGTAGGCCACCCTGGACTAGAGAGGGGCTCTCTGACACTAGCGGAGCAACTATCTCCACTTAGACTCTTAGACAGTGTCCCCAGAGACAGAAGGTTGAAATGGACAGGCCCCCAGGCCCTAATCTGAACCTTAGCTTTGGTTTCCTTGTGTCCGTCCTCAGAGGACTGTTTTCGTAGACCAGCCCACGGGGCTTTTCCGAGGCACCATACGAAACCTCTCTCGTCTCCACATGGAGAGCTTTCTTACTGGGGATGTATCAAACCCTTCAGGTAGGAGAGTTCCGCAGGGCCACTGAACAACGAGCACATTCCAAGGTCTCCATGGACCCAAACGAACATTATGACGCATCCTCAGGGGAGGCCATTTCAACTCAGCCCTCTGGGTAGCATGCCCCAGAGGCAGCAGATCAAACATATCTTGTCGCTAATGGCCAATGGGAATGCGAGGCATGCTGTACAGGGATCCATCCTTCGAACCCTGCTCTCCAGTCCTTCGATATGGTATGTCCTGGAGCCATGCAACAGGACTCGAATGTCCCGCAGAAGGAAACATTGTGGTTTGGGGCAAACTCCAAACTCAGCGTGGGAAAACTTCCTTGGCCTCATGAGGCCCCCGCTTCATGAAGGTGCCATCATGGACACATACTCCAGCCTCAGCCAACGTCTGATCCTCAGCCTGATTTCAGATGCAGGAGATTTTGATTCGGCCTCTGCAGAGTGGGCCTGCTCTGCCCTTGGCTCCAATCCTCACCCTAGCTTGTGTTTTCAGACTTACGTCCTTATACACCTGGTTCACAAAGCCTCCCTACTGGGAATTCTGGGCCACAATGAAGAACTCTGTCTGCCTCCCAAGAGAATATCTTTGTCTATGGTGCTGCCCAGAAACCCCACATGAGGATCAAACTGCTTGGCCCTCAGCAACACCCCAATTGCATAGGCTACCTTAAACACTGATGCACTGTCGCAAATAGCCTGAGCTCAGTCCTTCCAACGGACACCGACACAGCTGTGTGCACACCCAGCACATTGGACCCGCCACTGCCTTAGGCCACCATCCAACCCAACCTGGGTTTTCAGTCATCGGAACCCAGACCTTATCTCCAATCCCTGCACAGGGGGGAACCTGATGCACAAGCCAGAACCCCTCCTTCCCCATGGCAAGAAACCGTGCTGCTGGCAGTGAGTCAAAACTTCAGTGTAGAGGAAAACGGCATGGCCCATGAGGCCACACCCATGCTTGAGGGCCGCCTTGGGCAGAAACACACATTGAGACCCTCAGCGTGAGTACCTTATTCAAGTAACGCCTCTCAGTGACTGGACCAAGAGCCCACATATGTGGCTTGCCTTGCCCATAGGTACCCAGGACTAACTAGATGGTGTGTATTCCAGTTGAGGGAATCCACTGCTATGCTCTAGAGTCCCTCTCCTGGGGGGTCCCCTGTGGCAGAAAACAGTACTCTTCCCTTCCCACAGAATGAACCCAAACACATGGGAGCTTGGACAATCCCCCGAGAGGAAGGCTCTTCCTCGGCGCCTGATGCAAACCCTACCGTGAACGGCCACTGTGAACGCAACACACAGAGACAAAAGCCTGAGCAACTGCCTCCCACTAGCCCTCCTTTGATATCCAGAGGATCTCCCGTCACGGACTGGAGATCAGGCCTGCCATTACCTTGGCCCCTAGCTGAGCCAAGTTTGCTTTTTCAGACATCTGTCCCCACAGCCCTGGCAACACAGCCTCTAGGCAGGGTCCTCTGGAGCCATACCACAGGACCATGCCTGCTGTCTCCTGGGAAACTGTGCCCAATCCTTTGGCCACACACCTTCAGAATATGAGAAACCTCAAGGCCCCAGAGGACATCCCACTACTGGGAGCCTCCCTGGACACACAGGGGCATTCGGACACAAGCTTAGCAGCTACCTCCACGAAGGCATGCACACAGATGTCAACAGAGATAGACGGTTGAGCCGGACAGGCCCATAGGCCGTAATCTCAACTCTTGCTTTGGTTTCCAGGTGTCACTCCTCAGAGGCTTTGGTTCGAAGAACAGTATATGGGGCTTTCCTGAGGCACCGAACAGAACTCCTCTCGTCTCCACATGGGAAGCTTCCTTGTTGGAGCCGTGTCAAACACCTCAGGTTGGAGAATACTGCAGAGTCCCTGAGCCACCTCCACATTCCAAGGTCTCCCAGGCCACCTAGCCACAGTAGGACTCATCTTCAGGAGAGTCCATTTCAACTCTCCCCTCTGGGTAGCTCACCCAGGAGCCCTCAGATTGAGCCTGTCTTGTCCTGACTAAAGAGTGGGAATATGAGGTGGCGTTCCCAGGCATCCATGCTTAGACACCTGCTCCTGAGTCTTTCCGTATGGGGCCTCCTGGAACCATCCAATAGGACTCGACTGTCGTGAAGAAGGAAACCTTGAGGTTTGGAGTAGTTCACAAATCCCATCGTAGGCAAACTCCCTGGCCTCATGAAGCCCCCACACCCTTCAGGAAGAGGCCATGCTGGACAAAAACTCTAGCCTGGGGCACGTCTCATAGTTCACATGACTTCAGTGCAGGAGATCTCCATTCAGCCTCTGCAGAGTGGGCCTGCCGTGCCCTCCGTCCCAAACCTCATGCTAGCTTGTGTTTTCAGACTTCCTTCCTCACACTCCTGGCAAACAAGCCCTCCGGACTAGTAACTCCAGAACCACAACCCAGCCAAGTTTCTGCCAAATGGAAGAAAAACGTTTACCTGTGGGGCTCTCCAGAAAACCCAGATGAGGATCAACCTGCTCGGGCCTACGGTACCCGATCTGGATAGGCTGCTCTGGGCACTCATGCTCTGTCTGACACAGCCTGAAGCAAGACGTCCAGACAGACAAGGAGACACTAAGGCGCACACCCAGCACTTCGGACACGCCATGGTCTTATGCCGTCACATCTTCCTAACCTTGGTTTTCAGATATCTGAACCTAGACATTATATCAATTCTCCACACAGCTGGGTATCGCAAGCACAAAACAGAAGTCCTGCTTCCCCATGGCTGTAAAGCTTGCTCTTGGCATGGAGTCACACCTTCAGGGTGGGAGAAACCTTCATGGCCCCTGATGCCACGCCCAAACGTGAGTGCTGCATGGGCACAAATTCACACTGTGACCCTCAGCATGACCTCCATGTCAAGAAAGGCCTGTCAGGGCCTGGACCAAGAGCCCGCATATGGGGCTTGCCAAGCCCCTATGCACCCAATCCTCACCAGAGTTTGAGTTTTCCAGTCGCACCGCCCGTACCTGGGGCTCTGCTCTGGAATCCCTTTCTTGGAGAGACACATGAGCCAGACAACACGACTCCACCCTTCCCACAAAATGACCCCAAACTCTAGGGAGCTGGGTCAAATACCCAGAGAGGGATACTCGTCCACAGTCCCTGAGGCCACCCCTCCAATCCACGGCTATCCCGGACACATCATCCAGAGACAAAAGCCTGAAGGAACGCCTCCCACTCGCCCTTCTTTCAAAGGCCCAGGAGCTCCCTCTCGGGCTCTACATCCGGCCTGCCATACTTTAGGCGCCACTCATAAGCTGATTTTGTTTTTTCAGACTTTTGTGCCCACAGCCTGGACCCACACACCTCCAAGCTAGGGCCTCTGGAGCCACAGCGAAAGTTTGTGCCTGCCCTCTCCAAGGAAAGTGTGCCCAATTCATTGACCACAACCCTACAGGTTAGGGAAAAGCTCCAAGGCCCCTGAGGCCATCAATAGTGTAGGCCACCCTGGACAAAGAGGGGCTCTCTGACACCAGCAGAGCAACTATCTCCACTTAGACTCTCAGACAGTGTCCCCAGAGACAGAAGGTTGAAATGGACATGCCCCCAGGCCCTAATCTGAACCATAGCTTTGGTTTCCATGTGTCCGTCCTCAGAGGATTGTTTTCAGAGACCAGCACATGGGGCTTTTCCGAGGCACCAAACCAAACCTCTCTCGTCTCCACATGGGGAGCTTTCTTGCTGGTGATGTATCAAAGCCTTCAGGTAGGAGAGTTCCGCAGGGCCACTGAACAATCAGCACATTCCAAGGTCTCCATGGACCCAAACGCACATTATGACGCATCCTCAGGAGAGGCCATTTCAACTCAGCCCCCTGAGTAGCGTGCCCCAGAGGCAGCAGATCAATCATATCTTTTCGCTAATGGCCAATGGGAATACGAGGCATGCTGTACAGGGATCGATCCTTCGAACCCTGCTCTCCAGTCCTTCCGTATGGTATGTCCTGGAGCCATGCAACAGGACTCGAATGTCCCGCAGAAGGAAAGCTTGTGGTTTGGGTCAACCTCCAAACTCAGCTTGGGAAAACTTCCTTGGCCGCATGTGGCCCCCGCTTCATGAAGGTGCCATCATGGACACATACTCCAGCCTCAGCCAACGTCTGATCCTCAGCCTGATTTCAGATGCAGGAGATTTTGATTCGGCCTCTGCAGAGTGGGCCTGCTCTGCCCTTGGCTCCAATCCTCACCCTAGCTTGTGTTTTCAGACTTGCGTCCTCACACACCTGGTCCACAAACCCTCCCTACTGGGAATTCTGGGGCCACAATGAAGCACTCTGCCTGCCTCCCAGGAGAAAAACATTGTCTATGGTGCTGCCCAGAAACCCCAAATGAGGATCAAACTGTTTGGCCCTCGGCAACACCCCAATTGCATAGTCTACGTTAAACACTGATGCTCTGTTGCACACTGAGCACGTCAGAACCGCCATGGCCTTAGGTCGTCATCTCTTCCCCACTGCGGTTTTCAGGATTCGGAACATAGACCTGATCTCCAACCACTGCCCAGGGTTGAAAATGATGCAGAAATTAGAGCTCCTTCCCCATGGCTAGAAACCTTGTGACTGGCATGTTGTCCAAAGTTCAATGTAGTTGAATCCAGTGTGGCCCTGAGGCCCCGCCCATGCTCGTGGGCCACAATGGTCAAAAACACACATTGAGACCCTCAGCCTTAGCCAGTACTCAAGTAAGGCCTCTCAGTGGCTAAATGAAGAGACAGCATATTGGGCCTGCCATGCCCCTAAGCCCCAATTTTTAACCATAGTTTGGGTTGTCCCTTCACTCTTCCCCAGGGTTCTGCTTTGGAATTCCTGTTTGGTTGGGACACCTGAGGTAACAAACCTGAAAGGAGACCTCCCGTCCACAGACTGACGAAAAACTATTGGGACCGCCCAAATCCACAGAGAGGAAGATTCGTCCATGGCCCATAAGGCCTCCCCACATTCTTCGTCCATCGTTGATACAAAATATAGAGACAAAAGCCTGAGAAAGCGCCTCAGACTCGCCGTTTCTTCATATCCTGAAAAGTTCTTCTCATGGTGTGTAGATAGGGCCTGCCATACCTACATCCCCACACCAAAGCTGTGTTGTGTTTTCAGACTTCTGTCCTCAAAGTCCTGGGCCACACACCCTACAGGCTGGAGCCCATGGAGCCACACATTAGAAATGTGCCTACCCAATCCATGGGAATTCTGCCCATTCCATTGTCCAAATTCGTACAAATTAGGAGAACCCTCCAAAGCCCCCGAGGCCATCTCAATAGTGTAGGTCTCCCGGGTCAAACAAGTGCGGACTGATACCAGCTGAGCATCTACCTCCACTCATACCATAGATGGATGTCCCCAGAGAATAGATTGAACCAGACAGGACCCTTGGCCATTATCGAATCCATTGCTTTGGTTACAGGCATGTCTCCTCAAAAGCCTGGATTCCAATTCCAGCATAGGGAAATTCCTGAGGCACCCATCAGAACAAATCTCGTCTCCACAGGATACTTGTGCATGGGAGCTATGTCAAAAGTTTAGCAGAATTCTTCAGGGTCCCGGTGCCACCGCCCAATTCTAAGGCCCCCATGGACACAAACACACATTAGGCCCCATCCTCTGGAAAGTCCATTTCAACTCAGCCACCCCGGTTGGTCCCGCAGAGCCATCACATCTCAACTGTCTTGTTGCTAGGAGACAATGGGAATGCGAGGCAGGCTTCCCTGGCATCCATCCTCGAACGATGCTCTGGAGTCATTACAAGGGGATGTCCTGGTGCTGCCCAACAGGTCTCAATGGTCCCGCAGAAGGAATCCATGAAGGGGGCATCCCAAAACCCCCAACGTGGGAAAACCTCCATGGCCTAGAGACTTTGCTCCCTTCATGAAGGGGCAGTCATGCACAGACTCCAACCTGAGCCAATTTCTGATCCTCACCGTGACTTCAGATGCTTGAGATATTGGTTCAGATATGCAGGGCGTAACTGCCGTGCCCTTGGCCTGAAGCCCAAGTCTAGCTTGTGTTCTCAAACTAATGTCCTCACACGCCTAGCCCAGAAGCCCTCAAGTTGGCAATTCCGGATCCCACAATGCAGCACTCTGCCTGACCTCTAGAAAAAATATCTTGCCTAATGAGCTTCCCAGTCACCTCAAATGAGGATAAACCTACACGGCACTCGACTATACCCAAATTATAGAGTCTAACCTGGGCACTAATCCACAGTCTGACACAACCTGAGCCCGAACCTCCTGAACAACAGCCAGGAAGCTGACCGCACACTGAGCACCTCAGACCCGCCATGGCCTTAGGTCGTCATCTCTTCCCAACTGTGGTTTTCAGGCTTCAGAACATAGACCTTATCTCCAACCACTGCCAAGGGTTGAAAATGATGCAGAAATCAGAACTCCTTCCCCAATGCTAGAAACCTTGTGACTGGCATGTTGTCCAAAGTTCAGTGTAGTTGAAACCAGTGTGGCCCATGAGGCCCCGCCCATGCTCGCGGGCCACGTTGGTCACAAACACACATTGTGACCCTCAGCCTGAGCCCAGTCCTCAATTAAGGCCTCTCAGCGGCTGGATGAAGAGACAGCATATTGGTCCTGCCATGCCCCTAGGCCCCAATTTTTAACCATAGTTTGGGTTGTCCCTTCACTCTTCCCCAGGGCTCTGCTTTGGAATTCCTCTTTGTTTGGGAAACCTGAGGTAACAAACCTGAATGGAGACCTCCCATCCCACAGAATGAAGAAAAACAATTGGGACCGGGCCAAATCCACAGAGAGGAAGATTCGTCTATGGCCCATAAGGCCTCCCCACATTCCTCGGCCATGTTTGATACAAAATATATAGACATAAGTCTGAGCAAGCGCCTCAGACTTGCTCTTTCTTCATATCCTGAAGAGTTTTTCTCATGGTTTGTAGATTGGGCCTGCCATACCTACGTCCCCAAACCTAAGCTGAGTTTGTGTTTTCAGACTTCTGTCCTCAAGTTCTGGGCCACACCCTCCAGGCTGGGGCTCCTGGAGCCACACATTAGGACTGTACCTACGCCATGCATGGGAATTCTGCCCATTCCATTTCCAAAATCGTACAAATTAGGAGAACCCTCCAAAGTACACGAGGCCATCCCAATAGTGTAGGTCTCCCGGGACAAACAAGGCCGGTCTGACACCAGCTGAGCATCTACCTCCACTCATACCATAGATGGATGTTGCCAGAGAAGAAGATGGAACCAGACAGGACACTAGGCCATAATCGGATCCATTGATTTGGTTTACAAGCATGTCTCCTCAGAAGCCTGGATTCCAATCCCAGCATAGGGGGGTTTCCTGAGCTCCCATCAGAACAAATCTCGTCTCCGCAAGGAAACTTGTGCATGGGAGCTATGTCAAAAGCTAAGGAGAATACTTCAGGGGCCCGGTGCCACTGCCCCATTCCAAGGCTCCCATGGACACAAACACACATTAGTACCCATCCTCAGGAAAGTGCATTTCAACTCTCCACCCCGGTTGCTCCTGCATAGCCATCTGATCTCAAGTGTCTTTTGCTAGGAGACAATTGGAATGAAAGGCGGGCTTCCCTTGCATCCATCCTAGAACGGTGTTCTGGAGTCTTTCCATATGGGATGTCCTGGGGCTGTGCAACAGTTCTCAATTGTCCCGCAGAAGGAATCCTTGAAGGGGGCATCCCACAACTCCCACCGTGGGAAAACCTCCATGGCCTTGAGACTCCGCTCCGTTCATGAAGGGCAGTCATTCACAGAAACTCCAACCTGAGCCATCGTCTGATCCTCGCTGTGACTTCATTTGCTTGAGATATTGTTTCAGATCTGCAGGGGATACCTGCCGTGCCCTCGGCCTGAAGCCCAAGTCTAGCTTGTGTTCTCAGACTTCTGTCCTCACACGCCTGGCCCAGAAGCCCTCAAGTTTGGCAATTCTGGACTCACAATGCAGCACTCTGCCTGCCTTCTAGAAAAAATATATTGCCTAATGAGCTGCCAGGCACCTCAAAGTAGGATAAACGTACACGGCACTCGACTGTATCCTAATTAAATAGTCTAACCTGGGCACTGATGCACTGTCTGACACAACCTGAGCCCGAAACTCCTGGCCAACACCAAGGCACCTGACCGCACACTGAGCACATCAGACCCGCCATGGCCTTAGGTCGTCATCCCTTCCCAACGGCGGTTTTCAGGCTTCAGAACCTAGACCTTATCGCCAACAACCGCCCAGGTTTGAAAATGATGCAGAAATCAGAACTCCTGCCCCATGGCTAGAAACCTTGTGATTGGCATGTTGTCCAAAGTTCAGTGTAGTTGAAACCAGTGTGTCCCATGAGGCCCGCCCATGCTCATGGGCCACATTGGTCAAAAACACACATTGTGACCCTCATCCTGAGCCCAGTCCTCAAGTAAGGCCTCTCAGTGGCTGGATGAAGAGACAGCATATTGGGCCTTCCATGCCCCTAGGCTCCAATTTTTAACCATAGTTTGGGTTGTCCCTTCACTCTTCCCCAGGAGTGCATTCCCCTGCTTTGGAATTCCTCTTTGGTTGGGACACCTGAGATAACAAACATGATTGGAAACCTCCCATCCCACAGATTGACGAAAAACAATTGGGACCGGACCAAATCCACAGAGAGGAAGATTCGTCCATGGCCCATGAGGCCTCCCCACATTCCACGGCCATCGTTGATACAAAATATGGAGACAAAAGCCTGTGCAAGCGCCTAAGATTCGCTCTTTCTTCATATCCTGAAGAGTTCTTCTCATGGTTTGTAGATTGGGCCTGCTATACCTACGTACCCACACCTAAGCTGAGTTTGTGTTTTAAGACTTCTGTCCTCAAAGTTCTGGGCCATACACACTTTAGGCTGGGGCCCCTGGAGCCACACATTAGGACTGTACCTACGCCATGCATGGGAATTCTGCCCATTCCATGGTCCAAAATCGTACAAATGAGGAAAACCCTCCAAAGTCCCCGAGGCCATCTCAATAGTGTAGGTCTCCCGGGTCAAAAAAGGGCGGACTGACACCAGCTGAGCATCTACCTCCACTCATACCATAGATGGATGTCCCCAGAGAATAGATTGAACCAGAGAGGACCCTAGGCCATAATCGGATCCATTGCTTTGGTTTACAGGCATGTCTCCTCAAAAGTCTGGATTCCAAATCCAGCATAGGAGGTTTCCTGAGGCACCCATCAGAACAAATCTGGTCTCCACAAGGAAACTTGTTCATGGGAGCTATGTCAAAAGCTTAGGAGAATAATTCAAGGTCCCGGTGCCACCGCCCCAATCTAAGGCCCCCATGGACAAAAACACACATTAGGCCCCATCCTCAGGAAAGTCAATTTCACCTCAGCCACCCCGGTTGCTTCCGCAGAGCCATCACATCTCAACTGTCTTGTGCTAGGAGACAATTGGAATGCGAGGCAGGCTTCCCTGGAATCCATCCTCTAAAGGTGCTCTGGAGTCATTCCATATGGGATGTCCTGGAGCTGCCCAACAGGTGTCAATTGTCCCGCATAAGGAATCCTTGAAGGGGGCATCCCTGAACTCCCAACGTGGGAAAACCTCCATGGCCTTGAGACTCCGCTACGTTCATGAAGGGCAGTCATTCACAGAAACTCCAACGTGAGCCAACGTCTGATCCTCGCCTTGACTTCAGATGTTTGAGATATTGGTTCAGATCTGCAAGGGTTACCTGCCGTGCCCTAGGCCTGAAGCCAAAGACTAGCTTGTGTTCTCAGACTTCTGTCCTCACACTCCTGGCCCTGAAGCCGTCAAGATTGGAAATTCCGGACCCACATTGCAGCACTCTGCCTGCACTCTAGGAAGAATAAATTGCCTAAAGAGCTGCCCAGGCACCTCAAATGAGGATAAACCTACACGACACTCGACTGTACCCAAATTATATAGTCTAACCTGGGCACTAATGCACTGTTGACACAACCTGAGCCAGAACCTCCTGACCAACACCCAGGCAGTTGACCGCACAATGAGCGCATACGACCCACCAAGGCCTTAGGTCGTCATCTCTTCCCAACTGCAGTTTCAGGCTTCCGAACCAAGACCTTATCTCCAACCAGTGTCCAGGGTTGAAAATGATGCAGAAATCAGAACTCCTTCCCCATGGCAAGAAACCTTGTGATTGGCCTGTTGTCCAAAGTTTAGTGTAGTTGAAACCAGTGTGGCCCATGAGGCCCTGCACATGCCCGCAAGCGACAGTGGTCACAAACACACATTGTGACCCTCAGCCTGAGCCCAGTCCTCAAGTAAGGCCTCTCAGTGGCTGGATGAAGAGACAGCATATTGGGCCTGCCATGCCCCTAGGCCCCAATTTTTAACCATAGTTTGGGTTGTCCCTTCACTCTTCCCCAGGGCTCTGCTTTGGAATTCCTCTTTGGTTAGGACACCTGAGGTAACAAACCTGAAAGGAGACCTCCCATCCCACAGATTGACGAAAAACAATTGGGACCGGGCCAAATCCACAGAGAGGAAGATTCGTCCATGGCCCATGAGGCCTCCCCACATTCCACGGCCATCGTTGATACAAAATCCAGAGACAAAAGCCTGAGAAAGCGCCTCAGACTCGCTCATTCTTTATATCCAGAGACTTCTTCTCATGGTTTGTAGATTGGGCCTACCATACCTATGTCCGCAAACCTAAGCTGAGTTTGTGTTTTCAGATTTCTGTCCTCAAAGTCCTGGGGCACACACCCTCCAGTTGGGGGCCCTGGAGCCACACATTAGGACGCTGCCTACCCAATCCTTGGGAATTCTGCCCATTCCATTTTACAAAAGCGTAAAAATAGGAGAACCCTCCAAAGTCCCCAAGGCCAATCCAATAGTGTAGGTCTCCCGGGACAAACAAGGGCGGTCTGTCCCCAGCTGAGCATCCACCTCCAATCATACCATAGATGGATAAACCCAGAGAAGAAGATTGAACCAGACAGGACCCTAGGCCATAATCGGATCCATTGTTTTGGTTTACAGGCGTATCTCCTCAAATGCCTGGATTCCAATACCAGCATAGGGGGTTTCCAGAGGCACCCATCAGAACAATTCTCATCTCCCAAAGGAAACTTGAGCATGGGAGCTATGTCAATTCCAAGGAGAATTCTTCAGGGTCCCGGTGCCACCGCCCCATTCCAAGGCCCCCATGGACACAAACACACATTAGGCCCCATCCTCGGGAAAGTCCATTTCAACTCAGCCATCCCGGTTGCTCCCACAGAGCCATCAGATCTCAACTGTCTTGTTGCTAGGAGACAATGGAATGCGAGGCGGGCATCCCTGGCATCCATCCTCGAACGATGCTCTGGAGTCATTCCATAGGGGATGTCCCGGTGCTGCCCAACAGGTCTCAATTGTCCCACAGAAGGAACCCTAGAAGGGGGCATCCCACAACTCCCAACGTGGGAAAACCTCCATGGCCTTGAGACTCCGCTCCGTTCATGAAGGGGAAGTCATGCACAGAAACTCCAACCTGAGCCAACGTCTGATCCTCGCCGTGATTTCAGATGCTTGAGATATTGGTTCAGATCTGCAAGGAGTACCTACCGTGCCCTCGGCCTGAAGCCCAAGTCTAGCTTGTGTTCTCAGACTTCTGTCCTCACACTCCTGGCCCAGAAGCCCGCAAGATTGGAAATTCCGGATCCACAATGCAGCACCCTTCCTGCACTCTAGAAAGAATATATTGCCTAATGAGCTGCCAAGGCACCTCAAATGAGGATAAACCTACACGACACTCGACTGTACCCAAATTATATAGTCTAACCTGGGCACTAATGCACTGTTGACACAACCTGAGCCAGAACCTCCTGACCAACACCCAGGCAGTTGACCGCACACTGAGCGCATACGACCCACCAAGGACTTAGGTCGTCATCTCTTCCCAACTGCGGTTTTCAGGCTTCCGAACCTAGACCTTATCTCCAACCAGTGCCCAGGGTTGAAAATGATGCAGAAATCAGAACTCCTTCCCCATGGCAAGAAACCTTGTGATTGGCCTGTTGTCCAAAGTTTAGTGTAGTTGAAACCAGTGTTGCCCATGAGGCCGTGCCCATGCCCGCGGGCCACATTGGTCACAAACACACATTGTGACCCTCTGCCTGAGCCCAGTCCTCAAGTAAGGCCTCTCAGTGGCTGGATGAAGAGACAGCATATTGGGCCTGCCATGCCCCTAGGCCCCCATTTTTAACGATAGTTTGGGTTGTCCCTTCACTCTTCCCCAGGGCTCCTCTTTGGAATTCCTCTGTGGTTGGGACACCTGAGGTAACAAACCTGAAAGGAGACCTCCCATCCCACAGATTGACGAAAAACAATTGGGACCGAGCCAAATCCACAAAGAGGAAGATTCGTCCATGGCCCATGAGGCCTCCCCACATTCCACGGCCATCGTTGATACAAAATCCAGAGACAAAAGCCTGAGCAAGCGCCTCAGACTCGCTCATTCTTTATATCCAGAGACTTCTTCTCATGGTTTGTAGACTGGGCCTACCATACCTATGTCCCCAAACCTAAGCTGAGTTTGTGTTTTCAGATTTCTGTCCTCAAAGTCCTGGGGCACACACCCTCCAGTTGGGGGCCCTGGAGCCACACATTAAGACGCTGCCTACCCTATCCTTGGGAATTCTGCCCATTCCATTGTACAAAAGCGTAAAAATAGGAGAACCATCCAAAGTCCCCAAGGCCATCCCAATAGTGTAGGTCTCCCGGGACAAACAAGGGCGGTTTGTCACCAGCTGAGCATCTACCTCCACTCATACCATAGATGGATGTCCCCAGAGAATAGATTGAACCAGAGAGGACCCTAGGCCATAATCGGATCCATTGATTTGGTTTACAGGCATGTCTCCTAAAAAGTCTGGATTCCAATACCAGCATAGGGGGTTTCCTGAGGCACCCATGAGAACAAATCTGATCTCCCCAAGGAAACTTGAGCATGGAAGCTATTTCAAATCTAAGGAGAATTCCTCAGGGTCCCGGTGCCACCGCCCCTATATAAGTCCCCCATGGACACAAACACACATTAGACCCCATCCTCGGGAAAGTCCATTTCAACTCAGCCACCCCGGTTGCTCCCGCAGAGCCATCACATCTCAACTGTCTTGTTACTAGGAGACAATTGGAATGCGAGGCGGGCTTCCCTGCATCCATCCTCTAAAGGTGCTCTGGAGTCATTCCATATGGGATGTCCTGGAGCTGCCCAACAGGTGTCAATTGTCCCGCATAAGGAATCCTTGAAGGGGGCATCCCTGAACTCCCAACGTGGGAAAACCTCCATGTCCTTGAGACTCCGCTACGTTCATGAAAGGCAGTCATTCACAGAAACTCCAACGTGAGCCAACGTCTGATCCTCGCCTTGACTTCAGATGTTTGAGATATTGGTTCAGATCTGCAAGGGTTATCTGCCATGCCCTCGGCCTGAAGCCAAAGTCTAGCTTGTGTTCTGAGACTTCTGTCCTCACACTCCTGGCCCTGAAGCCGTCAAGATTGGAAATTCCGGACCCACATTGCAGCACTCTGCCTGCACTCTAGGAAGAATAAATTGCCTAAAGAGCTGCCCAGGCACCTCAAATGAGGATAAACCTACACGACACTCGACTGTACCCAAATTATATAGTCTAACCTGGGCACTAATGCACTGTTGACACAACCTGAGCCAGAACCTCCTGACCAACACCCAGGCAGTTGACCGCACAATGAGCGCATACGACCCACCAAGGCCTTAGGTCGTCATCTCTTCCCAACTGCAGTTTCAGGCTTCCGAACCTAGACCTTATCTCCAACCAGTGCCCAGGGTTGAAAATGATGCAGAAATCAGAACTCCTTCCCCATGGCAAGAAACCTTGTGATTGGCCTGTTGTCCAAAGTTTAGTGTAGTTGAAACCAGTGTGGCCCATGAGGCCCTGCACATGCCCGCAAGCGACAGTGGTCACAAACACACATTGTGACCCTCAGCCTGAGCCCAGTCCTCAAGTAAGGCCTCTCAGTGGCTGGATGAAGAGACAGCATATTGGGCCTGCCATGCCCCTAGGCCCCAATTTTTAACCATAGTTTGGGTTGTCCCTTCACTCTTCCCCAGGGCTCTGCTTTGGAATTCCTCTTTGGTTAGGACACCTGAGGTAACAAACCTGAAAGGAGACCTCCCATCCCACAGTTTGACGAAAAACAATTGGGACCGGGCCAAATCCACAGAGAGGAAGATTCGTCCATGGCCCATGAGGCCTCCCCACATTCCACGGCCATCGTTGATACAAAATCCAGAGACAAAAGCCTGAGCAAGCGCCTCAGACTCGCTCATTCTTTATATCCAGAGACTTCTTCTCATGGTTTGTAGATTGGGCCTACCACATCTATGTCCGCAAACCTAAGCTGAGTTTGTGTTTTCAGATTTCTGTCCTCAAAGTCCTGGGGCACACACCCTCCAGTTGGGGGCCCTGGAGCCACACATTAGGACGCTGCCTACCCAATCCTTGGGAATTCTGCCCATTCCATTTTACAAAAGCGTAAAAATAGGAGAACCCTCCAAAGTCCCCAAGGCCAATCCAATAGTGTAGGTCTCCCGGGACAAACAAGGGCGGTCTGTCCCCAGCTGAGCATCCACCTCCAATCATACCATAGATGGATAAACCCAGAGAAGAAGATTGAACCAGACAGGACCCTAGGCCATAATCGGATCCATTGTTTTGGTTTACAGGCATATCTCCTCAAATGCCTGGATTCCAATACCAGCATAGGGGGTTTCCAGAGGCACCCATCAGAACAATTCTCATCTCCCAAAGGAAACTTGAGCATGGGAGCTATGTCAATTCCAAGGAGAATTCTTCAGGGTCCCGGTGCCACCGCCCCATTCCAAGGCCCCCATGGACACAAACACACATTAGGCCCCATCCTCGGGAAAGTCCATTTCAACTCAGCCATCCCGGTTGCTCCCACAGAGCCATCAGATCTCAACTGTCTTGTTGCTAGGAGACAATGGAATGCGAGGCGGGCATCCCTGGCATCCATCCTCGAACGATGCTCTGGAGTCATTCCATAGGGGATGTCCCGGTGCTGCCCAACAGGTCTCAATTGTCCCACAGAAGGAACCCTAGAAGGGGGCATCCCACAACTCCCAACGTGGGAAAACCTCCATGGCCTTGAGACTCCGCTCCGTTCATGAAGGGGAAGTCATGCACAGAAACTCCAACCTGAGCCAACGTCTGATCCTCGCCGTGATTTCAGATGCTTGAGATATTGGTTCAGATCTGCAAGGAGTACCTACCGTGCCCTCGGCCTGAAGCCCAAGTCTAGCTTGTGTTCTCAGACTTCTGTCCTCACACTCCTGGCCCAGAAGCCCGCAAGATTGGAAATTCCGGATCCACAATGCAGCACCCTTCCTGCACTCTAGAAAGAATATATTGCCTAATGAGCTGCCAAGGCACCTCAAATGAGGATAAACCTACACGACACTCGACTGTACCCAAATTATATAGTCTAACCTGGGCACTAATGCACTGTTGACACAACCTGAGCCAGAACCTCCTGACCAACACCCAGGCAGTTGACCGCACACTGAGCGCATACGACCCACCAAGGACTTAGGTCGTCATCTCTTCCCAACTGCGGTTTTCAGGCTTCCGAACCTAGACCTTATCTCCAACCAGTGCCCAGGGTTGAAAATGATGCAGAAATCAGAACTCCTTCCCCATGGCAAGAAACCTTGTGATTGGCCTGTTGTCCAAAGTTTAGTGTAGTTGAAACCAGTGTTGCCCATGAGGCCGTGCCCATGCCCGCGGGCCACATTGGTCACAAACACACATTGTGACCCTCTGCCTGAGCCCAGTCCTCAAGTAAGGCCTCTCAGTGGCTGGATGAAGAGACAGCATATTGGGCCTGCCATGCCCCTAGGCCCCCATTTTTAACGATAGTTTGGGTTGTCCCTTCACTCTTCCCCAGGGCTCCTCTTTGGAATTCCTCTGTGGTTGGGACACCTGAGGTAACAAACCTGAAAGGAGACCTCCCATCCCACAGATTGACGAAAAACAATTGGGACCGAGCCAAATCCACAAAGAGGAAGATTCGTCCATGGCCCATGAGGCCTCCCCACATTCCACGGCCATCGTTGATACAAAATCCAGAGACAAAAGCCTGAGCAAGCGCCTCAGACTCGCTCATTCTTTATATCCAGAGACTTCTTCTCATGGTTTGTAGACTGGGCCTACCATACCTATGTCCCCAAACCTAAGCTGAGTTTGTGTTTTCAGATTTCTGTCCTCAAAGTCCTGGGGCACACACCCTCCAGTTGGGGGCCCTGGAGCCACACATTAAGACGCTGCCTACCCTATCCTTGGGAATTCTGCCCATTCCATTGTACAAAAGCGTAAAAATAGGAGAACCATCCAAAGTCCCCAAGGCCATCCCAATAGTGTAGGTCTCCCGGGACAAACAAGGGCGGTTTGTCACCAGCTGAGCATCTACCTCCACTCATACCATAGATGGATGTCCCCAGAGAATAGATTGAACCAGAGAGGACCCTAGGCCATAATCGGATCCATTGATTTGGTTTACAGGCATGTCTCCTAAAAAGTCTGGATTCCAATACCAGCATAGGGGGTTTCCTGAGGCACCCATGAGAACAAATCTGATCTCCCCAAGGAAACTTGAGCATGGAAGCTATTTCAAATCTAAGGAGAATTCCTCAGGGTCCCAGTGCCACCGCCCCTATATAAGTCCCCCATGGACACAAACACACATTAGACCCCATCCTCGGGAAAGTCCATTTCAACTCAGCCACCCCGGTTGCTCCCGCAGAGCCATCACATCTCAACTGTCTTGTTACTAGGAGACAATTGGAATGCGAGGCGGGCTTCCCTGCATCCATCCTCTAAAGGTGCTCTGGAGTCATTCCATATGGGATGTCCTGGAGCTGCCCAACAGGTGTCAATTGTCCCGCATAAGGAATCCTTGAAGGGGGCATCCCTGAACTCCCAACGTGGGAAAACCTCCATGTCCTTGAGACTCCGCTACGTTCATGAAAGGCAGTCATTCACAGAAACTCCAACCTGAGCCAACGTCTGATCCTCGCCTTGACTTCAGATGTTTGAGATATTGGTTCAGATCTGCAAGGGTTATCTGCCATGCCCTCGGCCTGAAGCCAAAGTCTAGCTTGTGTTCTGAGACTTCTGTCCTCACACTCCTGGCCCTGAAGCCGTCAAGATTGGAAATTCCGGACCCACATTGCAGCACTCTGCCTGCACTCTAGGAAGAATAAATTGCCTAAAGAGCTGCCCAGGCACCTCAAATGAGGATAAACCTACACGACACTCGACTGTACCCAAATTATATAGTCTAACCTGGGCACTAATGCACTGTTGACACAACCTGAGCCAGAACCTCCTGACCAACACCCAGGCAGTTGACCGCACAATGAGCGCATACGACCCACCAAGGCCTTAGGTCGTCATCTCTTCCCAACTGCAGTTTCAGGCTTCCGAACCTAGACCTTATCTCCAACCAGTGCCCAGGGTTGAAAATGATGCAGAAATCAGAACTCCTTCCCCATGGCAAGAAACCTTGTGATTGGCCTGTTGTCCAAAGTTTAGTGTAGTTGAAACCAGTGTGGCCCATGAGGCCCTGCACATGCCCGCAAGCGACAGTGGTCACAAACACACATTGTGACCCTCAGCCTGAGCCCAGTCCTCAAGTAAGGCCTCTCAGTGGCTGGATGAAGAGACAGCATATTGGGCCTGCCATGCCCCTAGGCCCCAATTTTTAACCATAGTTTGGGTTGTCCCTTCACTCTTCCCCAGGGCTCTGCTTTGGAATTCCTCTTTGGTTAGGACACCTGAGGTAACAAACCTGAAAGGAGACCTCCCATCCCACAGTTTGACGAAAAACAATTGGGACCGGGCCAAATCCACAGAGAGGAAGATTCGTCCATGGCCCATGAGGCCTCCCCACATTCCACGGCCATCGTTGATACAAAATCCAGAGACAAAAGCCTGAGAAAGCGCCTCAGACTCGCTCATTCTTTATATCCAGAGACTTCTTCTCATGGTTTGTAGATTGGGCCTACCATACCTATGTCCGCAAACCTAAGCTGAGTTTGTGTTTTCAGATTTCTGTCCTCAAAGTCCTGGGGCACACACCCTCCAGTTGGGGGCCCTGGAGCCACACATTAGGACGCTGCCTACCCAATCCTTGGGAATTCTGCCCATTCCATTTTACAAAAGCGTAAAAATAGGAGAACCCTCCAAAGTCCCCAAGGCCAATCCAATAGTGTAGGTCTCCCGGGACAAACAAGGGCGGTCTGTCCCCAGCTGAGCATCCACCTCCAATCATACCATAGATGGATAAACCCAGAGAAGAAGATTGAACCAGACAGGACCCTAGGCCATAATCGGATCCATTGTTTTGGTTTACAGGCATATCTCCTCAAATGCCTGGATTCCAATACCAGCATAGGGGGTTTCCAGAGGCACCCATCAGAACAATTCTCATCTCCCAAAGGAAACTTGAGCATGGGAGCTATGTCAATTCCAAGGAGAATTCTTCAGGGTCCCGGTGCCACCGCCCCATTCCAAGGCCCCCATGGACACAAACACACATTAGGCCCCATCCTCGGGAAAGTCCATTTCAACTCAGCCATCCCGGTTGCTCCCACAGAGCCATCAGATGTCAACTTTCTTGTTGCTAGGAGACAATGGAATGCGAGGCGGGCATCCCTGGCATCCATCCTCGAACGATGCTCTGGAGTCATTCCATAGGGGATGTCCCGGTGCTGCCCAACAGGTCTCAATTGTCCCACAGAAGGAACCCTAGAAGGGGGCATCCCACAACTCCCAACGTGGGAAAACCTCCATGGCCTTGAGACTCCGCTCCGTTCATGAAGGGGAAGTCATGCACAGAAACTCCAACCTGAGCCAACGTCTGATCCTCGCCGTGATTTCAGATGCTTGAGATATTGGTTCAGATCTGCAAGGAGTACCTACCGTGCCCTCGGCCTGAAGCCCAAGTCTAGCTTGTGTTCTCAGACTTCTGTCCTCACACTCCTGGCCCAGAAGCCCGCAAGATTGGAAATTCCGGATCCACAATGCAGCACCCTTCCTGCACTCTAGAAAGAATATATTGCCTAATGAGCTGCCAAGGCACCTCAAATGAGGATAAACCTACACGACACTCGACTGTACCCAAATTATATAGTCTAACCTGGGCACTAATGCACTGTTGACACAACCTGAGCCAGAACCTCCTGACCAACACCCAGGCAGTTGACCGCACACTGAGCGCATACGACCCACCAAGGACTTAGGTCGTCATCTCTTCCCAACTGCGGTTTTCAGGCTTCCGAACCTAGACCTTATCTCCAACCAGTGCCCAGGGTTGAAAATGATGCAGAAATCAGAACTCCTTCCCCATGGCAAGAAACCTTGTGATTGGCCTGTTGTCCAAAGTTTAGTGTAGTTGAAACCAGTGTTGCCCATGAGGCCGTGCCCATGCCCGCGGGCCACATTGGTCACAAACACACATTGTGACCCTCTGCCTGAGCCCAGTCCTCAAGTAAGGCCTCTCAGTGGCTGGATGAAGAGACAGCATATTGGGCCTGCCATGCCCCTAGGCCCCCATTTTTAACGATAGTTTGGGTTGTCCCTTCACTCTTCCCCAGGGCTCCTCTTTGGAATTCCTCTGTGGTTGGGACACCTGAGGTAACAAACCTGAAAGGAGACCTCCCATCCCACAGATTGACGAAAAACAATTGGGACCGAGCCAAATCCACAAAGAGGAAGATTCGTCCATGGCCCATGAGGCCTCCCCACATTCCACGGCCATCGTTGATACAAAATCCAGAGACAAAAGCCTGAGCAAGCGCCTCAGACTCGCTCATTCTTTATATCCAGAGACTTCTTCTCATGGTTTGTAGACTGGGCCTACCATACCTATGTCCCCAAACCTAAGCTGAGTTTGTGTTTTCAGATTTCTGTCCTCAAAGTCCTGGGGCACACACCCTCCAGTTGGGGGCCCTGGAGCCACACATTAAGACGCTGCCTACCCTATCCTTGGGAATTCTGCCCATTCCATTGTACAAAAGCGTAAAAATAGGAGAACCATCCAAAGTCCCCAAGGCCATCCCAATAGTGTAGGTCTCCCGGGACAAACAAGGGCGGTTTGTCACCAGCTGAGCATCTACCTCCACTCATACCATAGATGGATGTCCCCAGAGAATAGATTGAACCAGAGAGGACCCTAGGCCATAATCGGATCCATTGATTTGGTTTACAGGCATGTCTCCTAAAAAGTCTGGATTCCAATACCAGCATAGGGGGTTTCCTGAGGCACCCATGAGAACAAATCTGATCTCCCCAAGGAAACTTGAGCATGGAAGCTATTTCAAATCTAAGGAGAATTCCTCAGGGTCCCAGTGCCACCGCCCCTATATAAGTCCCCCATGGACACAAACACACATTAGACCCCATCCTCGGGAAAGTCCATTTCAACTCAGCCACCCCGGTTGCTCCCGCAGAGCCATCACATCTCAACTGTCTTGTTACTAGGAGACAATTGGAATGCGAGGCGGGCTTCCCTGCATCCATCCTCTAAAGGTGCTCTGGAGTCATTCCATATGGGATGTCCTGGAGCTGCCCAACAGGTGTCAATTGTCCCGCATAAGGAATCCTTGAAGGGGGCATCCCTGAACTCCCAACGTGGGAAAACCTCCATGTCCTTGAGACTCCGCTACGTTCATGAAAGGCAGTCATTCACAGAAACTCCAACGTGAGCCAACGTCTGATCCTCGCCTTGACTTCAGATGTTTGAGATATTGGTTCAGATCTGCAAGGGTTATCTGCCATGCCCTCGGCCTGAAGCCAAAGTCTAGCTTGTGTTCTGAGACTTCTGTCCTCACACTCCTGGCCCTGAAGCCGTCAAGATTGGAAATTCCGGACCCACATTGCAGCACTCTGCCTGAACTCTCGGAAGAATATATTGCCTAACGAGCTGCCCAGGCACCTCAAATGAGGATAAACCTACACGACACTCGACTGGACCCAAATTATATAGTCTAACCTGGGCACTAATGCACTGTTGACACAACCTGAGCCAGAACCTCCTGACCAACACCCAGGCAGTTGACCGCACACTGAGCGCATACGACCCGCCAAGGCCTTAGGTCGTTATCTCTTCCCAACTGCGGTTTTCAGGCTTCCGAACCTAGACCTTATCTCCAACCAGTGCCCAGGGTTGAAAATGATGCAGAAATCAGAACTCCTTCCCCATGGCAAGAACACTTGTGATTGGCCTGTTGTCCAAAGTTTAGTGTAGTTGAAACCAGTGTGGCCCATGAGGCCCTGCCCATGCCCCTCGGCCACATTGGTCACAAACACACATTGTGACCCTCAGCCTCAGCACAGTCCTCAAGTAAGGCCTCTCAGTGGCTGGATGAAGAGACAGCATATTGGGCCTGCCATGCCCCTAGGCCCCCATTTTTAACCATAGTTTGGGTTGTCCCTTCACTCTTCCCCAGGGCTCTGCTTTGGAATTCCTCTTTGGTTGGGACACTTGAGGTAACAAACCTGAAAGGAGACTTCCCATCCTACAGATTGACGAAAAACAACTGGTACCGGGCCAAATGCACAGAGAGAAAGATTCGTCCATGGCCCATAAGTCCTCCCCACATTCCACGGCCATCATTGATACAAAATCCAGAGAAAAAAGCCTGAGCAAGCGCCTCAGACACGCTAATTCTTTATATCCAGAAGAGTTCTTCTCATGGTTTGTAGATTGGGCCTGCCATACCTAAGTCACCAAACCTAAGCTGAGTTTGTGTTTTCAGACTTCTGTCCTCAAAGTTCTGGGCCATACACACTTTAGGCTGGGGCCCCTGGAGCCACACATTAGGACTGTACCTACGCCATGCATGGGAATTCTGCCCATTCCATTGTCCAATATCGGACAAATTAGGAGAACCCTCCAAAGTACCCGAGGCCATCCCAATAGTGTAGGTCTCCCGGGACAAACAAGGGCGGTCTGACACCAGCTGAGCATCTACCTCCACTCATACCATAGATGGATGTCCCCAGAGAAGAAGATGGAACCAGACAGGACCCTAGGCCATAATCGGATCCATTGATTTGGTTTACAGGCATGTCTCCTCAAAAGCCTGGATTCCAATACCATCATAGGGGGGTTTCCTGAGCACCCATCAGAACAAATCTCGTCTCCACAAGGAAACTTGTGCATGGGAGCTATGTCAAAAGCTTAGGAGAATACTTTAGGGGCCCGGTGCCACTGCCCCATTCCAAGGCCCCCATGGACACAAACACACATTAGGCCCCATCCTCAGGAATGTCCATTTCAACTCAGCCACCCTGGTTGCTCCTGCATAGACACCAATCACAAGTGTCTTTTCCTAGGATACAATTGGAATGCAAAGCGGGCTTCCCTTGCATCCATCCTAGAACGGTGCTCTGGAGTCTTTCCATGTGGGATGTCCTGGAGCTGCACAACAGTTCTCAATTGTCCCGCAGAAGGAATCCTTGAAGGGGCATTCCACAATTCCCAACGTGAAAAAACTTCCATAGCCAAGAGACTCGGCTCCATTCATGAAGGGCAGTCATTCACAGAAACTCCAACCTGAGCCATCGTCTGATCCTCGCCATGACTTCATTTGCTTGAGATATTGGTTCAGATCTGCATGGAATACCTGCCGTGCCCTCGGCCTGAAGCCCAAGTCTAGCTTGTGTTCTCAGACTTCTGTCCTCACACTCCTGGCCCAGAAGCCCTCAAGTTTGGCAATTCCGGACTTGCAATGCAGCATTCTGCCTGCCCTCTAGAAAAAATATATTGCCTAATGAGCGGCACAGGCACCTCGAAGGAGGATAAACGTACACGGCACTCGACTGTACCCTAATTAAATAGTCTAACCTGGGCACTAATGCACTGTCTGACACAACCTGAGCCCGAACCTCCTGACCAACACCCAGGCACCTGACCGCACACTGAGTACGTCAGACACGCCATGGCCTTAGGTCGTCATCCCTTCCCAACTGCGGTTTTCAGGCTTCAGAACCTAGACCTTATCTCCAACCACAGCCAAGGGTTGAAAATGATGCAGAAATCAGAACTCCTGACCCATGGCTAGAAACCTTGTGATTGGCATGTTGTCCAAAGTTCAGTGTAGTTGAAACCACTGTGTCCCCTGTGGCCCCGCCCATGCTCGTGGGCCACATTGGTCAGAAACACACATTGTGACCCTCAGCCTGAGCCCAGTTTTCAAGTAAGGCCACTCAGTGGCTGGATGAAGAGACAGCATAATGGACCTGCCAGCCCCTAGGCCCCAATTTTTAAACATAGTTTGGGTTGTCCCTTCACTCTTCCCCAGGGCTCTGCTTTGGAATTCCTCTTTGGTTGGGACACCTGAGGTAACAAAACTGAAAGGAGACCTCCCATACCACAGATTGACAAAAAACTATTGGGACCGGGCCAAATGCACAGAGAGGAAGATTCATCCATGCCCCATGAGGCCTCCCCACATTCCACAGCCATCATTGATACAAAATATAGAGACAAAAGCCTGAGCAAGCGCCTCAGACGCTCTTTCTTCATATCCTGAAGAGTTCTTCTCATGGTTTGTAGATTGGGCCTGTCATACCTACGTACCCACACCTAAGCTGAGTTTGTGTTTTCAGACTTCTGTCCTCAAAGTCCTGGGCCACACACGCTCCGGCTGGGACCCCTGGAGCCACATATTAGGAATTTGCCTACCCAATCCATGGGAATTCTGCCCATTCCATGGTCCAAAATCGTACAAATGAGGAGAACCCTCCAAAGTCCCCGAGGCCATCTCAATAGTGTAGGTCTCCCGGGTCAAAAAAGGGCGGACTGACACCAGCTGAGCATCTACCTCCACTCATACCATAGATGGATGTCCCCAGAGAATAGATTGAACCAGGACCCTTGCAGAGGACCCTAGGCCATAATCAGATCCATTGCTTTGGTTTACAGGCATGTCTCCTCAAAAGTCTGGATTCCATTTCTAGCATAGGGGGTTTCCTGAGGCACCCATCAGAACAAATCTGGTCTCCACAAGGAAACTTGTTCATGGGAGCTATGTCAAAAGCTTAGGAGAATACTTCAGGGTCCCGGTGCCACCGCCCCAATCTAAGGCCGCCATGGACACAAACACACATTAGGCTCCATCCTCAGGAAAGTCCATTTCACCTCAGCCACCCCGGTTGCTTCTGCAGAGTCATCACATCTCAACTGTCTTGTTGCTAGGAGACAATTGGAATGCGAGGTGGGCTTCCCTGGCATTCATCCTCTAACGGTGCTCTGGAGTCATTCCATATGGGATGTCCTCGAGCTGCCCAACAGGTGTCAATTGTCCCGCATAAGGAATCCTTGAAGGGGGCATCCCTTAACTCCCAACGTGGGAAAACCTCCATGGCCTTGAGACTCCGCTAGGTTCATGAAGGGCAGTCATTCACAGAATCTCCAACCTGAGCCAACGTCTGATCCTCGCCTTGACTTCAGATGCTTGAGATATTGATTCAGAACTGCAAGGGTTACCTGCCGTGCCCTCGGCCTGAAGCCAAAGCCTAGCTTGTGTTCTCAGATTCTGTCCTCACATTCCTGGCCCTGAATCCGTCAAGATTGGAAATTCCGGACCCACATTGCAGCACTCTGCCTGCACTATAGAAAGAATATATTGCCTAATGTGCTGCCCAGGCACCTCAAATGAGGATAAACCTACACGACACTCGACTGTACCCAAATTATATAGTCTAACCTGGGCACTAATGCACTGTTGACACAACCTGAGCTAGAACCTCCTGACCAACACCCAGGCAGTTGACCACACACTGAGCGCATACGACCCGCCAAGGCCTTAGGTCGTCATCTCTTCCCAACTGCGGTTTTCGGGCTTCCGAACCTAGACCTTATCTCCAACCAGTGCCCAGGGTTAAAAATGATGCAGAAATCAGAACTCCTTCCCCATGGCAAGAAACCTTGTGATTGGCCTTTGTCCAAAGTTTAGTATAGTTGAAACCAGTGTGGCCCATGAGGCCCTGCCCATGCCCGCAGGCCACATTGGTCACAAACACACATTGTGACCCTCAGCCTGAGCCCAGTCCTCAAGTAAGGCCTCTCAGTGGCTGGATGAAGAGACAGCATATTGGGCCAGCCATGCCCCTAGGCCCCCATTTTTAACCATAGTTTGGGTTGTCCCTTCACTCTTCCCCAGGGCTCTGCTTTGGAATTCCTCTTTGGTTGGGACACCTGAGGTAACAAACCTGAAAGGAGACCTCCCATCCCACAGATTGACGTAAAACAATTGGGACCGGGCCAAATGCACAGAGAGGAAGATTCGTCCATGGAACATAAGGCCTCTCCACATTACACGGCCATCATTGATACAAAATCCAGAGACAAAAGCCTGAGCAAGCGCCTCAGACTCGCTCATTCTTTATATCCAGAAGAGTTCTTCTCATGGTTTGTAGATTGGGCCTGCCATACCTACGTCACCAAACCTAAGCTGAGTTTGTGTTTTCAGACTTCTGTCTTCAAAGTTATGGGCCACACACTCTTTAGGCTGGGGCCCCTGGAGCCACACATTAGGACTGTACCTACCCCATGCATGGGAATTCTGCACATTCCATTGTCCAAAATCGTACAAATTATGAGAAACCTCCAAAGTCCCCTAGGCCATCCCAATAGTGTAGGTCTCCCGGGACAAACAAGGGCTATCTGACACCAGCTGAGCATCCACCTCCAATCATACCATAGATGGATGAACCCAGAGAAGAAGATTAAACTAGACAGGACCCTAGGCCATAATCGGATCCATTGCTTTGGTTTACAGGCATGTCTCCTCAATTGCCTGGATTCCAATACCAGCATAGGGGGTTTCCTTAGGCACCCATCAGAACTAATCTCATCTCCCCAAGAAAACTTGAGCATGGGAGCTATGTCAAAGTTAAGGAGAATTCTTCAGGGTCCCGGTGCAACCGCCCCATTGAAGGCCCCCATGGACACAAACACATATTAGGCCCCATCCTCGGGAAAGTCCATTTCAACTCAGCCATCCCGGTTGCTCCCGCAGAGCCATCAGATCTCAACTGTCTTGTTGCTAGGGGACAATTGAAATGCGAGGTAATCTTCCCTGGCATCCATCCCCTAACGGTGCTCTGGAGTCATTCCGTATGGGATGGGATGTCTTGGAGCTGCCCACAGGTCTCAATTGTCCCGCACAAGGAATCCTTGAAGGGGGCATCCCACAACTCCCACCGTGGGAAAACCTCCATGGCCTTGAGACTCCTCTCTGTTCATGAAGGGGCAGTCATGCACAGAAACTCCAACCTGAGCCAACGTCTGATCCTCGCCTTGACTTCAGATGCTTGAGATATTGGTTCAGAACTGCAGGGGTACCTGCAATGCCCTCGCCCTGAAACCCAAGTCTAGCTTGTCTTTTCAGACTTCCGTCCTCACACCCCTGGCCCAGAGCCCTCAAGTTTGGCAATTTGGGACCCTCAATGCAGCACTCTGCCTGCCCTCTAGAAAAAAATTATTGCCTCATGAGCTGCCCAGACACCTTCAATGAGGATAAACCTACACAGCACTCGACTTTACCCAAACTATATAGTCTAACCTGGGCACTAATGCAATGTCTGAAACAACCTGAGCCCGGACCTCCTGACCAACACCCAGACAGCAGACCGCACACTGAGCACATCAGACCCGCCATGGCCTTAGGTCATCATCTCTTCCCTACCTCAGTTTTCAAGCTTCAGGACCAAGACCTTATCTCATATCACTGCCCAGGGGTGAGTGTGATGCAGAAATCAGAACTCCTCCTTACCCATGGCAAGAACCCTTGTGGTAGGCACGTTTTCCAACGTTCAGTGTAGGAGAAACCAGCATTCACCCTGAGGCCCCGCCCATTCTTGAGTGCGACGAAGGCATACACACACATTGTGACCCTCAGCATGAGTCCTGTCCTCTAGTAAGTCCTCTCAGTGGCTGAAACATTGGATGTCATAATGGGCTTGACATGTCCCTAGGCCCCAATTTATAACCAGATTTCTAATTGTCCAGTCGCCCCTCCCCAGGGCTCTAATCAGGAATCCCTCATTTGGAGGGACACCAGAGGTTAAAAAATAAAACAACAACAACAAAGAAACGGACTTCTTCCACCACACAGAATGGACACAAACTCTTTGGACGGGGCCAAAGCACCAGAGAGTAAGACTCATCCATTTCCCATGAAGTTACCCAGAAATTTCACCACCATGAGTGACACGATATCCAAGACAAAAACTTGAGCAAAAGCCTCAGACTCGCCCTTTTTTTCAAATCCTGAAGAGTTCTCCTCATGATCTGTAGATCAGTCCTGCCATACCTGTGACCCGAAACATAAGCCGAGTTTGTGTTTTCAGACAACTGTCCAAACAGCCCTGGCCTACACAACCTACAGGCTCAGGCCCCTGGAGCCAAACCTGAGGACTGTACTTGCCCTCTCCAAGGGAATTGTGTGTGCCAATTCCAATGGCCAAAACCCTTCTAATAGGAAAAACCTCCAAAGTGCCTGATCCTTCTAACTAGTGGTGGCTTCCCAGGAAATACAGGGGCAATCTGAGGGCATCTGTGCACCTATCTGCACCCAGACCCATAGACAGATGTCCCCAGAGGTAAAAAGGAAAGAACAGGCCCCTAGGCACTAATTAGATCCATGCTTTTGTTTACAGGCATCTCTCCTCAGAGGCCTGGATTTCAAAACCAGCATATGGCTGTTTCTTGACTCAACCATCAGAGAACATCTCATCTACACATGGGAAACTTGCACGTTGGAGCTGTGTCAAAGCCTCTGTTTCAGAAAACCCTTCAGGGCCCCAGTGCCACCGCTTCATTCCAAGGTCTCCATAGCCCAAAAGCACATTAGGACCCATCCACAGGAGAGTCCATTTCAACACAGCCTCCTCGGTTGCTCCCCCAGATCCAGCATATCTAACCTGTTTTGTTGCTAGGAGACAATTGGAATGCGAGGTGGGCTACCCAGCCATCCATCCTTAGAACCCTGCTCAGAATCATTGGCCTGGAGACCCAAACAACAGGTCTCAATTGTCCTGCAGAAGACTCTTTGCAGTTTGGAGCTGCTCACAATTCTCATCGTGGGAAAACCCCCATGGCCTCGTGATGCCCCCCCTTCATGAAGGGGCCACTAGGGACAGAAGCTCCAACCTGAGCGATCGTCTGATCCTCGCCCTGAATTCAGATGCACGAGATCTCGATTCCGGTCTGTAGATTCTGCCTGCCATGTCCTCAACCAGAAACCTAAGCCGAGCCTGTGTTCTCAGACTTCTGTCCTCAGACTACTGGCCCACAAGCCCTCCAGTTTGGCAATCCAGAACTACAATGCAGCACTCTGCCTGCCCTCCAGAAGAAAAACATTGCCATCGGGGCTGCCCAGTAACCCCAAATGAGGATCAACCTGAACCTACCTTGGCTGTACCCCAAATACATAGGCTGACCAGGGCACTAATGCCCTTTCTGACACAGCCTGAGCCTGGACCTCCTGGCCCCACCCAGACAGCTGGCCGCAACCTGAGCACAACGAGCCTCCTAGGCCTTAGATCGTCATCTCTTCCCAACCCTGGTTTTCAGGCTTCAGAACCTAGACCTTATCTCCAATCACTGCCCAGGGTTGAACGTGATGCAGAAATCAGAACTCCTTCCCCATGGCAAGAAACCTTGGGGTTGGCATGTTGTCCAACGTTCAGTGTAGTTGAAACCAGTGTGGCCCATGAGGACCCGCCCACGCTCACGGGCCACATGGGTCCCAAACACACATTGTGACCCTCAACCTGTGCCCAGTCCTCAAGTAAGGCCTCTCAGTAGCTGCATGAAGAGATAGTATATTGGGCTTGCCATGCCCCTAGGCCCCATTTTGAACCATAGTTCGGGTTGTCCCTTCAGTCTTCCCCACGGCTTTGCTATGGAATTCCTCTTTTGTTGGGACACCTGAGGTAACAAAAATGAAAGGAGTTCTTCCATCCCACAGGTTGACGAAAAACAATTGGGAATCGGGCCAAATCCTTAGAGAGGAAGATTCGTCCATGGCCCATGAGTCCTCTTCGACATTCCACGGCCACCGCTGATACAAAATCCAGAGACAAAAGCCTGAGCATGCGCCTCAGACTCGCACTTTCTTCATATCCTGAAGAGTTCTTCTCATGGTTTGTAGATCGGGCCTGCCATACCTACGTCCCCAAACCTAAGCTGAGTTTGTGTTTTCAGACTTCTGTCCTCAAAGTCCTGGGCCACACACCCTCCAGGCTGGGGCCCCTGGATCCACACATTAGGACTGTGCCTACCAATACATGGGAATTCTGCCCATTCCATGGTCCAAAATCGAACAAATGAGGAGAAACCTCCAAAGTCCCTGAGGCCATCCCAATAGTGTAGGTCGCCCGGGACAAAAAGGGCGGTCTGACACCAGCTGAGCATCGACCTCCACTCATACCATAGATGGATGTACCCAGAGAAGAAGATTGAACCAGACAGGACCCTAGGCCATAATAGGATCCATTGCTTTGGTTTAAAGGCATGTCTCCTCAAAAGCCTGATTCCAATAAGAGCATAGGGTTTTTTCTGAGGAACCCATCAGAACTCATCTCATCTCCACAAGGAAACCTGTGCATGGAAGCTATGTCAAAAGCTTAGGAGAGTACTTCAGATTCCGGGTGCCACAGCCCCATTCCAAGGCCCTCATGAACACAAAAACCCATTAGGACCCATCCTCAGGAAAGTCCATTTCAACTCAGCCACCCCGGTTGCTCCCGCAGAGCCATCAGATCTAAACTGTCTTGTTGCTAGGAGACAATTGGAATGCGAGGCGGGTTTCCCAGGCATCATTCCTCGAACTGTGCTCTGGAGTCATTCCGTATGGGATGTCCTGGATTTGTCCAACAGGTCTCAATTGTCCCGCAGAAGGAAACCTTGAAGGGGGCATTTCTCAACACCCAACGTGGGAAAACCTCAATGGCCTCGAGATTCCGCTCCCTTCATGAAGCGGCCGTCATGCACAGAAACTCCAACCTGAGCCAACGTCTGATCCTCGCCGTTACTTCAGATGCATTATATATTGGTTCAGATCTGCAGTGGGTACCTGCCGTACCCTCGCCCTGAAACCCAATTCTAGCTTGTCTTCTCAGACTTCCGTCCTCATACCCCTGGACCCGAAGGCCTCACGTTTTGCAATTCCGGGTCCACAGTGCAGAACTCTGCCTGCCCTGTAGAAAAAAATTATTGCCTCATGAGCTGCCCAGGCACCTTAAATGAGGATAAACCTACACAGCACTCGACTTTACCCAAATTATATGGTCTAACCTGGGCACTAAAGCACTGGTGGACACAACCTGAGCCCGGACCTCTGACCAACCCCCAGAAAGCTGACCGCACCCTGAGCACATAAGACCCGCCATGGCTTTAGGTCATCATGTCTTTTCTATCTCAGTTTTCAGGCTTCAAAACTGAGACATTATCTCCAATCACTGCCCAGGTGTGAGTGTGATGCAGAGATCAGAACTCCTCCTTACGCACGGCAAGAAAGCTTGTGGTTGGCACGTTTTCCAACGTTCAGTGTAGGAGAAACCAGCATTCACCCTGAGGCCTCGCCCATTGTTGAGAGCGACGAGGGCATAAACACGCATTGTGACCCTCAGCATGAGTCCTTTCCTCTAGTAAATCCTCTCAGTGGCTGGACCATTAGATGTCATAATGGGCTTGACAGGTCCCTAGGCCCCAAGTTTCAACCAGATTTCTGATTGTCCAGTTGCCTCTCCCAGGGCTCTACTCTGGAATCCCTCATTTGGTGCAACCCTTGAGGTTAAAAAAGAAAACAACAACAACAAAAAAAAACTGACATCTTCCATCACACAGAATGACCCCAAACTCTTTGGAGGGGGCAAACCACCGGAGAGTAAGACTCGTTCATTTCCCATGAAGTCACCCAGAAATTTCACGACCATGAGTGACACGATATCCAGAGACAAAAACTTGAGCAAGAGCCTCACACTCGCCCTTTTTTCAAATCCAGAAGAGTTCTCCTCATGATCTGTAGATCAGTCCTGCCATACCTGTGACCCGAAACATAAGCCGAGGTTGTGTTTTCAGACAACTGTCCAAATAGTCCTGGCCTACACAACCTACAGGCTCAGGCCCCTGGAGCAAACCTGAGGATTGTACTTGCCCTCTGCAAGGGAATTGTGTGTGCCCATTCCAATGACCTCAACCCTTCTAATAGGAAATACCTCCAAAGTCCCTGATCCATCTCACTAGTGGTGGCTTCCCAGGAAAAACAGGGGCAATCTGAGCCCATCTGAGCACCTACCTGCACTCAGACCCATAGACAGTTGACCCCAGAGGTAAAAAGGAAAGAACAGGCCCCTAGGCACTAATCAGATACATTGCTTTGGTTTCCAGGCATCTCTCCTCGGAGGCCTGGATTTCAAAACCAGCATATGGCTGTTTCTTGACTCACCCATCAGAAAACATATCATCTACACATGGGAAACTTGCACGTTGGAGCTGTGTCAACGCCTCTGTTTTGGAGAACCCTTCAGGGCTCCAGTGCCACCGATTCATTCCAAGGTCTCCATAGACACAAAAGCACATTAGGACACATCCCCAGGAGAGTCCATTTCAACTCAGCCTCCTCGGTTGCTCCCGCAGATCCAGCAGATCTAACCTGTCTTGTTGCTAGGAGACAATTGGAATGTGAGGTGGGCTACCCAGCCATCCATCCTTAGAACCCTGCTCAGAATCATTGGCCTGGAGCCAAACAACAGGTCTCAATTGTCCTGCAGAAGACCCTTTGCAGTTTGGAGCAGCTCACAACTCCCATCGAGGGAAAACCCCCATGGCCTCGTGATGCCCCCACTTCATGAAGGGGCCATCAGTGACGAAACTCCAACCTGAGCTATCGTCTGTACCTCGCCCTGACTTCAGATGCACAAGATCTCGATTCAGGTCTGTAGATTGTGCCTGCCATGTCCTCACCCAGAAACCGAAGCCTAGCTTGTGTTCTCAGACTTCTGTCCTCAGACTACTGGCCCACATGCCCTCCAGTTTGGCAATCCAGAACTACAATGCAGCACTCTGCCTGCCCTCAAGAAGAGAACATTGCCCTCTGGGATTACCCAGTAACCCAAATGAGGATCAACCTGCACCTACCTTGGCTGTACCCCAAATACATAGGCTGACCAGGGCACGAATGCCATTTCTGACACAGCCTGAGCCTGGAACTCCTGGCCCCACCCAGACAGCTGGCCGCACACTGAGCACAACGAGCCGCCATGGCCTTAGGTAGTCATCTCTTCCCAACCTCAGTTTTCAGGCTTCAGAACCTAGACATTATCTCCAATCACTGCCCAGTGTTGAACGTGATGCAGAAATCAGAACTCCTACCACATGGCAAGAATCTTGTGGATGGCATATTGTCCAAGGTTCAGTGTAGTTGAAACCAATGTGGCCCATGAGGACCCGCCCATGCTCGCGGGCCACATGGGTCCCAAACACACATTGTGACCCACAGCCTGAGCCCAGTCCTCAAGTAAGGCCTCTCAGTAGCTGGATGAAGAGATAGCATATTGGGCTTGCCATGCCCCTAGGCCCCAATTTTGAACCATAGTTCGGGTTGTCCCTTCAGTCTTCCCCACGGCTTTGCTTTGGAATTCCTCTTTTTGTGGGACCTGAGGTAACAAAATGAAAGGAGTCCTTCCATCCCACAGGTTTACGAAAAGCAATTGGGAATCGGGCCAAATCCTCAGAGAGGAAGATTCGTCCATGGCCCATGAGGCCTCCCTGACATTCCACGGCCACCGCTGATACAAAATCCAGAGACAAAAGCCTGAGCAAGCGTCTCAGACTCGCACTTTCTTCATATCCTGAAGTGTTCTCCTCATGGTTTGTAGATCAGTCCTGCCATACCTATGACCCGAAACATAAGCCGAGGTTGTGTTTTCAGACAACTGTCCAAACAGCCGTGGCCTACACAACCTACAGGCTCAGGCCCCTGGAGCAAACCTGAGGACTGTACTTGCCCTCTGCAAGGGCATTGTGTGTGCTCATTCCAATAGCCACAACCCTTCAAATAGGATATACCTCCAAAGTCCCTGAACCATCTCACTAGTGGTGGCTTCCCAGGAAAAACAGGGGCAATCTGAGCCCATCTGTGCACCTACCTGCACTCAGACCCATAGACAGATGTCCCCAGAGGTAAAAAGGAGGAACAGGCCCCTAGGCACTAATCAGATCCATTGCTTTGGTTTCAAGGCATCTCTCCTCAGTGGCCTGGATTTCAAAACCAGCATATGGCTGTTTCTTGACTCACCCATCAGAAAACATCTCATCTACACATGGGAAACTTGCACGTTGGAGCTGTGTCAAAGCCTCTGTTTCAGAGAACCCTTCAGGGCCCCAGGGCCACCGCTTCATTCCAAGGTCTCCATAGCCCAAAAGCACATTAGGACCCATCCACAGGAGAGTCCATTTCAACTCAGCCTCCTCGGTTGCTCCCCCAGATCCAGCATATCTAACCTGTTTTGTTGCTAGGAGACAATTGGAATGCGAGGTGGGCTACCCCGCCATCCATCCTTAGAACCCTGCTCAGAATCATTGGCCTGGAGACCCAAACAACAGGTCTCAATTGTCCTGCAGAAGACTCTTTGCAGTTTGGAGCTGCTCACAACTCCCATCGTGGGAAAACCCCCATGGCCTCGTGATGACCCACTTCATGAAGGGGCCACTAGGGACAGAAGCTCCAACCTGAGCGATCGTCTGATCCTCGCCCTGAATTCAGATGCACGAGATCTCGATTCTGGTCTGTAGATTCTGCCTGCCATGTCCTCAACCAGAAACCTAAGCCGAGCCTGTGTTCTCAGACTTCTGTCCTCAGACTACTGGCCCACAAGCCCTCCAGTTTGGCAATCCAGAACTACAATGCAGCACTCTGCCTGCCCTCCAGAAGAAAAACATTGCCATCGGGGCTGCCCAGTAACCCCAAATGAGGATCAACCTGAACCTACCTTGGCTGTACCCCAAATACATAGGCTGACCAGGGCACTAATGCCCTTTCTGACACAGCCTGAGCCTGGACCTCCTGGCCCCACCCAGACAGCTGGCCGCAACCTGAGCACAACGAGCCTCCTAGGCCTTAGATCGTCATCTCTTCCCAACCCTGGTTTTCAGGCTTCAGAACCTAGACCTTATCTCCAATCACTGCCCAGGGTTGAACGTGATGCAGAAATCAGAACTCCTTCCCCATGGCAAGAAACCTTGGGGTTGGCATGTTGTCCAACGTTCAGTGTAGTTGAAACCAGTGTGGCCCATGAGGACCCGCCCATGCTCACGGGCCACATGGGTCCCAAACACACATTGTGACCCTCAGACTGTGCCCAGTCCTCAAGTAAGGCCTCTCAGTAGCTGCATGAAGAGATAGTATATTGGGCTTGCCATGCCCCTAGGCCCCATTTTGAACCATAGTTCGGGTTGTCCCTTCAGTCTTCCCCACGGCTTTGCTTTGGAATTCCTCTTTTGTTGGGACACCTGAGGTAACAAAAATGAAAGGAGTCCTCACATCCCACAGGTTGACGAAAAAGAATTGGGAATCGGGCCAAATCCTTAGAGAGGAAGATTCGTCCATGGCCCATGTGTCCTCCCCGACATTCCACGGCCACCGCTGATAAAAAATCCAGAGACAAAAGCCTGAGCAAGCGCCTCAGACTCGCACTTTCTTATATCCTGAAGAGTTCTTCTCATGGTTTGTCGATCGGGCCTGCCATACCTACGTCCCCAAACCTAAGCTGAGTTTGTGTTTTCAGACTTCTGTCCTCAAAGTCCTGGGCAACACACCCTCCAGGCTGGGGCCCCTGGATCCACACATTAGGACTGTGCCTACCAATCCATGGGAATTCTGCCCATTCCATTGTCCAAAATTGTACAAATTAGGAGAAACCTCCAAAGTCCCTGAGGCCATCCCAATAGTGTAGGTCGCCCGGAACAAACAAGGGCTGTCTGACACCAGCTGAGCATCGACCTCCACTCATACCATAGATGGATGTCCCCAGAGAGAAGATTGAACCAGACAGGACGCTAGGCCATAATAGGATCCATTGCTTTGGTTTAAAGGCATGTCTCCTCAAAAGCCTGATTCCAATATGAGCATAGGGTTTTTTCTGAGGAACCCATCAGAACTCATCTCGTCTCCACAAGGAAACCTGTGCATGGGAGCTATGTCAAAAGCTTAGGAGAGGACTTCAGAGTCCCGGTGCCACAGCCCCATTCCAAGGCCCTCATGGACACAAAAACCCATTAGGACCCATCCTCAGGAAAGTCCATTTCAACTCAGCCACCCCGGTTGCTCCCGCAGAGCCATCAGATCTAAACTGTCCTGTTGCTAGGAGACAATTGGAATGTGATGCGGGCTTCCCAGGCATCATTCCTCGAACTGTGCTCTGGAGTCATTCCGTATGGGATGTCCTGGATTTGTCCAAAATTTCTCAATTGTCCCGCAGAAGGAAACCTTGAAGGGGGCATTTCTCAACTCCCAACGTGGGAAAACCTCAATGGCCTCGAGATTCCGCTCCCTTCATGAAGCGGCCGTCATGCACAGAACTCCAACCTGAGCCAACGTCTGATCCTCGCCGTTACTTCAGATGCATGATATATTGGTTCAGATCTGCAGGGGGTACTGCCGTGCCCTCGCCCTGAAACCCAATTCTAGCTTGTCTTCTCAGACTTCCGTCCTCATACCCCTGGACCCGAAGGCCTCACGTTTTGCAATTCCGGATCCACAGTGCAGAACTCTGCCTGCCCTGTAGAAAAAAATTATTGCCTCATGAGCTGCCCAGGCACCTTAAATGAGGATAAACATGCACAGCACTCGACTTTACCCAAATTATATAGTCAAACCTGGGCACTAAAGCACTGGTGGACACAACCTGAGCCCGGACCTCTGACCAACCCCCAGAAAGCTGACCGCACCCTGAGCACATAAGACCCGCCATGGCTTTAGGTCATCATCTCTTTTCTATCTCAGTTATCAGGCTTCAAAACCGAGACATTATCTCCAATCACTGCCCAGGTGTGAGTGTGATTCAGAGATCAGAACTCCTCCTTACGCATGGCAAGAAAGCTTGTGGTTGGCACGTTTTCCAACGTTCAGTGTAGGAGAAACCAGCATTCACCCTGAGGCCTCGCCCATTGTTGAGAGCGACGAGGGCATAAACACGCATTGTGACCCTCAGCATGAGTCCTGTCCTCTAGTAAGTCCTCTCAGTGGCTGGACCATTAGATGTCATAATGGGCTTGACAGGTCCCTAGGCCCCAAGTTTTAACCAGATTTCTGATTGTCCAGTTGCCTCTCCCCAGGGCTCTACTCTGGAATCCCTCATTTGGTGCAACCCCTGAGGTTAAAAAAGAAAACAACAACAACAACAAAAAAAAAAAAACGGACTTCTTCCATCACACAGAATGACCCCAAACTCTTTGGACGGGGCCAAACCACCGGAGAGTAAGACTCGTTCATTTCCCATGAAGTCACCCAGAAATTTCACCATCGTGAGTGACACGATATCCAGAGACAAAAACTTGAGCAAGAGCCTCACACTCGCCCTTTTTTCAAATCCAGAAGAGTTCTCCTCATGATCTGTAGATCAGTCCTGCCATACCTGTGACCCGAAACATAAGCCGAGGTTGTGTTTTCAGACAACTGTCCAAATAGTCCTGGCCTACACAACCTACAGGCTCAGGCCCCTGGAGCAAACCTGAGGATTGTACTTGCCCTCTGCAAGGGAATTGTGTGTGCCCATTCCAATGGCCACAACCCTTCTAATAGGAAATACCTCCAAAGTCCCTGATCCATCTCACTAGTGGTGGCTTCCCAGGAAAAACAGGGGCAATCTGAGCCCATCTGAGCACCTACCTGCACTCAGACCCATAGACAGTTGTCCCCAGAGGTAAAAAGGAAAGAACAGGTCCCTAGGCACTAATCAGATCCATTGCTTTGGTTTCCAGGCATCTCTCCTCAGAGGCCTGGATTTCAAAACCAGCATATGGCTGTTTCTTGACTCACCCATCAGAAAACATCTCATCTACACATGGGAAACTTGCACGTTGGAGCTGTGTCAAAGCCTCTGTTTAGGAGAACCCTTCAGGGCTCCAGTGCCACCGATTCATTCCAAGGTCTCCATAGACACAAAAGCACATTAGGACCCATTCCCAGGAGAGTCCATTTCAACTCAGCCTCCTCGGTTGCTCCCGCAGATCCAGCAGATCTAACCTGTCTTGTTGCTAGGAGACAATTGGAATGCGAGGTGGGCTACCCAGCCATCCATCCTTAGAACCCTGCTCAGAATCATTGGCCTGGAGCCAAACAACAGGTCTCAATTGTCCTGTAGAAGACTCTTTGCAGTTTGGAGCAGCTCACAACTCCCATCGAGGGAAAACCCCCATGGCTTCGTGATGCCCCCACTTCATGAAGGGGCCATCAGTGACGAAACTCCAACCTGAGCTATCGTCTGTACCTCGCCCTGACTTCAGATGCACGAGATCTCGATTCAGGTCTGTAGATTGTGCCTGCCATGTCCTCACCCAGAAACCGAAGCCTAGCTTGTGTTCTCAGACTTCTGTCCTCAGACTACTGGCCCACATGCCCTCCAGTTTGGCAATCCAGAACTACAATGCAGCACTCTGCCTGCCCTCAAGAAGAGAACATTGCCCTCTGGGATTACCCAGTAACCCAAATGAGGATCAACCTGCACCTACCTTGGCTGTACCCCAAATACATTGGCTGACCAGGGCACGAATGCCGTTTCTGACAAGGCTGAGCCTGGAACTCCTGGCCCCACCCAGACAGCTGGCCGCACACTGAGCACAACGAGCCGCCATGGCCTTAGGTAGTCATCTCTTCCCAACCTCAGTTTTCAGGCTTCAGAACCTAGACATTATCTCCAATCACTGCCCAGTGTTGAACGTGATGCAGAAATCAGAACTCCTACCACATGGCAAGAATCTTGTGGATGGCATATTGTCCAAGGTTCAGTGTAGTTGAAACCAATGTGGCCCATGAGGACCCGCCCATGCTCGCGGACCACATGGGTCCCAAACTCACATTGTGACCCACAGCCTGAGCCCAGTCCTCAAGTAAGGCCTCTCAGTAGCTGGATGAAGAGATAGCATAATGGGCTTGCCATGCCCCTAGGCCCCAATTTTGAACCATAGTTCGGGTTGTCCCTTCAGTCTTCCCCATGGCTTTGCTTTGGAATTCCTCTTTTTGTGGGACCTGAGGTAACAAAATGAAAGGAGTCCTTCCATCCCACAGGTTTACGAAAAGCAATTGGGAATCGGGCCAAATCCTCAGAGAGGAAGATTCGTCCATGGCCCATGAGGCCTCCCTGACATTCCACGGCCACCGCTGATACAAAATCCAGAGACAAAAACCTGAGCAAGCGTCTCAGACTCGCACTTTCTTCATATCCTGAAGTGTTCTCCTCATGGTCTGTAGATCAGTCCTGCCATACCTATGACCCGAAACATAAGCCGAGGTTGTGTTTTCAGACAACTGTCCAAACAGCCGTGGCCTACACAACCTACAGGCTCAGGCCCCTGGAGCAAACCTGAGGACTGTACTTGCCCTCTGCAAGGGCATTGTGTGTGCTCATTCCAATAGCCACAACCCTTCAAATAGGTTATACCTCCAAAGTCCCTGAACCATCTCACTAGTGGTGGCTTCCCAGGAAAAACAGGGGCAATCTGAGCCCATCTGTGCACCTACCTGCACTCAGACCCATAGACAGATGTCCCCAGAGGTAAAAAGGAGGAACAGGACCCTAGGCACTAATCAGATCCATTGCTTTGGTTTCAAGGCATCTCTCCTCAGAGGCCTGGATTTCAAAACCAGCATATGGCTGTTTCTTGACTCACCCATCAGAAAACATCTCATCTACACATGGGAATCTTGCACGTTGGAGCTGTGTCAAAGCCTCTGTTTCAGAGAACCCTTCAGGGCCCCAGTGCCACCGCTTCATTCCAAGGTCTCCATAGCCCAAAAGCACATTAGGACCCATCCACAGGAGAGTCCATTTCAACTCAGCCTCCTCGGTTGCTCCCCCAGATCCAGCATATCTAACCTGTCTTGTTGCTAGGAGACAATTGGAATGCGAGGTGGGCTACCCAGCCATCCATCCTTAGAACCCTGCTCAGAATCATTGGCCTGGAGACCCAAACAACAGGTCTCAATTGTCCTGCAGAAGACTCTTTGCAGATTGGAGCTGCTCACAACTCCCATCGTGGGAAAACCCCCATGGCCTCGTGATGCCCCCCCCCCTTCATGAAGGGGCCACTAGGGACAGAAACTCCAACCTGAGCGATCATCTGATCCTCGCCCTGAATTCAGATACACGAGATCTCGATTCTGGTCTGTAGATTCTGCCTGCCATGTCCTCAACCAGAAACCTAAGCCGAGCCTGTGTTCTCAGACTTCTGTCCTCAGACTACTGGCCCACAAGCCCTCCAGTTTGGCAATCCAGAACTACAATGCAGCACTCTGCCTGCCCTCCAGAAGAAAAACATTGCCATCGGGGCTGCCCAGTAACCCCAAATGAGGATCAACATGAACCTACCTTGGCTGTACCCCAAATACATAGGCTGACCAGGGCACTAATGCCCTTTCTGACACAGCCTGAGCCTGGACCTCCTGGCCCCACCCAGACAGCTGGCCGCAACCTGAGCACAACGAGCCTCCTAGGCCTTAGATCGTCATCTCTTCCCAACCTCGGTTTTCAGGCTTCAGAACCTAGACCTTATCTCCAATCACTGCCCAGGGTTGAACGTGATGCAGAAATCAGAACTCCTTCCCCATGGCAAGAAACCTTGGGGTTGGCATGTTGTCCAACGTTCAGTGTAGTTGAAACCAGTGTGGCCCATGAGGACCCGCCCATGCTCACGGGCCACATGGGTCCCAAACACACATTGTGACCCTCAGACTGTGCCCAGTCCTCAAGTAAGGCCTCTCAGTAGCTGCATGAAGAGATAGTATATTGGGCTTACCATGCCCCTAGGCCCCAATTTTGAACCATAGTTCGGGTTGTCCCTTCAGTCTTCCCCACGGCTTTGCTTTGGAATTCCTCTTTTGTTGGGACACCTGAGGTAACAAAAATGAAAGGAGTCCTCACATCCCACAGGTTGACGAAAAAGAATTGGGAATCGGGCCAAATCCTTAGAGAGGAAGATTCGTCCATGGCCCATGAGTCCTCCCCGACATTCCACGGCCACCGCTGATAAAAAATCCAGAGACAAAAGCCTGAGCAAGCGCCTCAGACTGGCACTTTCTTATATCCTGAAGAGTTCTTCTCATGGTTTGTCGATCGGGCCTGCCATACCTACGTCCCCAAACCTAAGCTGAGTTTGTGTTTTCAGACTTCTGTCCTCAAAGTCCTGGGCAACACACCCTCCAGGCTGGGGCCCCTGGATCCACACATTAGTACTGTGCCTACCAATCCATGGGAATTCTGCCCATTCCATTGTCCAAAATTGTACAAATTAGGAGAAACCTCCAAAGTCCCTGAGGCCATCCCAATAGTGTAGGTCGCCCGGAACAAACAAGGGCTGTCTGACACCAGCTGAGCATCGACCTCCACTCATACCATAGATGGATGTCCCCAGAGAAGAAGATTGAACCAGACAGGACCCTAGGCCATAATAGAATCCATTGCTTTGGTTTAAAGGCATGTCTCCTCAAAAGCCTGATTCCAATATGAGCATAGGGTTTTTTCTGAGGAACCCATCAGAACTCATCTCGTCTCCACAAGGAAACCTGTGCATGGGAGCTATGTCAAAAGCTTAGGAGAGTACTTCAGAGTCCCGGTGCCACAGCCCCATTCCAAGGCCCTCATGGACACAAAAACCCATTAGGACCCATCCTCAGGAAAGTCCATTTCAACTCAGCCACCCCGGTTGCTCCCGCAGAGCCATCAGATCTAAACTGTCTTGTTGCTAGGAGACAATTGGAATGTGATGCGGGCTTTTCAGGCATCATTCCTCGAACTGTGTTCTGGAGTCATTCCGTATGGGATGTCCTGGATTTGTCCAAAATTTCTCAATTGTCCCGCAGATGGAAACCTTGAAGGGGGCATTTCTCAACTCCCAACGTGGGAAAACCTCAATGGCCTCGAGATTCCGCTCCCTTCATGAAGCGGCCGTCATGCACAGAACTCCAACCTGAGCCAACGTCTGATCCTCGCCGTTACTTCAGATGCATGATATATTGGTTCAGATCTGCAGGGGGTACTGCCGTGCCCTCGCCCTGAAACCCAATTCTAGCTTGTCTTCTCAGACTTCCGTCCTCATACCCCTGGACCCGAAGGCCTCACGTTTTGCAATTCCGGATCCACAGTGCAGAACTCTGCCTGCCCTGTAGAAAAAAATTATTGCCTCATGAGCTGCCCAGGCACCTTAAATGAGGATAAACATACACAGCACTCGACTTTACCCAAATTATATAGTCTAACCTGGGCACTAAAGCACTGGTGGACACAACCTGAGCCCGGACCTCTGACCAACCCCCAGAAAGCTGACCGCACCCTGAGCACATAAGACCCGCCATGGCTTTAGGTCATCATCTCTTTTCTATCTCAGTTATCAGGCTTCAAAACCGAGACATTATCTCCAATCACTGCCCAGGTGTGAGTGTGATGCAGAGATCAGAACTCCTCCTTACGCATGGCAAGAAAGCTTGTGGTTGGCACGTTTTCCAACGTTCAGTGTAGGAGAAACCAGCATTCACCCTGAGGCCTCGCCCATTGTTGAGAGCGACGAGGGCATAAACACGCATTGTGACCCTCAGCATGAGTCCTGTCCTCTAGTAAGTCCTCTCAGTCGCTGGACCATTAGATGTCATAATGGGCTTGACAGGTCCCTAGGCCCCAAGTTTTAACCAGATTTCTGATTGTCCAGTTGCCTCTCCCCAGGGCTCTACTCTGGAATCCCTCATTTGGTGCAACCCCTAGGTTAAAAAAGAAAACAACTACAACAAAAAAAAAACGGACTTCTTCCATCACACAGAATGACCCCAAACTCTTTGGACGGGGCCAAACCACCGGAGAGTAAGACTCGTTCATTTCCCATGAAGTCACCCAGAAATTTCACCATCGTGAGTGACACGATATCCAGAGACAAAAACTTGAGCAAGAGCCTCACACTCGCCCTTTTTTCAAATCCAGAAGAGTTCTCCTCATGATCTGTAGATCAGTCCTGCCATACCTGTGACCCGAAACATAAGCCGAGGTTTTGTTTTCAGACAATTCCCTTGCCAGGGCAAGAACAGTCCTCAGGTTTGGCTTCAGGGGCCTGAGCCTATAGGGTTTGTAAGCCAGCGCTGTTTGGACAGTTGTCTAAAAACACAAACTCGACTTCTGTTTCGGGTCATAGGTAGGGCAGGACTGATCTACAGACCATGAGGAGAACATTTCGGTATATGAAAAAAGGGCGAGTGTGAAGCTATTGCTCATGTTTTTGTCTCTGCATATCATGTCTCTCATGGTCGTGAAATTTCCGTGTGACTTCATGGGAAATGGACGAGTCTTACTCTCTGGGGATTTGGCCCCTTCCAAAGAGGTTGGGGTCATTCTGTGGGATGGAAGAAGTCGTTTTTTTTTTTTTTTGTTACTTTGTTTTGTTTCATTTTTTAACCTCCGTTGTCCCACCAAATGAGGAATTCCAGAGTAGAGCTCTGGGGAGTGGTGACTGGACAACCAGAAATCTGGTTAAAAATTGGGGCCTAGGGCTATGTCAAGCCCATTATGACATCTAGTGATCCAGGCTCTGAGAGGACTTACTAGAGGACAGGACTCACCCTGAGGGTCACAATGCATATTTATGCCCTCGTCGCACTCAAGAATAGGCGGGCCTCAGGGTGAATGCTAGTTTCTCCTACAATGAACTTTGGACAACATGCCAACCACAAGGTTTCTTGCCATGTGTAAGGAGAAGTTCTGATTTCTGCATCACACTCACCCCCAGGCAGAGATAAAGTCTAGTTTCTGAGGCCTTAAAACTGAGGTAGGGAAGAGATGATGACCTAAGGCCATGGCGGGTCTGATGTGCTCAGTGTGCGGTCAGCTGTCTGGGTGTTGGTCAGGAAGTTCGGGCTCAGGTTGTGTCAGACAGTGCATTAGTGCCCAGGTTAGACTATATAATTCAGGCAAAGTCGAGTACCGTGTAGGTTTATCTTCATATAAGGTGCCTTGGCATCTCTTTAGGCAATATTTTTTTTCCAGAAAGCAGGCCATGTGCTGCATTGTGGGACCGGATTTACCAATCATGAGGGCTTTGAGGCCAGGAGAGTGAGGTCGGAATTCTGAGAACAAAAGCTATACTTGGGCTCAGGGCAAGGGCACGGCAGGTACCCCCTGCAGATCTGAACCAATATCTCAAACATTTCAAGTCAGGGAGAGAATTAGACTTTGGCTTAGGTTGGAGTTTCTGTGCCTGACGGCCCCTTCATGAAGGGAGCGGAATCTCGTGTCCATGGAGTTTTTCCCACGTGGGAGTTGTGGGTTGCCCCCTTCAAGAATTCCTTCTGCGGGACAATTGAGACCTTTGGGCAGCTCCAGGACATCCCATATGGAATGACTCCAGAGCACCGTTCGAGGGATGATGCCTGGGAAGCCAGCCTCGCATTCCAATTGTCTCCTAGCAACAAGCCAGTTTAGATCTGATGGCTCTGCGGGAGCAACCGGAGTGGCTGACTTGAAATGGACTTTCCTCAGGATGGGTCCTAATGTGTGTTTGTGTTCATGGAACCTTGGAATGGGGCCGTCGCACCGGGTCCCTGAAGTATTCTCCTAAGCTTTTGACATAGCTCGATGCACATGTTTCCTTGGAGACGAGATTTGTTCTGATTGCTGCCTCAGGAAAACCCCTATGCTGGTATTGGAATCCAGGCTTTTGAGGAGACATGCCTGTAACCAAAGCAATGGATCCAATATGGCCAGGGTCCTGTCTGGTTCAATCTTCTTCTCTGGGGACATCGATCTATGGTATGAGTGGAGGTTGATGCTCAGCTGCTATCAGACCGCGCTTGTTTGTCACGGGAGACCTGCACTATTGGGATGGCCTCAGGGATTTGGAGGGTTCTCCTAATTTTACGGTTTTGGACAATGGAATGGGCAGAGTTCCCATGGATTGGGTAGGCACAGTCCTTATGTGTGGCTCCATGGACCGCAGCCTGGAGGGTGTGTGGCCCAGGACTCTGAGGACAGAAGTCTGAAAACATAAACTCAGCTTAGGTTTGGAGACGTAGGTATGGCAGGCCCGATCTATAAACCATGAGAAGAACTCTTCAGGATATGAAGAAAGAGCGAGTCTGAGGTGCTTGTTCAGTCTTTTGTCTCTAGATTCGGTATCAGCGATGGCCGTGGATTGTCTGGGAAACCTTATGGGCCATGGACGAATCTTCCTCTCTGTGGAATTCCCCCGATCCCAATTCTTTTTCGTCAATCTGTGGAATGGGAGGTCTCCTTTCAGGTTTGTTACCTTAGGTGTCCCGCCAAAAGAGGAATTCCAAAGAAGAGCCCAGGGGAAAAGCGAAGGGACAACCCAAACTATGGGTAAAATTTGGGGCCTAGGGGCATGGCAAGCCCAATATGCTGTCTCTTCATCCAGCCACTGAGAGGCCTTACCTGAGGACTGGGATCAGGCTGAGGGTCACAATGTGTGTTTGTGACCAATGTGGCCCATAAACATGGGCGGGGCCTCATGGGCAACACTGGTTTCAACTACACTGAACATTGGAAAACATGCCAACCACATGGTTTCTAGCCACGGGGAAGGAGTTGTGATTTCTGCATCACTTACAAGCCTGGGCAGTGATTGGAGATAAGGTCTAGGTTCTGAAACTTGACAACCGAGGTTGGGAAGAGATGACGAACTAAGGACATGGCTCGTCCGGCGTGCTCAGTGTTCGACCAGCTTTCTGGGTGGGGCCAGGAAGTCCAGGCTCAGGCTGTGTCAGAAAGGGCAATAGTGCCCAGGTCAGCCTATATATTTGGGGTACAGTCGAATGGCGTGCAGGTTGATCCTCATTTGGAGTTTCTGGTCAGCCCCACAGGGCAATGTTTTTCTTCCTGAAGGCTGGCAGAGTGCTGCATTATAGTTCTGGTTTGCAAAATGGAGGCTTGTGGGCCAGTAGTCTGAAGACGGAAATCTGAGAACACAAGCTAGGCTTAGGTTCTGGGTGAGGACAAGGCAGGAACAATCTACAGACCTGAATCGAGATCTCGTGCTTCGAAGTCAGGGCGAGGATCAGAAGATCGCTCAGGTTGGTGTTTCTGTCCCTGATGGCCCATTCATGAAGGGGCGGGGTCTCGAGTTCGTGGGGGTTTTCCCACGATGTTAGTTGTGAGAAGCTCCAAACTGCAAAGATTCTTGTGCAGGACAATTGAGACATGTTGGTTGGCTCCAGGCCAACGATTCCAAGCAGGGTTCTAAGGATGGATGCCTGAGTAGCCCACCTTGCATTCCAATTGTGTCCTAGCAACAAGACAGGTTATATCTGGTGGATCTGTGCGAACAATCTGGATCTGAGTTGAAATGGACTCTCCTGTGGATGGATCCTAATATGTTTTTGTGTCTATTGAGACCTTGGAATGAAGCGGTGGCACTGGGGTCCTGAAGGGTTTTTTCAAACAGAGGCTTTGACACAGCTCCAACGTGCAAGTTTCCCATATGTAGATGAGATTTGTTCTGACGGATGAGTCAGGAAACAGCCATATGCTGGTATTGAAATCCAGGCCTCTTAGGAGAGATGACTGGATACCACAACAATGAATCCGAATAGTGCCTAGGGGCCTGTTCGGACCTTTTTACCTCTGGGGACATCAGTCTATGCGTCTGAGTTCATGTAGGTGCTCAGATGGGCTCCGATTGCCCCTGTTTGTCCTGGGAAGCCACCACTATTGGGATGGCCTCAGGGAGTTTGCAGGTTTATCCTATTAGTAGGTTGTGGCCATTGGAATGGGCACATACAATTCCCTTGGAGAGGGCAAGTAGAGTCCTCAGGTTTGGCTCCAGGGGCCTGAGCCTGTAGGGTGTGTAGGCAGAGCTGTTTGGACAGTCGTCTGAAAACACAAACGCGGCTTATGTTTTAGGTCATAGGTATGGCAGGATTGATCTACAGACCATGAGGAGAAATCTTCGGGATATAAATAAGGGGCGAGTGTGAGGCTCGTGCTCAAGTTTTTGTCTCTGGATATCGTGCAACTCATGGTATTAAAATTTCCTGGTGACTTCATCGGAAATGGACGAGTCTTACACTCTGGGGGTTTGGCCAAGTCCAAAGAGTTTGGGTCATTCTGTGGGATGGAAGAATTCCGTATTGTTGTTGTTGTTGTTGATTTGCCTTGTTTTCTTTTTTAACCTCAGGTGTCCCACAAATGTGGGATTCCAGAGTAGAGCCCTGGGGAGGGCCGACCGGACAACCAGAAATCTGGTTACTTATTGTGCCCTAGGGACATGTCAAGCCCATTATGACGTCTAATGGTCGAGCCAATGAGAACTTACTAGAGGACAGGACTCACGCTGAGGGTCACAATGCGTGTTTATGCCCACTTTGCAAACAAGAATGGGCCGGGCCTCATGGTGAATCCTGGTTTCTCCTACACTGAACGTTGGACAACATGCCAACCACAAGGTTTCTTGCTATGGGTAAGGAAGAGTTCTGATTTCTGCATCACAGTCAACCCTGGGCAGTGATTGGAGATAAGGTCTAGGTTCTGAAGCCTAAATACTGAGGTAGGGAAGAGATGATGACCTAAGGCCATGGCGGGTCTGATGTGTTCAGTGTGCGGTCAGCTGTCTGGGTGTTGGTCAGAAGGTCCGGGCTCAGGTTGTCTCAGACAGTGCATTAATGGCCAGGTTAGACTATATAATTTGGGTACAGTCGAGTGCCATGTAGATTTATCCTCATATAAGTTGTCTGGGCAGCTCATTAGGCAAAATTTGTTTTCTAGAGGGCAGGCAGAGTGCTTCACTGTCGGTCCGGAATTGCTAAACTTGAGAGGTTCGTGTCCAGGAGTGTGAGGACGGAAGTCTGGGAACACAAGCTAGACTTGGGTTTCAGGGCGAGGACACGGCAGGTACCACTGTAGATCTGAACCAATATCTCATGCATCTGAAGTCAGGGCGAGGATCAGACGTTGGTTCAGGTTGGAGTTTCTGTGCATGACGGACCCTTCATGAAGGGAGCGGAATCTCAAGGCCATGGAGGTTTTCCCAAGTTGGGAGTTGTGGGATGCCCCCTTCAGGGATTCCTTCTGCAGGACAAATGAGACCTGTTGGGCAGCTTCAGGACATCCCATATGGAATGACTCCAGGGCACTGTTCGAGGATGGATGCCTGGGAAGCCCGCCTTGCATTCAAATTGTCTCCCAGCAACAAGGCAGTTTATATCTGATGGCCCTGCGGGAGAAACCGGGGTGGCTGACTTGAAAAGGACTTTCCTGAGGATTGGTCCTAATATGTGTTTGTGTCCATGAGGGCCTTAAAATGTGTCGGTGGCACCGGGACCCTGAAGTATTCTCCTAAGCTTTTGACATAGCTCGATGCACAAGGTTCCTTGTGGAGACGAGATTTGTTTTGATGGGTGCCTCAGGAAAACCTCTATGCTGGTATTGGAATCCAGGCTTTTGAGAAGACATGCCTGTAATCCAAAGCAATGTATCCGATTATGGCCTAGGGTCCTGTCTGGTTCAATCTTCTTCTCAGGGGACATCCATCTATGGTATGAGTGGAGGTAGATGCTCAGCTGGTATCAGACCGCCCTTGTTTGTCCCGGGCGACCTGCCCTATTGGGATGGCCTCAGGGATTTGTAGGGTTCTCCAAATTTTACTGTTTTGGACAAAGGCATCGGCAGAATTCCCATGGATTGGGTAGGCACAGTCCTAATGTGCGACTCCAGGGGCCCCAGCCTGGAGGGTGTGTGGCCCAGGACTTTGAGGACAGAAGTCTGAAAACACAAACTCAGCTTAGGTTTGGGGACGTAGGTATGGCAGGCCCGATCTATAAACCATGAGAAGAACTCTTCCGGATATGAAGAAAGAGCAAGTCTGAGGCACTTGCTCAGGCTTTTGTCTCTGGATTTTGTATCAGAGATGGCCGTGGAATGTCCGGGAGGACTCATGGGCCATGGACGAATCTTCCTCTCTGTGGATTTGGCCCGATCCCAATTGTTTTTCGTCAATCTGTGGAATGGGAGGACTCCTTTCAGGTTTGTTACCTCAGGTGTCCCGCCAAAAGAGGAATTCCAAAGAAGAGCCCTGGGGAAAAGTGAAGGGAGAACCCGAACTATGGGTAAAATTTGGGGCCTAGGGGCATGGCAAGCCCAATATGCTATCTCTTCATCCAGCCACTGAGAGGCCTTATTGAGGACTGGGATCAGGGTGAGGGTCGCAATGTGTGGTTTTGACCAATGTGGCCCGCAAACATGAGCGGGGCCTCATGGGCCACACTGGTTTCAACTACACTGAACGTTGGACAACATGCCAACCACATGGTTTCTTGCCACGGGGAAGGAGTTGTGATTTCTGCATCACTTTCAAGCCTGGGCAGTGATTGGAGATAAGGTCTAGGTTCTGAAACTTGACAACCGAGGTTGGGAAGAGATGACGACCTAAGACCATGGCGGGTCCGATGTGCTCAGTGAGCGGCCAGCTTTCTGTGTGGGGCCAGGTAATCCAGGCTCAGGCTGTGTCAAAAAGGGCAATAGTGCCCAGGTCAGCCTATATATTTGGGGTACAGTCGAATGGCGTGCAGGTTGATCCTCATTTGGAGTTTCTGGGTAGCCCCAGAGGGCAATGTTTTTCTTCCTGAGGGCAGGAAGAGTGCTGCATTATAGTTCTGGTTTTCAAACTGGAGGCTTGTGGGCCAGTAGTCTGAGGAAGGAAATCTGAGAACAAGCTAGGCTTAGGTTTCTGGGTGAGGACAAGGCAGGAACAATCTACAGACCTGAATCGAGATCTCGTGCTTATGATGTCAGGGCGAGGATCAGAAGATCGCTCAGGTTGGTGTTTCTGTCCCTGATGGCCTTCATGAATGGGCGGGGGGTCACGAGGCCGTGGGGGTTTTCCCACGATGTTAGCTGTGAGAAGCTCCAAACTGCAAAGATTCTTCTGCAGGACAATTGAGACCTGTTGGTTGGCTCCAGGGCAACGATTCCGAGCAGGGTTCTAAGGATGGATGGCTGGGTAACCCACCTCGCATTCCAATTGTGTCCTAGCAACAAGACAGGTTAGATCTGCTGGATCTGGGGGAGCAACCCAGGAGGCTGAGTTGAAATGGACTCTCCTGTGGATGGGTCCTAATGTCTTTTTGTGTCTATGGAGACCTTGGAATGTAGCGGTGGCACTGGGGTCCTGAAGGGTTTTTCCAAACAGAGGCTTTGACACAGCTCCAACGTGCAAGTTTCCCATATGTAGATGAGATGTTTTCTGATGGGTGAGTCAAGAAACAGCCATACGCTGGTATTGAAATCCAGGCCTCCGAGGAGAGATGACTGGATACCACAGCAATGGATCCGTTTAGTGCCTAGGGGCCTGTTCGTTCCTTTTTACCTCTGGGGACATCAGTCTATGCGTCTGAGTGCAGGTAGGTGCTCAGATGAGCTCAGATTGCCCCTGTTTGTCCTGGGAAGCCACCACTATTGGGATGGCCTCAAGCAGTTTGGAGGTTTATCCTATTAGGTGGGTTGTGGCCATTGGAATGGGCACATACAATTCCCTTGGAGAGGGCAAGTACACTCCTCAGGTTTGGCTCCAGGGGCCTGAGCCTGTAGGGTGTGTAGGCCAGAGCTGTTTGGACAGTTGTCTGAAAACACAAACGCGGCTTATGTTTCGGGTCATAGGTATGGCAGGACTGATCTACAGACCATGAGGAGAACTCTTCAGGATTTGAAAAAAGGGCGAGTGTGAGGCTCGTGCTCAAATATTTGTCTCTGGATATCGTGTCACTCATGGTCGTGAAATTTCCGGGTGACTTCATGGGAAATGGACGAGTCTTACTCTCTGGGGTTTTGCCCCGTCCCAAGAGTTTTGGGTCATTCTGGGGATGGAAGAAGTCCGTTTTGTTGTTGTTGTTGTTGATTTGCTTTGTTTTGTTTTTTAACCTCAGGTGTCTCACCAAATGAGGTATTCCAGAGTAGAGCCCTGGGGAGGGCCGACCGGACAACCAGAAATCTGGTTAAAAATTGTGGCCTAGGGACATGTCAAGCCGATTATGACATCTAATGGTCGAGCCACTGAGAGGACTTACTAGAGCACAGGACTCACGCTGAGGGTCACAATGCGTGTTTATGCCCTCTTCGCACTCAAGAATTGGCGGGGCCTCCGGGTGAATGCTGGTTTCTCCTACACTGAACGTTGGACAACATGCCAACCACAAGGTTTCTTGCCATGGGTAAGGACGAGTTCTGATTTCTGCATCACAGGCACCCCTGGGCATTGGTTGGAGATAAGGTCTAGGTTCTGAAGCCTGAAACCCCGCAGTTGGGAAGAGATGATGACCTACGGCCATGGCGGTTCTGATGTGCTCAGTGTGCGGTCAGCTGTCTGGGTGTTGGTCAGGAGGTCCGAGCTCAGGTTGTGTCAGACAGTGCATTAGTGCCCAGGTTAGACTATATACTTTGGGTACAGTCGAAGGCCATGTAGATTTATCTTCATATAAGGTGCCTGGGCAGCTCATTAGGCCAAATTTTTTTTTTTTCTAGAGGACAGGCAGAGTGCTGCATTGTGGGTCTGGAATTGCGAAACTTCCGGGCTTCGGGTCCTGGAGTGTGAGGACGGAAGTCTGAGAACACAAGCTAGACTTGGGTTTCAGGGCCAGGGCACGGAGGGTACCCCTGTAGATCTGAACCTATATCTCATGCATATGAAGTCAGGGCGAGGATCAGACGTTGGCTCAGGTTGGAGTTTCTGTGCATGACGGTCCCTTCATGAAGGGAGCGGAATCTCGAGGCCATGGAGGTTTTCCCACTTTGGGAGTTGTGGGATGCCCCCTTCAAGGATTCCTTCTGCGGGACAGTTGAGACTTGTTGGGCAGCTCCAGGACATCCCATATGGAATGACTCCAGGGCACCGTTCGAGGATGGATGCCTGGGAAGCCCGCCTCGCATTCCAATTGTCTCCTAGCAACAAGACAGTTTAGATCTGATGGCTCAGCAGGAGAAACCGGGGTGGCTGACTTGAAATGGACTTTCCTGAGGATGGGTCCTAATGTGTGTTTGTGTCCATGAGGGCCTTAAAATGGGGCGGTGGCACCGGGACCCTGAAGTATTCTCCTAAGCTTTTGACATAGCTCGATGCACAAGGTTCCTTGTGGAGACGAGATTTGTTTTGATGGGTGCCTCAGGAAAACCTCTATGCTGGTATTGGAATCCAGGCTTTTGAGGAGACATGCCTGTAATCCAAAGCAATGTATCCGATTATGGCCTAGGGTCCTGTCTGGTTCAATCTTCTTCTCAGGGGACATCCATCTATGGTATGAGTGGAGGTAGATGCTCAGCTGGTATCAGACCGCCCTTGTTTGTCCCGGGCGACCTGCCCTATTGGGATGGCCTCAGGGATTTGTAGGGTTCTCCAAATTTTACTGTTTTGGACAAAGGCATCGGCAGAATTCCCATGGATTGGGTAGGCACAGTCCTAATGTGCGACTCCAGGGGCCCCAGCCTGGAGGGTGTGTGGCCCAGGACTTTGAGGACAGAAGTCTGAAAACAAAACTCAGCTTAGGTTTGGGGACGTAGGTATGGCAGACCCGATCTATAAACCATGAGAAGAACTCTTCCGGATATGAAGAAAGAGCGAGTCTGAGGCGCTTGCTCAGGCTTTTGTCTCTGGATTTTGTATCAGAGATGGCCGTGGAATGTCGGGGAGGCCTCATGGGCCATGGACGAATCTTCCTCTCTGTGGATTTGGCCCGATCCCAATTGTTTTTCGTCAATCTGTGGAATGGGAGGACTCCTTTCAGGTCTGTTACCTCAGGTGTCCCGCCAAAAGAGGAATTCCAAAGAAGAGCCCTGGGGAAAAGTGAAGGGAGAACCCGAACTATGGGTAAAATTTGGGGCCTAGGGGCATGGCAAGCCCAATATGCTATCTCTTCTTCCAGCCACTGAGAGGACTTATTGAGGACTGGGATCAGGGTGAGGGTCGCAATGTGTGGTTTTGACCAATGTGGCCCGCAAACATGAGCGGGGCCTCATGGGCCACACTGGTTTCAACTACACTGAACGTTGGACAACATGCCAACCACATGGTTTCTTGCCACGGGGAAGGAGTTGTGATTTCTGCATCACTTTCAAGCCTGGGCAGTGATTGGAGATAAGGTCTAGGTTCTGAAACTTGACAACCGAGGTTGGGAAGAGATGACGACCTAAGACCATGGCGGGTCCGATGTGCTCAGTGAGCGGCCAGCTTTCTGTGTGGGGCCAGGTAATCCAGGCTCAGGCTGTGTCAAAAAGGGCAATAGTGCCCAGGTCAGCCTATATATTTGGGGTACAGTCGAATGGCGTGCAGGTTGATCCTCATTTGGAGTTTCTGGGTAGCCCCAGAGGGCAATGTTTTTCTTCCTGAGGGCAGGAAGAGTGCTGCATTATAGTTCTGGTTTTCAAACTGGAGGCTTGTGGGCCAGTAGTCTGAGGAAGGAAATCTGAGAACAAGCTAGGCTTAGGTTTCTGGGTGAGGACAAGGCAGGAACAATCTACAGACCTGAATCGAGATCTCGTGCTTATGATGTCAGGGCGAGGATCAGAAGATCGCTCAGGTTGGTGTTTCTGTCCCTGATGGCCTTCATGAATGGGCGGGGGGTCACGAGGCCGTGGGGGTTTTCCCACGATGTTAGTTGTGAGAAGCTCCAAACTGCAAAGATTCTTCTGCAGGACAATTGAGACCTGTTGGTTGGCTCCAGGGCAACGATTCCGAGCAGGGTTCTAAGGATGGATGGCTGGGTAGCCCACCTCGCCTTCCAATTGTGTCCTAGCAACAAGACAGGTTAGATCTGCTGGATCTGGGGGAGCAACCCAGGAGGCTGAGTTGAAATGGACTCTCCTGTGGATGGGTCCTAATGTCTTTTTGTGTCTATGGAGACCTTGGAATGTAGCGGTGGCACTGGGGTCCTGAAGGGTTTTTCCAAACAGAGGCTTGACACAGCTCCAACGTACAAGTTTCCCACATGCAGATGAGATGTTTTCTGTTGGGTGAGTCAAGAAACAGCCATACGCTGGTATTGAAATCCAGGCCTCTGAGGAGAGATGACTGGATACCACAGCAATGGATCCGTTTAGTGCCTAGGGGCCTGTTCGTTCCTTTTTACCTCTGGGGACATCAGTCTATGCGTCTGAGTGCAGGTAGGTGCTCAGATGAGCTCAGATTGCCCCTGTTTGTCCTGGGAAGCCACCACTATTGGGATGGCCTCAGGCAGTTTGGAGGTTTATCCTATTAGTTGGGTTGTGGCCATTGGAATGGGCACATACAATTCCCTTGGAGAGGGCAAGTACACTCCTCAGGTTTGGCTCCAGGGGCCTGAGCCTGTAGGGTGTGTAGGCCAGAGCTGTTTGGACAGTTGTCTGAAAACCCAAACGCGGCTTGTGTTTCGGGTCATAGGTATGGCAGGACTGATCTACAGACCATGAGGAGAACTCTTCAGGATTTGAAAAAAGGGCGAGTGTGAGGCTCGTGCTCAAGTATTTGTCTCTGGATATCGTGTCACTCATGGTCGTGAAATTTCCGGGTGACTTCATGGGAAATGGACGAGTCTTACTCTCTGGGGTTTTGCCCCGTCCCAAGAGTTTTGGGTCATTCTGGGGATGGAAGAAGTCCGTTTTGTTGTTGTTGTTTTTGATTTGCTTTGTTTTGTTTTTTAACCTCAGGTGTCTCACCAAATGAGGTATTCCAGAGTAGAGCCCTGGGGAGGGCCGACCGGACAACCAGAAATCTGGTTAAAAATTGTGGCCTAGGGACATGTCAAGCCCATTATGACATCTAATGGTCGAGCCACTGAGAGGACTTACTAGAGCACAGGACTCACGCTGAGGGTCACAATGCGTGTTTATGCCCTCTTCGCACTCAAGAATTGGCGGGGCCTCCGGGTGAATGCTGGTTTCTCCTACACTGAACGTTGGACAACATGCCAACCACAAGGTTTATTGCCATGGGTAAGGACGAGTGTTGATTTCTGCATCACAGGCACCCCTGGGCATTGGTTGGAGATAAGGTCTAGGTTCTGAAGCCTGAAACACCGCAGTTGGGAAGAGATGATGACCTAAGGCCATGGCGGTTCTGATGTGCTCAGTGTGCGGTCAGCGGTCTGGGTGTTGGTCAGGAGGTCCGAGCTCCGGTTGTGTCAGACAGTGCATTAGTGCCCAGGTTAGACTATATACTTTGGGTACAGTCGAAGGCCATGTAGATTTATCTTCATATAAGGTGCCTGGGCAGCTCATTAGGCCAAATTATTTTTTTTCTAGAGGAAAGGCAGGGTGCTGCATTGTGGGTCTGGAATTGCGAAACTTCCGGGCTTCGGGGCCTGGAGTGTGAGGACGGAAGTCTGAGAACACAAGCTAGACTTGGGTTTCAGGGCCAGGGCACGGCAGGTACCCCTGTAGATCTGAACCTATATCTCATGCATCTGAAGTCAGGGCGAGGATCAGACGTTGGCTCAGGTTGGAGTTTCTGTGCATGACGGTCCCTTCATGAAGGGAGCGGAATCTCGAGGCCATGGAGGTTTTCCCACTTTGGGAGTTTTGGGATGCCCCCTTCAAGGATTCCTTCTGCGGGACAATTGAGACTTGTTGGGCAGCTCCAGGACATCCCATATGGAATGACTCCAGGGCACCGTTCGAGGATGGATGCCTGGGAAGCCTGCCTCGCATTCCAATTGTCTCCTAGCAACAAGACAGTTTAGATCTGATGGCTCTGCGGGAGAAACCGGGGTGGCTGACTTGAAATGGACTTTCCTGAGGATGGGTCCTAATGTGTGTTTGTGTCCATGAGGGCCTTAAAATGGGGCGGTGGCACCGGGACCCTGAAGTATTCTCCTAAGCTTTTGACATAGCTCGATGCACAAGGTTCCTTGTGGAGACGAGATTTGTTTTGATGGGTGCCTCAGGAAAACCTCTATGCTGGTATTGGAATCCAGGCTTTTGAGGAGACATGCCTGTAATCCAAAGCAATGTATCCGATTATGGCCTAGGGTCCTGTCTGGTTCAATCTTCTTCTCAGGGGACATCCATCTATGGTATGAGTGGAGGTAGATGCTCAGCTGGTATCAGACCGCCCTTGTTTGTCCCGGGCGACCTGCCCTATTGGGATGGCCTCAGGGATTTGTAGGGTTCTCCAAATTTTACTGTTTTGGACAAAGGCATCGGCAGAATTCCCATGGATTGGGTAGGCACAGTCCTAATGTGCGACTCCAGGGGCCCCAGCCTGGAGGGTGTGTGGCCCAGGACTTTGAGGACAGAAGTCTGAAAACAAAACTCAGCTTAGGTTTGGGGACGTAGGTATGGCAGACCCGATCTATAAACCATGAGAAGAACTCTTCCGGATATGAAGAAAGAGCGAGTCTGAGGCGCTTGCTCAGGCTTTTGTCTCTGGATTTTGTATCAGAGATGGCCGTGGAATGTCGGGGAGGCCTCATGGGCCATGGACGAATCTTCCTCTCTGTGGATTTGGCCCGATCCCAATTGTTTTTCGTCAATCTGTGGAATGGGAGGACTCCTTTCAGGTCTGTTACCTCAGGTGTCCCGCCAAAAGAGGAATTCCAAAGAAGAGCCCTGGGGAAAAGTGAAGGGAGAACCCGAACTATGGGTAAAATTTGGGGCCTAGGGGCATGGCAAGCCCAATATGCTATCTCTTCATCCAGCCACTGAGAGGCCTTATTGAGGACTGGGATCAGGGTGAGGGTCGCAATGTGTGGTTTTGACCAATGTGGCCCGCAAACATGAGCGGGGCCTCATGGGCCACACTGGTTTCAACTACACTGAACGTTGGACAACATGCCAACCACATGGTTTCTTGCCACGGGGAAGGAGTTGTGATTTCTGCATCACTTTCAAGCCTGGGCAGTGATTGGAGATAAGGTCTAGGTTCTGAAACTTGACAACCGAGGTTGGGAAGAGATGACGACCTAAGACCATGGCGGGTCCGATGTGCTCAGTGAGCGGCCAGCTTTCTGTGTGGGGCCAGGTAATCCAGGCTCAGGCTGTGTCAAAAAGGGCAATAGTGCCCAGGTCAGCCTATATATTTGGGGTACAGTCGAATGGCGTGCAGGTTGATCCTCATTTGGAGTTTCTGGGTAGCCCCAGAGGGCAATGTTTTTCTTCCTGAGGGCAGGAAGAGTGCTGCATTATAGTTCTGGTTTTCAAACTGGAGGCTTGTGGGCCAGTAGTCTGAGGAAGGAAATCTGAGAACAAGCTAGGCTTAGGTTTCTGGGTGAGGACAAGGCAGGAACAATCTACAGACCTGAATCGAGATCTCGTGCTTATGATGTCAGGGCGAGGATCAGAAGATCGCTCAGGTTGGTGTTTCTGTCCCTGATGGCCCTTCATGAAGCCATGAATGCATGCACACAGATGTCAACAGAGATAGAAGGTTGAGCCGGACAGGCCTTTAGGCCGTAGTCTCAACTCTTGCTTTGGTTTCCAGGTGTCACTCCTCAGAGGCTTTGGTTCGAAGAACAGGGTATGGGGCTTTCCTGAGGCACGGAACAGAACTCCTCTCGTCTCCACATGGGAAGTTTCCTTGTTGGAGCCGTGTCAAACACCTCATGTTGGAGAATCCTGCAGAGTCCCTGAGCCACCTCCACATTCCAAGGTCTCCCTGGGCACCAAGCCACAGTAGGACTCATCTTCAGGAGAGTCCATTTCAACTCTCCCCTCTGGGTAGCTCACCCAGGAGCCCGCAGATTGAGCCTGCCTTGTCCTGACTAAAGAGTGGGAATATGAGGTGGCGTTCCCAGGCATCCATGCTTAGACACCTGCTCTCGAGTCTTTCCATATGAGGCCTCCTGGAACCACCAATTGGACTCGACTGTCGTTCAGAAGGTAACCTTCAGTTTTGGAGCAGTTCACAAATCCCATCGTAGGCAAAACGTTCTGGCCTCATGAAGCCCCCACACCCTTCAGGAAGAGGCCATGCTGGACAAGAACTCTAGCCTGAGGCACGTCTCATAGTTGACATGACCTCAGGGCAGGAGATCTCGATTCAGCCTCTGCAGAGTGGGCCTGCCGTGCCCTCGGTCCCAAACCTCACGCTAGCTTGTGTTTTCAGACTTCCTTCCTCACACTCCTGGCAAACAAGCCCTCCGGACTAGGAACTCCAGAACCAAAACCCAGCCCAGTGTCTGCCCAACGGAAGAAAAACGTTTCCCTGTGGGGCTCTCCAGAAAACCCAGATGAGGATCAACCTGCTCGGGCCTCGACGGTACCCGAACTGGATAGGCTGCTCTGGGCACTCATGCTCTGCCTGACACAGCCTGAAGCCAGACGTCCAGACAGACAAGGAGACAGCTGGCCGCACACCCAACACTTCGGACACGCCATGGCCTTATGCCGTCACCTCATCCTAACCTTGGTTTTCAGATATCTGAACCTAGACATTATATCAATTCTCCACACAGCTGGGTATAGCAAGCTCAAAACAGAACTCCTCCTTTCCCATGGCGGTCAAGCTTGCTCTTGGCATGGAGTCACACCTTCAGGGTGGGAGAAACCTTCATGGCCCCTGATGCCACGCCCAAACTTGAGTGCTGCTTGGGCACAAATTCACACTGTGACCCTCAGCATGAGCCCCATGTCAAAGAAAGTCCTGTCAGGGCCTGGAACAAGAGCCCACATATGGGGCTTGCCAAGCCCCTATGCACCCAATCCTCACCACGGTTTGAATTTTCCAGTCGCCCCGCCCGTACCTGGAGCTCTGCTCTGGAATCCCTTTCTTGGAGAGACCCATGAGGCAGACAACACGACTCCACCCTTCCCACAAAATGACCCCAAACTCTTGGGAGCTGGGACAAATCCCCAGAGAGGGATACTCGTCCACAGTACCTAAGGCCACCGCCACAATCCACGGCTATCCCGGACACAACATCCAGAGACAAAAGCCTGAAGGAACGCCTCCCACTCGCCCTTGTTTCAGAGGCCCAGGAGCTCCCTCTCGGGCTGTACATCCGGCCTGCCATACCCTAGGCGCCACTCATAAGCTGAGTTTGTGTATTCAGACTTCTGTGCCCACAGCCTGGACCCACACAACATCCAGGCTAGGGCCTCTGGACCAAACAGCGAAAGATTGTGCCTGCCCTCTCCAAGGAAAGTGTGCCCAATCCATTGACCACAACCCTACAGGTTAGGGAAAAGCTCCAAGGTCCCTGAGGCCATCAATAGTATAGGCCACCCTGGACTAAGAGGGGCTCTCTGACACCAGCGGAGCAACTATCTCCACTTAGACTCTCAGACAGTGTCCCCAGAGACAGAAGGTTGAAATGGACAGGCCCCCAGGCCCTAATCTGAACCTTAGCTTTGGTTTCCATGTTTCCGTTCTCACAGGACTGTTTTCGTAGACCAGCACATGGGGCTTTTCTGAGGCACCAAACCAAAGCTCGCTCATCTCCACATGGGCAGCTTTCTTACTGGGATGTATCAAACACTTCAGGTAGGAGAGTTCCGCAGGGCCACTGAACAACCAGCACATTCCATGGTCTCCATGGAGCCAAACGCACATTATGACGCATCCTCAGGAGAGGCCATTTCAACTCAGCCCCCTGGGTCGCGTGTTCCAGAGGCAGCAGATCAAACATATCTTGTCGCTCATAGCCAATGGGAATGCGAGGCATGCTGTACAGGGATCCATCCTTCGAACCCTGCTCTCCAGTCCTTCCATATGATATGTCCTGGAGCCATGCAGCAGGACTCGAATGTCCCGCAGCAGGAAACCTTGTGGTTTGGGGCAACCTCCAAACTCAGCGTGTGAAAACTTCCTTGGCCTCATGAGGCCCCCACTTCATGAAGGTGCCATCATGGACACATACTCCAGCCTCAGCCAACGTCTGATCCTCAGCCTGACTTCAGATGCAGGAGATTTTGATTCAGCCTCTGCAGAGTGGGCCTGCTCTGCCCTTGGCTCCAATCCTCACACTAGCTTGTGTTTTCAGACTTCCGTCCTCACACTCCTGGCCCACAAACCCTCCCTACTGGGAATTGTGGGGCCACAATGAAGCACTGTGCCTGCCTCCCAGGAGAAAAACATTGTCTATGGCGCTGCCCAGAAACCCCAAATGAGGATCAAACTGCTTGGCCCTCGGCAACACCCCAATTGCATAGGCTACCTTAAACAGTGATGCTCTGTCGCAAATAGCCTGAGCCCAGACCTTCCAACGACACCGACACAGCTGGCTGCACACCCAGCACATTAGACCCGCCACTGCCTTAGGCCACCATCCATTCCCAACCTGGGTTTTCAGTCATCGGAACCTAGACCTTATCTCCAATCCCTGCACAGGGGGGAACCTGATGCACAAGTCAGAACCCCTCTTTCCGCATGGCAAGAAACCTTGCTGCTGGCAGTGAGTCAAACCTTCAGTGTAGGAGAAAAAGGCATGGCCCATGAGGCCACGCCCAAGCGTGAGGGCCGCCTTGGGCACAAACACACATTGTGACCCTCACCGTGAGTACCTTATTCAAGTAACGCCTCTCAGTGACTGGACCAAGAGCCCGCATATGTGGCTTGCCATGCCCATAGGCACCCAGAGCTAACTAGATGGTGTGTATTCCAGTTGAGGGAACCCACTGCTGTGCTCTAGAGTCCCTCTCCTGGGGGGACCCCTGTGGCAGAAAACAGTACTCTTCATTCCCACAGAATGAACACAAACACTTGGGAGCTTGGATAATCCCCCGAGAGGAAGGCTCTTCCTCGGCCTCTGAGACAACCCCTACCCTGACCGGACACTGTAAATGCAACACCCAGAGACAAAATCCTGAGTGACTGCCTCCCACTTGGCCTACTTTGATTTCCAGAGGATCTCCCCTCACGGACTAGAGATCAGGCCTTCCATTACATTGACCCCTAGCTGAGCCAAGTTTTCTTTTTCAGACATCTGTCCCCACAGCCCTGGCAAACACAGCCTCTAGGCTGGGTCCTCTGGAGCCATACCACAGGACCGTGCCTGCTCTCTCCTGGGAAACTGTGTCCATTCCTTTGGCCACACAACTCCAGAATATGAGAAACCTCAGGCCTCCGAGGACATCCCACTACTGGGAGGCTCACTGGACTCACAGGGGCATTAGGACACAAGCTAAGCAGCTACATCCATGAATGCATGCACACAGATGTCAACAGAGATAGAAGGTTGAGCCGGACAGGCCTTTAGGCCGTAGTCTCAACTCTTGCTTTGGTTTCCAGGTGTCACTCCTCAGAGGCTTTGGTTCGAAGAACAGGGTATGGGGCTTTCCTGAGGCACGGAACAGAACTCCTCTCGTCTCCACATGGGAAGTTTCCTTGTTGGAGCCGTGTCAAACACCTCATGTTGGAGAATCCTGCAGAGTCCCTGAGCCACCTCCACATTCCAAGGTCTCCCAGGCCACCAAGCCACAGTAGGACTCATCTTCAGGAGAGTCCATTTCAACTCTCCCCTCTGGGTAGCTCACCCAGGAGCCCGCAGATTGAGCCTGCCTTGTCCTGACTAAAGAGTGGGAATATGAGGTGGCGTTCCCAGGCATCCATGCTTAGACACCTGCTCTCGAGTCTTTCCATATGAGGCCTCCTGGAACCATCCAATAGGAATCGACTGTCGTGCAGAAGGTAACCTTCAGTTTTGGAGCAGTTCACAAATCCCATCGTAGGCAATACTTTCTGGCCTCATGAAGCCCCCACACCCTTCAGGAAGAGGCCATGCTGGACAAGAACTCTAGCCTGAGGCACGTCTCATAGTTGACATGACCTCAGTGCAGGAGATCTCGATTCAGCCTCTGCAGAATGGGCCTGCCGTGCCCTCGGTCCCAAACCTCACGCTAGCTTGTGTTTTCAGACTTCCTTCCTCACACTCCTGGCAAACAAGCCCTCTGGACTAGGAACTCCAGAACCAAAACCCAGCCCAGTGTCTGCCCAACGGAAGAAAAACGTTTCCCTATAGGGCTCTCCAGAAAACCCAGATGAGGATCAACCTGCTCGGGCCTCGACAGTACCCGAACTGGATAGGCTACTCTGGGCACTCATGCTCTGCCTGACACAGCCTGAAGCCAGACGTCCAGACAGACAAGGAGACAGCTGGCCGCACACCCAGCACTTCGGACACGCCATGGTCTTATGCCGTCACCTCATCCTAACCTTGGTTTTCAGATATCTGAACCTAGACATTATATCAATTCTCCACACAGCTGGGTATAGCAAGCACAAAACAGAACTCCTCCTTCCCCATGGCTGTCAAGCTTGCTCTTGGCATGGAGTCACACCTTCAGGGTGGGAGAAACCTTCATGGCCCCTGATGCCACGCCCAAACTTGAGTGCTGCTTGGGCACAAATTCACACTGTGACCCTCAGCATGAGCCCCATGTCAAAGAAAGGCCTGTCAGGGCCTGGACCAAGAGCCCACATATGGGGCTTGCCAAGCCCCTATGCACCCAATCCTCACCACGGTTTGAATTTTCCAGTCGCCCCGCCCGTACCTGGAGCTCTGCTCTGGAATCCCTTTCTTGGAGAGACCCATGAGCCAGACAACACGACTCCACCCTTCCCACAAAATGACCCCAAACTCTTGGGAGCTGGGACAAATCCCCAGAGAGGGATACTCGTCCACAGTACCTAAGGCCACCGCCACAATCCACGGCTATCCCGGACACAACATCCAGAGACAAAAGCCTGAAGGAACGCCTCCCACTCGCCCTTGTTTCAGAGGCCCAGGAGCTCCCTCTCGGGCTGTACATCCGGCCTGCCATACCCTAGGCGCCACTCATAAGCTGAGTTTGTGTATTCAGACTTCTGTGCCCACAGCCTGGACCCACACAACGTCCAGGCTAGGGCCTCTGGACCAAACAGCAAAAGATTGTGCCTGCCCTCTCCAAGGAAAGTGTGCCCAATCCATTGACCACAACCCTACAGGTTAGGGAAAAGCTCCAAGGTCCCTGAGGCCATCAATAGTATAGGCCACCCTGGACTAAGAGGGGCTCTCTGACACCAGCGGAGCAACTATCTCCACTTAGACTCTCAGACAGTGTCCCCAGAGACAGAAGGTTGAAATGGACAGGCCCCCAGGCCCTAATCTGAACCTTAGCTTTGGTTTCCATGTTTCCGTTCTCACAGGACTGTTTTCGTAGACCAGCACATGGGGCTTTTCTGAGGCACCAAACCAAAGCTCGCTCATCTCCACATGGGCAGCTTTCTTACTGGGATGTATCAAACACTTCAGGTAGGAGAGTTCCGCAGGGCCACTGAACAACCAGCACATTCCAAGGTCTCCATGGACCCAAACGCACATTATGACGCATCCTCAGGAGAGGCCATTTCAACTCAGCCCCCTGGGTCGCGTGTTCCAGAGGCAGCAGATCAAACATATCTTGTCGCTAATAGCCAATGGGAATGCGAGGCATGCTGTACAGGGATCCATCCTTCGAACCCTGCTCTCCAGTCCTTCCATATGGTATGTCCTGGAGCCATGCAACAGGACTCGAATGTCCCGCAGAAGGAGACCTTGTGGTTTGGGGCAACCTCCAAACTCAGCGTGGGAAAACTTCCTTGGCCTCATGAGGCCCCCACTTCATGAAGGTGCCATCATGGACACATACTCCAGCCTCAGCCAACGTCTGATCCTCAGCCTGACTTCAGATGCAGGAGATTTTGATTCAGCCTCTGTAGAGTGGGCCTGCTCTGCCCTTGGCTCCAATCCTCACACTAGCTTGTGTTTTCAGACTTCCATCCTCACACTCCTGGCCCACAAACCCTCCCTACTGGGAATTCTGGGGCCACAATGAAGCACTGTGCCTGCCTCCCAGGAGAAAAACATTGTCTATGGCGCTGCCCAGAAACCCCAAATGAGGATCAAACTGCTTGGCCCTCGGCAACACCCCAATTGCATAGGCTACCTTAAACAGTGATGCTCTGTCGCAAATAGCCTGAGCCCAGACCTTCCAACAGACACCGACACAGCTGGCTGCACACCCACCACATTGGACCCGCCACTGCCTTAGGCCACCATCCATTCCCAACCTGGGTTTTCAGTCATCGGAACCTAAACCTTATCTCCAATCCCTGCACAGGGGGGAACCTGATGCACAAGTCAGAACCCCTCCTTCCCCATGGCAAGAAACCTTGCTGCTGGCAGTGAGTCAAACCTTCAGTGTAGGAGAAAACGGCATGGCCCATGAGGCCACGCCCAAGCGTGAGGGCCGCCTTGGGCACAAACACACATTGTGACCCTCAGCGTGAGTACCTTATTCAAGTAACGCCTCTCAGTGACTGAACAAAGAGCCCGCATATGTGGCTTGCCATGCCCATAGGCACCCAGGACTAACTAGATGGTGTGTATTCCAGTTGAGGGAACCCACTGCTGTGCTCTAGAGTCCCTCTCCTGGGTGGTCCCCTGTGGCAGAAAACAGTACTCTTCATTCCCACAGAATGAACACAAACACTTGGGAACTTGGACAATCCCCCGAGATGAAGGCTCTTCCTCGCCTCTGAGACAACACCTACCCTGACCGGACACTGTAAACGCAACACCCAGAGAGAAAATCCTGAGTGACTGCCTCCCACTTGCCCTACTTTGATTTCCAGAGGATCTCCCCTCACGGACTAGAGATCAGGCCTTCCATTACATTGGACCCTAGCTGAGCCAAGTTTGCTTTTTCAGACATCTGTCCCCACAGCCCTGGTAAACAGTCTTTAGGCTGGGTCCTCTGGAGCCATACCACAGGACCGTGCCTACATTCTCCTGGGAAACTGTGTCCATTCCTTTGGCCACACACCTCCAGAATATGAGAAACATCAAGGCCTCCGAGGACATCCCACTACTGGGAGCCTCACTGGACTCACAGGGGCATTCGGACACAAGCTGAGCAGCAACATCCATGAATGCATGCACACAGATGTCAACAGAGATAGAAGGTTGAGCCGGACAGGCCTTTAGGCCGTAGTCTCAACTCTTGCTTTGGTTTCCAGGTGTCACTCCTCAGAGGCTTTGGTTCGAAGAACAGGGTATGGGGCTTTCCTGAGGCACGGAACAGAACTCCTCTCATCTCCACATGGGAAGTTTCCTTGTTGGAGCCGTGTCAAACACCTCATGTTGGAGAATCCTGCAGAGTCCCTGAGCCACCTCCACATTCCAAGGTCTCCCAGGCCACCAAGCCACAGTAGGACTCATCTTCAGGAGAGTCCATTTCAACTCTCCCCTCTGGGTAGCTCACCCAGGAGCCCGCAGATTGAGCCTGCCTTTTCCTGACTAAAGAGTGGGAATATGAGGTGGCGTTCCCAGGCATCCTTGCTTAGACACCTGCTCTCGAGTCTTTCCATATGGGGCCTCTTGGAACCATCCAATAGGACTCGACTGTTGTTCAAAAGGTAACCTTCAGTTTTGGAGCAGTTCACAAATCCCATCGTAGGCAAAACTTTCTGGCCTCATGAAGCCCCCACACCCTTCAGGAAGAGGCCATGCTGGACAAGAACTCTAGCCTGAGGCACGTCTCATAGTTGACATGACCTCAGTGCAGGAGATCTCGATTCAGCCTCTGCAGAGTGGGCCTGCCGTGCCCTCGGTCCCAAACCTCACGCTAGCTTGTGTTTTCAGACTTCCTTCCTCACACTCCTGGCAAACAAGCCCTCCGGACTAGGAACTCCAGAACCAAAACCCAGCCCAGTGTCTGCCCAACGGAAGAAAAACGTTTCCCTGTGGGGCTCTCCAGAAAACCCAGATGAGGATCAACCTGCTCGGGCCTCTACGGTACCCGAACTGGATAGGCTGCTCTGGGCACTCATGCTCTGCCTGACACAGCCTGAAGCCAGACGTCCAGACAGACAAGGAGAAAGCTGGCCGCACACCCAGCACTTCGGACACGCCATGGTCTTATGCCGTCACCTCATCCTAACCTTGGTTTTCAGATATCTGAACCTAGACATTATATCAATTCTCCACACAGCTGGGTATAGCAAGCACAAAACAGAACTCCTCCTTCCCCATGGCTGTCAAGCTTGCTCTTGGCATGGAGTCACACCTTCAGGGTGGGACAAACCTTCATGGCCCCTGATGCCACGCCCAAACTTGAGTGCTGCTTGGGCACAAATTCACACTGTGACCCTCAGCATGAGCCCCATGTCAAAGAAAGGCCTGTCAGGGCCTGGACCAAGAGCCCACATATGGGGCTTGCCAAGCCCCTATGCACCCAATCCTCACCACGGTTTGAATTTTCCAGTTGCCCCGTCCGTACCTGGAGCTCTGCTCTGGAATCCCTTTCTTGGAGAGTCCCATGAGCCAGACAACACGACTCCACCCTTTCCAAAAAATGACCCCAAACTCTTGGGAGCTGGGACAAATCCCCAGAGAGGGATACTCGTCCACAGTACCTGAGGCCACCGCTCCAATCCACGGCTATCCCGGACACAACATCCAGAGACAAAAGCCTGAAGGAACGCCTCCCACTCGCCCTTGTTTCAGAGGCCCAGGAGCTCCCTCCCGGGCTGTACATCTGGCCTGCCATACCCTAGGCGCCACTCATAAGCTGAGTTTGTGTATTCAGACTTCTGTGCCCACAGCCAGGACCCATACAACATCCAGGCTAGGGCCTCTGGACCAAACAGCGAAAGATTGTGCCTGCCCTCTCCAAAGAATGTGTGCCCAATCCATTGACCACAACCCTACAGGTTAGGGAAAAGCTCCAAGGTCCCTGAGGCCATCAATAGTATAGGCCACCCTGGACTAAGAGGGGCTCTCTGACACCAGCGGAGCAACTATCTCCACTTAGACTCTCAGACAGTGTCCCCAGAGACAGAAGGTTGAAATGGACAGGCCCCCAGGCCCTAATCTGAACCTTAGCTTTGGTTTCCATGTTTCCGTTCTCAGAGGACTGTTTTCGTAGACCAGCACATGGGGCTTTTCTGAGGCACCAAACCAAACATCTCTCATCTCCACATGGGCAGCTTTCTTACTGGGATGTATCAAACACTTCAGGTAGGACAGTTCCGCAGGGCCACTGAACAACGAGCAACTGGTCTCCATGGACCCAAACGCACATTATGACGCATCCTCAGGGGAGGCCATTTCAACTCAGCCCCCTGGGTCGCGTGTTCCAGAGGCAGCAGATCAAACATATCTTGTCGCTAATAGCCAATGGGAATGCGAGGCATGCTGTACAGGGATCCATCCTTCGAAACCTGCTCTCCAGTCCTTCCATATGGTATGTCCTCGAGCCATGCGACAGGACTCGAATGTCCCACAGAAGGAAACCTTGTGGTTTGGGGCAACCTCCAAACTCAGCGTGGGAAAACTTCCTTGGCCTCATGAGGCCCCCACTTCATGACGGTGCCATCATGGACACATACTCCAGCCTCAGCCGACGTCTGATCCTCAGCCTGACTTCAGATGCAGGAGATTTTGATTCAGCCTCTGCAGAGTGGGCCTGCTCTGCCCTTGGCTCCAATCCTCACACTAGCTTGTGTTTTCAGACTTCCGTCCTCACACTCCTGGCCCACAAACCCTCCCTACTGGGAATTCTGGGGCCACAATGAAGCACTGTGCCTGCCTCCCAGGAGAAAAACATTATCTAAGGCGCTGCCCAGAAACCACAAATGAGGATCAAACTGCTTGGCCCTCAGCAACACCCCAATTGCATAGGCTACCTTAAACAGTGATGCTCTGTCGCAAATCGCCTGAGCCCAGACCTTCCAACAGACACCGACACAGCTGGCTGCACACCCAGCACATTGGACCCGCCACTGCATTAGGCCACCATCCATTCCCAACCTGGGTTTTCAGTCATCGGAACCTAGACCTTATCTCCAATCCCTACACAGGGGGGAACCTGATGCACAAGTCAGAACCCCTCCTTCCCCCTGGCAAGAAACCTTGCTGCTGGCAGTGAGTCAAACCTTCAGTGTAGGAGAAAACGGCATGGCCCATGAGGCCACGCCCAAGCGTGAGGGCCGCCTTGGGCACAAACACACATTGTGACCCTCAGCGTGAGTACCTTATTCAAGTAACGCCTCTCAGTGACTGGACCAAGAGCCCGCATATGTGGCTTGCCATGCCCATAGGCACCCAGGACTAACTAGATGGTGTGTATTCCAGTTGAGGGAACCCACTGCTGTGCTCTAGAGTCCCTCTCCTGGGGGGTCCCCTGTGGCAGAAAACAGTACGCTTCATTCCCACTCCCTCGGCCTCTGAGACAACCCCTACCCTGACCGGACACTGTAAACACAACAACCAGAGACAAAATCCTGAGTGACTGCCTCCCACTTGCCCTACTTTGATTTCCAGAGGATCTCACCTCACGGAATAGAGATCAGGCCTGCCATTACATTGGCCCCTAGCTGAGCCAAGTTTGCTTTTACAGACATTTGTCCCCACAGCCCTGGCAAACACAGTCTCTAGGCTGGGTCCTCTGGAGCCATACCACAGGACCTTGCCTGCTCTCTCCTGGGAAACTGTGTCCATTCCTTTGGCCACACACCTCCAGAATATGAGAAACCTCAAGGCCTCCGAGGACATCCCACTACTGGGAGCCTCACTGGACTCACAGGGGCATTCGGACACAAGCTGAGCAGCTACATCCATGAATGCATGCACACAGATGTCAACAGAGATAGAAGGTTGAGCCGGACAGGCCTTTAGGCCGTAGTCTCAACTCTTGCTTTGGTTTCCAGGTGTCACTCCTCAGAGGCTTTGGTTCGAAGAACAGGGTATGGGGCTTTCCTGAGGCACGGAACAGAACTCCTCTCGTCTCCACATGGGAAGTTTCCTTGTTGGAGCCGTGTCAAACACCTCATGTTGGAGAATCCTGCAGAGTCCCTGAGCCACCTCCACATTCCAAGGTCTCCCAGGCCACCAAGCCACAGTAGGACTCATCTTCAGGAGAGTCCATTTCAACTCTCCCCTCTGGGTATCTCACCCAGGAGCCCGCAGATTGAGCCTGCCTTGTCCTGACTAAAGAGTGGGAATATGAGGTGGCGTTCCCAGGCATCCATGCTTAGACACCTGCTCTCAGGTCTTTCCAAATGGGGCCTCTTGGAACCATCCAATAGGACTCGACTGTCGTGCAGAAGGTAACCTTCAGTTTTGGAGCAGTTCACAAATCCCATCGTAGGCAATACTTTCTGGCCTCATGAAGCCCCCACACCCTTCAGGAGGAGGCCATGCTGGACAAGAACTCTAGCCTGAGGCCCGTCTCATAGTTGACATGACCTCAGTGCAGGAGATCTCGATTCAGCCTCTGAAGAGTGGGCCTGCCGTGCCCTCGGTCCCAAACCTCACGCTAGCTTGTGTTTTCAGACTTCCTTCCTCACACTCCTGGCAAACAAGCCCTCCGGACTAGGAACTCCAGAACCAAAACCCAACCCAGTGTCTGCCCAACGGAAGAAAAACGTTTCCCTGTGGGGCTCTCCAGAAAACCCAGATGAGGATCAACCTGCTCGGGCCTCGACGGTACCCGAACTGGATAGCCTGCTCTGGGCACTCATGCTCTGCCTGACACAGCCTGAAGCCAGACGTCCAGACAGACAAGGAGACAGCTGGCCGCACACCCAGCACTTCGGACATGCCATGGTCTTATGCCGTCACCTCATCCTAACCTTGATTTTCAGATATCTGAACCTAGACATTATATCAATTCTCCACACAGCTGGGTATAGCAAGCACAAAACAGAACTCCTCCTTCCCCATGGCTGTCAAGCTTGCTCTTGGCATGGAGTCACACCTTCAGGGTGGGAGAATCCTTCATGGCCCCTGATTCCACGCCCAAACTTGAGTGCTGCTTGGGCACAAATTCACACTGTGACCCTCAGCATGAGCCCCATGTCAAACAAAGGCCTGTCAGGGCCTGGACCAAGAGCCCACATATGGGCCTTGCCAAGCCCCTATGCACCCAATCCTCACCACGGTTTGAATTTTCCAGTCGCCCCGCCCGTACCTGGAGCTCTGCTCTGGAATCCCTTTCTTGGAGACACCCATGAGCCAGACAACACGACTCCACCCTTCCCACAAAATGACCCCAAACTCTTGGGAGCTGGGACAAATCCCCAGAGAGGGATACTCGTCCACAATACCTGAAGCCACCGCTCCAATCCACGGCTATCCCGGACACAACATCCAGAGAGAAATGCCTGAAGGAACGCCTCCCACTCGCCCTTGTTTTAGAGGCCCAGGAGCTCCCTCTCGGGCTGTACATCCGGCCTGCCATACCCTAGGCGCCACTCATAAGCTGAGTTTGTGTATTCAGAATTCTGTGCCCACAGCCTGGACCCACACAACATCCAGGCTAGGGCCTCTGGACCAAACAGCGAAAGATTGTGCCTGCCCTCTCCAAGGAAAGTGTGCCCAATCCATTGACCACAACCCTACAGGTTAGGGAAATGCTCCAAGGTCCCTGAGGCCATCAACAGTATAGGCCACCCTGGACTAAGAGGGGCTCTCTGACACCAGCGGAGCAACTATCTCCACTTAGACTCTCAGACAGTGTCCCCAGAGACAGAAGGTTGAAATGGACAGGCCCCCAGGCCCTAATCTGAACCTTAGCTTTGGTTTCCATGTTTCCGTTCTCACAGGACTGTTTTCGTAGACCAGCACATGGGGCTTTTCTGAGGCACCAAACCAAACCTCTCTCATCTCCACATGGGCAGCTTTCTTACTGGGATGTATCAAACACTTCAGGTAGGACAGTTCCGCAGGGCCACTGAACAACCAGCACATTCCAAGGTCTCCATGGACCCAAACGCACATTATGACGCATCCTCAGGAGAGGCCATTTCAACTCAGCCCCCTGGGTCGCGTGTTCCAGAGGCAGCAGATCAAACATATCTTGTCGCTAATAGCCAATGGGAATGCGAGGCATGCTGTACAGGGATCCATCCTTCGAACCCTGCTCTCCAGTCCTTCCATATGGTATGTCCTGGAGCCATGCAACAGGACTCGAATGTCCCGCAGAAGGAAACCTTGTGGTTTGGGGCAACCTCCAAACTCAGCGTGGGAAAACTTCCTAGGCCTCATGAGGCCCCCACTTCATGAAGTTGCCATCATGGACACATAAACCAGCCTCAGCCAACGTCTGATCCTCAGCCTGACTTCAGATGCAGGAGATTTTGATTCAGCCTCTGCAGAGTGGGCCTGCTCTGCCCTTGGCTCCAATCCTCACACTAGCTTGTGTTTTCAGACTTCCGTCCTCACACTCCTGGCCCACAAACCCTTCATACTGGGAATTCTTGGGCCAGAATGAAGCACTGTGCCTGCCTTCCAGGAGAAAAACCTTGTCTATGGCGCTGCCCAGAAACCCCAAATGAGGATCAAACTGCTTGGCCCTCGGCAACACCCCAATTGTATAGGCTACCTTAAACAGTGATGCTCTGTCGCAAATAGCCTGAGCCCAGACCTTCCAACAGACACCGACACAGCTGGCTGCACACCCAGCACAATGGACCCGCCACTGCCTTAGGCCACCATCCATTCCCAACCTGGGTTTTCAGTCATCGGAACCTAGACCTTATCTCCAATCCCTGCACAGGGGGGAACCTGATGCACAAGTCAGAACCCCTCCTTCCCCATGGAAAGAAACCTTGCTGCTGGCAGTGAGTCAAACCTTCAGTGTAGGAGAAAACGGCATGGCCCATGAGGCCACGCCCAAGCGTGAGGGCCGCCTTGGGCACAAACACACATTGTGACCCTCAGCATGAGTACCTTATTCAAGTAACGCCTCTCAGTGACTGGACCAAGAGCCCGCATATGTGGCTTGCCATGCCCATATGCACCCAACTAACTAGATGGTGTGTATTCCAGTTGAGGGAACCCACTGCTGTGCTCTAGAGTCCCTCTCCTGGGGGGTCCCCTGTGGCAGAAAACAGTACTCTTCATTCCCACTCCCTCGGCCTCTGAGACAACCCCTACCCTGACCGGACACTGTAAACACAACAACCAGAGACAAAATCCTGAGTGACTGCCTCCCACTTGCCCTACTTTGATTTCCAGAGGATCTCACCTCACGGAATAGAGATCAGGCCTGCCATTACATTGGCCCCTAGCTGAGCCAAGTTTGCTTTTACAGACATTTGTCCCCACAGCCCTGGCAAACACAGTCTCAAGGCTGGGTCCTCTGGAGCCATACCACAGGACCTTGCCTGCTCTCTCCTGGGAAACTGTGTCCATTCCTTTGGCCACACACCTCCAGAATATGAGAAACCTCAAGGCCTCCGAGGACATCCCACTACTGGGAGCCTCACTGGACTCACAGGGGCATTCGGACACAAGCTGAGCAGCTACATCCATGAATGCATGCACACAGATGTCAACAGAGATAGAAGGTTGAGCCGGACAGGCCTTTAGGCCGTAGTCTCAACTCTTGCTTTGGTTTCCAGGTGTCACTCCTCAGAGGCTTTGGTTCGAAGAACAGGGTATGGGGCTTTCCTGAGGCAAGGAACAGAACTCCTCTCGTCTCCACATGGGAAGTTTCCTTGTTGGAGCCGTGTCAAACACCTCATGTTGGAGAATCCTGCAGAGTCCCTGAGCCACCTCCACATTCCAAGGTCTCCCAGGCCACCAAGCCACAGTAGGACTCATCTTCAGGAGAGTCCATTTCAACTCTCCCCTCTGGGTAGCTCACCCAGGAGCCCGCAGATTGAGCCTGCCTTGTCCTGACTAAAGAGTGGGAATATGAGGTGGCGTTCCCAGGCATCCATGCTTAGACACCTGCTCTCAGGTCTTTCCAAATGGGGCCTCTTGGAACCATCCAATAGGACTCGACTGTCGTGCAGAAGGTAACCTTCAGTTTTGGAGCAGTTCACAAATCCCATCGTAGGCAATACTTTCTGGCCTCATGAAGCCCCCACACCCTTCAGGAGGAGGCCATGCTGGACAAGAACTCTAGCCTGAGGCACGTCTCATAGTTGACATGACCTCAGTGCAGGAGATCTCGATTCAGCCTCTGCAGAGTGGGCCTGCCGTGCCCTCGGTCCCAAACCTCACGCTAGCTTGTGTTTTCAGACTTCCTTCCTCACACTCCTGGCAAACAAGCCCTCCGGACTAGGAACTCCAGAACCAAAACCCAGCCCAGTGTCTGCCCAACGGAAGAAAAACGTTTCCCTGTGGGGCTCTCCAGAAAACCCAGATGAGGATCAACCTGCTCGGGCCTCGACGGTACCCGAACTGGATAGGCTGCTCTGGGCACTCATGCTCTGCCTGACACAGCCTGAAGCCAGACGTCCAGACAGACAAGGAGACAGCTGGCCGCACACCCAGCACTTCGGACACGCCATGGTCTTATGCCGTCACCTCATCCTAACCTTGGTTTTCAGATATCTGAACCTAGACATTATATCAATTCTCCACACAGCTGGGTATAGCAAGCACAAAACAGAACTCCTCCTTCCCCATGGCTGTCAAGCTTGCTCTTGGCATGGAGTCACACCTTCAGGGTGGGAGAAACCTTCATGGCCCCTGATGCCACGCCCAAACTTGAGTGCTGCTTGGGCACAAATTCACACTGTGACCCTCAGCATGAGCCCCATGTCAAAGAATGGCCTGTCAGGGCCTGGACCAAGAGCCCACATATGGGCCTTGCCAAGCCCCTATACACCCAATCCTCACCACGGTTTGAATTTTCCAGTCGCCCCGCCCGTACCTGGAGCTCTGCTCTGGAATCCCTTTCTTGGAGAGACCCATGAGCCAGACAACACGACTCCACCCTTCCCACAAAATGACCCCAAACTCTTGGGAGCTGGGACAAATCCCCAGAGAGGGATGCTCGTCCACAGTACCTGAGGCCACCGCTCCAATCCACGGCTATCCCGGACACAACATCCAGAGACAAAAGCCTGAGGGAACGCCTCCCACTCGCCCTTGTTTCAGAGGCCCAGGAGCTCCCTCTCGGGCTGTACATCCGGCCTGCCATACACTAGGCGCCACTCATAAGCTGAGTTTGTGTATTCAGACTTCTGTGCCCACAGCCTGGACCCACTCAACATCCAGGCTAGGGCCTCTGGACCAAACAGCGAAAGATTGTGCCTGCCCTCTCCAAGGAAAGTGTGCCCAATCCATTGACCACAACCCTACAGTTTAGGGAAAAGCTCCAAGGTCCCTGAGGCCATCAACAGTATAGGCCACCCTGGACTAAGAGGGGCTCTCTGACACCAGCGGAGCAACTATCTCCACTTAGACTCTCAGACAGTGTCCCCAGAGACAGAAGGTTGAAATGGACAGGCCCCCAGGCCCTAATCTGAACCTAAGCTTTGGTTTCCATGTTTCCGTTCTCAGAGGACTGTTTTCGTAGACCAGCACATGGGGCTTTTCTGAGGCACCAAACCAAACCTCTCTCATCTCCACATGGGCAGCTTTCTTACTGGGATGTATCAAACACTTCAGGTAGGAGAGTTCCGCAGGGCCACTGAACAACCAGCATATTCCAAAGTCTCCATGGACCCAAACGCACATTATGACGCATCCTCAGGAGAGGCCATTTCAACTCAGCCCCCTGGGTCGCGTGTTCCAGAGGCAGCAGATCAAACATATCTTGTCGCTAATAGCCAATGGGAATGCGAGGCATGCTCAACAGGGATCCATCCTTCGAACCCTGCTCTCCAGTCCTTCCATATGGTATGTCCTGGAGCCATGCAACAGGACTCGAATGTCCCGCAGAAGGAAACCTTGTGGTTTGGGGCAACCTCCAAACTCAGCGTGGGAAAACTTCCTTGGCCTCATGAGGCCCCCACTTCATGAAGGTGCCATCATGGACACATACTCCAGCCTCAGCCAACGTCTGGTCCTCAGCCTGACTTCAGATGCAGGAGATTTTGATTCAGCCTCTGCAGAGTGGGCCTGCTCTGCCCTTGGCTCCAATCCTCACACTAGCTTGTGTTTTCAGACTTCCGTCCTCACACTCCTGGCCCACAAACCCTCCCTACTGGGAATTCTGGGGCCACAATGAAGCACTGTGCCTGCATCACAGGAGAAAAACATTGTCTATGGCGCTGCCCAGAAACCCCATGAGGATCAAACTGCTTGGCCCTAGGCAACACCCAATTTCATAGGCTACCTTAAACAGTGATGCTCTGTCGCAAATAGCCTGAGCCCAGACCTTCCAACAGACACCGACACACCTGGCTGCACACCCAGCACTTTGGACCCGCCACTGCCTTAGGCCACCATCCATTCCCAACCTGGGTTTTCAGTCATCGGAACCTAGACCTTATCTCCAATCCCTGCACAGGGGGGAACCTGATGCACAAGTCAGAACCCCTCCTTCCCCATGGCAAGAAACCTTGCTGCTGGCAGTGAGTCAAACTTTCAGTGTAGGAGAAAACGGCATGGCCCATGAGGCCACGCCCAAGCGTGAGGGCCGCCTTGGGCACAAACACACGTTGTGACCCTCAGCGTGAGTACCTTATTCAAGTAACGCCTCTCAGTGACTGCACCAAGAGCCCTCATATGTGGCTTGCCATGCCCATAGGCACCCAGGACTAACTAGATGGTGTGTATTCCAGTTTGAGGAACCCACTGCTGTGCTCTAGAGTCCCTCTCCTGGGGGGTCCCCTGTGGCAGAAAACAGTACTCTTCATTCCCACTCCCTCGGCCTCTGAGACATCCCCTACCCTGACCGGACACTGTAAACGCAACACCCAGAGACAAAATCCTGAGTGACTGCCTCCCACTTGCCCTACTTTGATTTCCAGAGGATCTCCCCTCACGGACTAGAGATCAGGCCTGCCATTACATTGGCCCCTAGCTGAGCCAAGTTTGCTTTTAAGACATTTGTCCCCACAGCCCTGGCAAACACAGTCTCTAGGCTGGGTCCTCTGGAGCCATACCACAGGACCGTGCCTGCTCTCTCCTGGGAAACTGTGTCCATTCCTTTGGCCACACACCTCCAGAATATGAGAAACCTCAAGGCCTCCGAGGACATCCCACTACTGTGAGCCTCACTGGACTCACAGGGGCATTTGGACACAAGCTGAGCAGCTACATCCATGAATGCATGCACACAGATGTCAACAGAGATAGAAGGTTGAGCCGGACAGGCCTTTAGGCCATAGTCTCAACTCTTGCTTTGGTTTCCAGGTGTCACTCCTCAGAGGCTTTGGTTCGAAGAACAGGGTATGGGGCTTTCCTGAGGCATGGAAAAGAACTCCTCTCGTCTCCACATGGGAAGTTTCCTTGTTGGAGCCCTGTCAAACACCTCATGTTGGAGAATCCTGCAGAGTCCCTGAGCCACCTCCACATTCCAAGGATTCTCAGGCCACCAAGACACAGTTGGACTCATCTTCAGGAGAGTCCATTTCAACTCTCCACTCTGGGTAGCTCACCCAGGAGCCCGCAGATTGAGCCTGCCTTGTCCTGACTAAAGAGTGGGAATATGAGGTGGCGTTCCCAGGCATCCATGCTTAGACACCTGCTCTCGAGTCTTTCCATATGAGGCCTCCTGGAACCATCCAATAGGACTCGACTGTCGTGCAGAAGGTAACCTTCAGTTTTGGAGCAGTTCACAAATCCCATCGTAGGCAAAACTTTCTGGCCTCATGAAGCCCCCACACCCTTCAGGAAGAGGCCATGCTGGACAAGAACTCTAGCCTGAGGCACGTCTCATAGTTGACATGACCTCAGTGCAGGAGATCTCGATTCAGCCTCTGCAGAGTGGGCCTGCCGTGCCCTCGGTCCCAAACCTCACGCTAGCTTGTGTTTTCAGACTTCCTTCCTCACACTCCTGGCAAACAAGCCCTCCGGACTAGGAACTCCAGAACCAAAACCCAGCCCAGTGTCTGCCCAACGGAAGAAAAACGTTTCCCTGTGGGGCTCTCCAGAAAACCCAGATGAGGATCAACCTGCTCGGGCCTCGACGGTACCCGAACTGGATAGGCTGCTCTGGGCACTCATGCTCTGCCTGACACAGCCTGAAGCCAGACGTCCAGACAGACAAGGAGACAGCTGGCCGCACACCCAGCACTTCGGACACGCCATGGTCTTATGCCGTCACCTCATCCTAACCTTGGTTTTCAGATATCTGAACCTAGACATTATATCAATTCTCCACACAGCTGGGTATAGCAAGCACAAAACAGAACTCCTCCTTCCCCATGGCTGTCAAGCTTGCTCTTGGCATGGAGTCACACCTTCAGGGTGGGAGAAACCTTCATGGCCCCTGATGCCCTGCCCAAACTTGAGTGCTGCTTGGGCACAAATTCACACTGTGACACTCAGCATGAGCCCCATGTCAAAGAAAGGCCTGTCAGGGCCTGGACCAAGAGCCCACATATGGGGCTTGCCAAGCCCCTATGCACCCAATCCTCACCACTGTTTGAATTTTCCAGTCGCCCCGTCCGTACCTGGAGCTCTGCTCTGGAATCCCTTTCTTGGAGAGACCCTTGAGCCAGACAACACAACTCCACCCTTCCCACAAAATGACCCCAAACTCTTGGGAGCTGGGACAAATCCCCAGAGAGGGATACTCGTCCACAGTACCTGAGGCCACCGCTCCAATCCACGGCTATCCCGGACACAACATCCAGAGACAAAGCCTGAAGGAACGCCTCCCACTCGCCCTTGTTTCAGAGGCCCAGGAGCTCCCTCTCGGGCTGTACATCCGGCCCGCCATACCCTAGGCGCCACTCATAAGCTGAGTTTGTGTATTCAGACTTCTGTGCCCACAGCCTGGACCCACACAACATCCAGGCTAGGGCCTCTGGACCAAACAGCGAAAGATTGTGCCTGCCCTCTCCAAGGAAAGTGTGCCCAATCCATTGACCACAACCCTACAGGTTAGGGAAAAGCTCCAAGTTCCCTGAGGCCATCAATAGTATAGGCCACCCTGGACTAAGAGGGGCTCTCTGACACCAGCGGAGCAACTATCTCCACTTAGACTCTCAGACAGTGTCCCCAGAGACAGAAGGTTGAAATGGACAGGCACCCAGGCCCTAATCTGAACCTTAGCTTTGGTTTCCATGTTTCCGTTCTCAGAGGACTGTTTTCGTAGACCAGCACATGGGGCTTTTCTGAGGCAAACCTCTCTCATCTCCACATGGGCAGCTTTCTTACTGGGATGTATCAAACACTTCAGGTAGGAGAGTTCCGCAGGGCCACTGAACAACCAGCACATTCCAAGGTCTCCATGGACCCAAACGCACATTATGACGCATCCTCAGGAGAGGCCATTTCAACTCAACCCCCTGGGTCGCGTGTTCCAGAGGAGGCAGATGAAACACATCTTGTCGCTAATAGCCAATGGGAATGCGAGGCATGCTGTACAGGGATCCATCCTTCGAACCCTGCTCTCCAGTCCTTCCATATGGTATGTCCTGGAGCCATGCAACAGGACTCGAATGTCCCGCAGAAGGAAACCGTGTGTTTTGGGGCAACCTCCAAACTCAGCGTGGGAAAATTTCCTTGGCCTCATGAGGCCCCCACTTCATGAAGGTGCCATCATGGACACATATTCCAGCCTCAGCCAACGTCTGATCCTCAGCCTGACTTCAGATGCAGGAGATTTTGATTCAGCCTCTGCAGAGTGGGCCTGCTCTGCCCTTGGCTCCAATCCTCACACTAGCTTGTGTTTTCAGACTTCCGTCCTCACACTCCTGGCCCACAAACCCTCCCTACTGGGAATTGTGGGGCCACAATGAAGCACTGTGCCTGCCTCCCAGGAGAAAAACATTGTCTATGGCGCTGCCCAGAAACCCCAAATGAGGATCAAACTGCTTGGCCCTCGGCAACACCCCAATTGCATAGGCTACCTTAAACAGTGATGCTCTGTCGCAAATAGCCTGAGCCCAGACCTTCCAACAGACACCGACACAGCTGGCTGCACACCCAGCACATTGGACCCGCCACTGCCTTAGGCAACCATCCATTCCCAACCTGGGTTTTCAGTCATCGGATCCTAGACCTTATCTCCAATCCCTGAACAGGGGGGAACCTGATGCACAAGTCAGAACCCCTCCTTCCCCATGGCAAGAAACCTTGCTGCTGGCAGTGAGTCAAACCTTCAGTGTAGGAGAAAACGGCATTGCCCATGAGGCCATGGCCAAGTGTGAGGGCCGCCTTGGGCACAAACACACATTGTGACCCTCAGCGTGAGTACCTTATTCAAGTAACGCCTCTCAGTGACTGGACCAAGAGCCCGCATATGTGGCTTGCCATGCCCATAGGCACCCAGGACTAACTAGGTTGTGTGTATTCCAGTTGAGGGAACCCACTGCTGTGCTCTAGAGTCCCTCTCCTGGGGGGTCCCCTGAGGCAGAAAACAGTACTCTTCATTCCCACTCCCTCGGCCTCTGAGACAACCCCTACCCTGACCGGACACTGTAAACGCAACACCTAGAGACAAAATCCTGAGTGACTGCCTCCCACTTGCCCTACTTTGATTTCCAGAGGATCTCCCCTCACGGACGAGAGATCAGGCCTGCCATTACATTGGTCCCTAGCTGAGCCAGCTTTGCTTTTTCAGACATCTGTCCCCACAGCCCTGGCAAACACAGCCTCTAGGCTGGGTCCTCTGGAGCCATACCACAGGACCGTGCCTGCTCTCTCCTGGGAAACTGTGTCCATTCCTTTGGCCACACAGCTCCAGAATATGAGAAACCCCAAGGCCTCCGAGGACATCCCACTACTGGGAGCCTCACTGGACTCACAGGGGCATTCGGACACAAGCTGAGCTGCTACACCCATGAATGCATGCACACAGATGTCAACAGAGATAGAAGGTTGAGCCGGACAGGCCTTTAGGCCGTAGTCTCAACTCTTGCTTTGGTTTCCAGGTGTCACTCCTCAGAGGCTTTGGTTCGAAGAACAGGGTATGGGGCTTTCCTGAGGCACGGAACAGAACTCCTCTCGTCTCCACATGGGAAGTTTCCTTGTTGGAGCCGTGTCAAACACCTCATGTTGGAGAATCCTGCAGAGTCCCTGAGCCACCTCCACATTCCAAGGATTCTCAGGCCACCAAGACAAAGTTGGACTCATCTTCAGGAGAGTCCATTTCAACTCTCCCCTCTGGGTAGCTCACCCAGGAGCCCGCAGATTGAGCCTGCCTTGTCCTGACCTAAGAGTGGGAATATGAGGTGGCGTTCCCAGGCATCCATGCTTAGATACCTGCTCTCGAGTCTTTCCATATGGGGCCTCTTGGAACCATCCAATAGGTCTTGACTGTCGTGCAGAAGGTAACCTTCAGTTTTGGAGCAGTTCACAAATCCCATCGTAGGCAAAACTTTCTGGCCTCATGAAGCCCCCACACCCTTCAGGAAGAGGCCATGCTGGACAAGAACTCTAGCCTGAGGCACGTCTCATAGTTGACATGACCTCAGTGCAGGAGATCTCGATTCAGCCTCTGCAGAGTGGGCCTGCCGTGCCCTCGGTCCCAAACCTCACGCTAGCTTGTGTTTTCAGACTTCCTTCCTCACACTCCTGGCAAACAAGCCCTCCGGACTAGGAACTCCAGAACCAAAACCCAGCCCAGTGTCTGCCCAACGGAAGAAAAATGTTTCCCTGTGGGGCTCTCCAGAAAACCCAGATGAGGTACAACCTGCTCGGGCCTCGACGGTACCCGAACTGGATAGGCTGCTCTGGGCACTCATGCTCTGCCTGACACAGCCTGAAGCCAGACGTCCAGACAGACAAGGAGACAGCTGGCCGCACACCCAGCACTTCGGACACGCCATGGTCTTATGCCGTCACCTCATCCTAACCTTGGTTTTCAGATATCTGAACCTAGACATTATATCAATTCTCCACACAGCTGGGTATAGCAAGCACAAAACAGAACTCCTCCTTCCCCATGGCTGTCAAGCTTGCTCTTGGCATGGAGTCACACCTTCAGGGTGGGAGAAACCTTCATGGCCCCTGATGCCCTGCCCAAACTTGAGTGCTGCTTGGGCACAAATTCACACTGTGACCCTCAGCATGAGCCCCATGTCAAAGAAAGGCTTGTCAGGGCCTGGACCAAGAGCCCACATATGGGGCTTGCCAAGCCCCTATGCACCCAATCCTCACCACGGTTTGAATTTTCCAGTCGCCCCGCCCGTACCTGGAGCTCTGCTCTGGAATCCCTTTCTTGGAGAGACCCATGAGCCAGACAACACGACTCCACCCTTCCCACAAAATGACCCCAAACTCGTGGGAGCTGGGACAAATCCCCAGAGAGGGATACTCGTCCACAGTACCTGAGGCCACCGCTCCAATCCACGGCTATCCCGGACACAACATCCAGAGACAAAGCCTGAAGGAACGCCTCCCACTCGCACTTGTTTCAGAGGCCCAGGAGCTCCCTCTCGGGCTGTACATCCGGCCCGCCATACCCTAGGCGCCACTCATAAGCTGAGTTTGTGTATTCAGACTTCTGTGCCCACAGCCTGGACCCACACAACATCCAGGCTAGGGCCTCTGGACCAAACAGCGAAAGATTGTGCCTGCCCTCTCCAAGGTAAGTGTGCCCAATCCATTGACCACAACCCTACAGGTTAGGGAAAAGCTCCAAGGTCCCTGAGGCCATCAATAGTATAGGCCACCCTGGACTAAGAGGGGCTCTCTGACACCAGCGGAGCAACTATCTCCACTTAGACTCTCAGACAGTGTCCCCAGAGACAGAAGGTTGAAATGGACAGGCACCCAGGCCCTAATCTGAACCTTAGCTTTGGTTTCAATGTTTCCGTTCTCAGAGGACTGTTTTCGTAGACCAGCACATGGGGCTTTTCTGAGGCACCAAACCAAACCTCTCTCATTTCCACATGGGCAGCTTTCTTACTGGGATGTATCAAACACTTCAGGTAGGAGAGTTCCGCAGGGCCACTGAACAACCAGCACATTCCAAGGTCTCCATGGACCCAAACGCACATTATGACGCATCCTCAGGAGAGGCCATTTCAACTCAACCCCCTGGGTCGCGTGTTCCAGAGGAGGCAGATGAAACACATCTTGTCGCTAATAGCCAATGGGAATGCGAGGCATGCTGTACAGGGATCCATCCTTCGAACCCTGCTCTCCAGTCCTTCCATATGGTATGTCCTGGAGCCATGCAACAGGACTCGAATGTCCCGCAGAAGGAAACCGTGTGTTTTGGGGCAACCTCCAAACTCAGCGTGGGAAAATTTCCTTGGCCTCATGAGGCCCCCACTTCATGAAGGTGCCATCATGGACACATATTCCAGCCTCAGCCAACGTCTGATCCTCAGCCTGACTTCAGATGCAGGAGATTTTGATTCAGCCTCTGCAGAGTGGGCCTGCTCTGCCCTTGGCTCCAATCCTCACACTAGCTTGTGTTTTCAGACTTCCGTCCTCACACTCCTGGCCCACAAACCCTCCCTACTGGGAATTGTGGGGCCACAATGAAGCACTGTGCCTGCCTCCCAGGAGAAAAACATTGTCTATGGCGCTGCCCAGAAACCCCAAATGAGGATCAAACTGCTTGGCCCTCGGCAACACCCCAATTGCATAGGCTACCTTAAACAGTGATGCTCTGTCGCAAATAGCCTGAGCCCAGACCTTCCAACAGACACCGACACAGCTGGCTGCACACCCAGCACATTGGACCCGCCACTGCCTTAGGCAACCATCCATTCCCAACCTGGGTTTTCAGTCATCGGATCCTAGACCTTATCTCCAATCCCTGAACAGGGGGGAACCTGATGCACAAGTCAGAACCCCTCCTTCCCCATGGCAAGAAACCTTGCTGCTGGCAGTGAGTCAAACCTTCAGTGTAGGAGAAAACGGCATTGCCCATGAGGCCATGGCCAAGTGTGAGGGCCGCCTTGGGCACAAACACACATTGTGACCCTCAGCGTGAGTACCTTATTCAAGTAACGCCTCTCAGTGACTGGACCAAGAGCCCGCATATGTGGCTTGCCATGCCCATAGGCACCCAGGACTAACTAGGTTGTGTGTATTCCAGTTGAGGGAACCCACTGCTGTGCTCTAGAGTCCCTCTCCTGGGGGGTCCCCTGAGGCAGAAAACAGTACTCTTCATTCCCACTCCCTCGGCCTCTGAGACAACCCCTACCCTGACCGGACACTGTAAACGCAACACCTAGAGACAAAATCCTGAGTGACTGCCTCCCACTTGCCCTACTTTGATTTCCAGAGGATCTCCCCTCACGGACGAGAGATCAGGCCTGCCATTACATTGGTCCCTAGCTGAGCCAGCTTTGCTTTTTCAGACATCTGTCCCCACAGCCCTGGCAAACACAGCCTCTAGGCTGGGTCCTCTGGAGCCATACCACAGGACCGTGCCTGCTCTCTCCTGGGAAACTGTGTCCATTCCTTTGGCCACACAGCTCCAGAATATGAGAAACCCCAAGGCCTCCGAGGACATCCCACTACTGGGAGCCTCACTGGACTCACAGGGGCATTCGGACACAAGCTGAGCTGCTACACCCATGAATGCATGCACACAGATGTCAACAGAGATAGAAGGTTGAGCCGGACAGGCCTTTAGGCCGTAGTCTCAACTCTTGCTTTGGTTTCCAGGTGTCACTCCTCAGAGGCTTTGGTTCGAAGAACAGGGTATGGGGCTTTCCTGAGGCACGGAACAGAACTCCTCTCGTCTCCACATGGGAAGTTTCCTTGTTGGAGCCGTGTCAAACACCTCATGTTGGAGAATCCTGCAGAGTCCCTGAGCCACCTCCACATTCCAAGGATTCTCAGGCCACCAAGACAAAGTTGGACTCATCTTCAGGAGAGTCCATTTCAACTCTCCCCTCTGGGTAGCTCACCCAGGAGCCCGCAGATTGAGCCTGCCTTGTCCTGACCTAAGAGTGGGAATATGAGGTGGCGTTCCCAGGCATCCATGCTTAGATACCTGCTCTCGAGTCTTTCCATATGGGGCCTCTTGGAACCATCCAATAGGTCTTGACTGTCGTGCAGAAGGTAACCTTCAGTTTTGGAGCAGTTCACAAATCCCATCGTAGGCAAAACTTTCTGGCCTCATGAAGCCCCCACACCCTTCAGGAAGAGGCCATGCTGGACAAGAACTCTAGCCTGAGGCACGTCTCATAGTTGACATGACCTCAGTGCAGGAGATCTCGATTCAGCCTCTGCAGAGTGGGCCTGCCGTGCCCTCGGTCCCAAACCTCACGCTAGCTTGTGTTTTCAGACTTCCTTCCTCACACTCCTGGCAAACAAGCCCTCCGGACTAGGAACTCCAGAACCAAAACCCAGCCCAGTGTCTGCCCAACGGAAGAAAAACGTTTCCCTGTGGGGCTCTCCAGAAAACCCAGATGAGGATCAACCTGCTCGGGCCTCGACGGTACCCGAACTGGATAGGCTGCTCTGGGCACTCATGCTCTGCCTGACACAGCCTGAAGCCAGACGTCCAGACAGACAAGGAGACAGCTGGCCGCACACCCAGCACTTCGGACACGCCATGGTCTTATGCCGTCACCTCATCCTAACCTTGGTTTTCAGATATCTGAACCTAGACATTATATCAATTCTCCACACAGCTGGGTATAGCAAGCACAAAACAGAACTCCTCCTTCCCCATGGCTGTCAAGCTTGCTCTTGGCATGGAGTCACACCTTCAGGGTGGGAGAAACCTTCATGGCCCCTGATGCCACGCCCAAACATGAGTGCTGCTTGGGCACAAATTCACACTGTGACCCTCAGCATGAGCCCCATGTCAAAGAAAGGCTTGTCAGGGCCTGGACCAAGAGCCCACATATGGGGCTTGCCAAGCCCCTATGCACCCAATCCTCACCACGGTTTGAATTTTCCAGTCGCCCCGCCCGTACCTGGAGCTCTGCTCTGGAATCCCTTTCTTGGAGAGACCCATGAGCCAGACAACACGACTCCACCCTTCCCACAAAATGACCCCAAACTCGTGGGAGCTGGGACAAATCCCCAGAGAGGGATACTCGTCCACAGTACCTGAGGCCACCGCTCCAATCCACGGCTATCCCGGACACAACATCCAGAGACAAAGCCTGAAGGAACGCCTCCCACTCGCATTTGTTTCAGAGGCCCAGGAGCTCCCTCTCGGGCTGTACATCCGGCCCGCCATACCCTAGGCGCCACTCATAAGCTGAGTTTGTGTATTCAGACTTCTGTGCCCACAGCCTGGACCCACACAACATCCAGGCTAGGGCCTCTGGACCAAACAGCGAAAGATTGTGCCTGCCCTCTCCAAGGAAAGTGTGCCCAATCCATTGACCACAACCCTACAGGTTAGGGAAAAGCTCCAAGGTCCCTGAGGCCATCAATAGTATAGGCCACCCTGGACTAAGAGGGGCTCTCTGACACCAGCGGAGCAACTATCTCCACTTAGACTCTCAGACAGTGTCCCCAGAGACAGAAGGTTGAAATGGACAGGCACCCAGGCCCTAATCTGAACCTTAGCTTTGGTTTCAATGTTTCCGTTCTCAGAGGACTGTTTTCGTAGACCAGCACATGGGGCTTTTCTGAGGCACCAAACCAAACCTCTCTCATTTCCACATGGGCAGCTTTCTTACTGGGATGTATCAAACACTTCAGGTAGGAGAGTTCCGCAGGGCCACTGAACAACCAGCACATTCCAAGGTCTCCATGGACCCAAACGCACATTATGACGCATCCTCAGGAGAGGCCATTTCAACTCAACCCCCTGGGTCGCGTGTTCCAGAGGCAGCAGATGAAACACATCTTGTCGCTAATAGCCAATGGGAATGCGAGGCATGCTGTACAGGGATCCATCCTTCGAACCCTGCTCTCCAGTCCTTCCATATGGTATGTCCTGGAGCCATGCAACAGGACTCGAATGTCCCACAGAAGGAAACCGTGTGTTTTGGGGCAACCTCCAAACTCAGCGTGGGAAAATTTCCTTGGCCTCATGAGGCCCCCACTTCATGAAGGTGCCATCATGGACACATACTCCAGCCTCAGCCAACGTCTGATCCTCAGCCTGACTTCAGATGCAGGAGATTTTGATTCAGCCTCTGCAGAGTGGGCCTGCTTTGCCCTTGGCTCCAATCCTCACACTAGCTTGTGTTTTCAGACTTCCGTCCTCACACTCCTGGCCCACAAACCCTCCCTACTGGGAATTGTGGGGCCCCAATGAAGCACTGTGCCTGCCTCCCAAGAGAAAAACATTGTCTATGGCGCTGCCCAGAAACCCCAAATTAGGATCAAACTGCTTGACCCTCGGCAACACCCCAATTGCATAGGCTACCTTAAACAGTGATGCTCTGTCGCAAATAGCCTGAGCCCAGACCTTCCAACAGACACCGACACAGCTGGCTGCACACCCAGCACATTGGACCCGCCACTGCCTTAGGCAACCATCCATTCCCAACCTGGGTTTTCAGTCATCGGATCCTAGACCTTATCTCCAATCCCTGAACAGGGGGGAACCTGATGCACAAGTCAGAACCCCTCCTTCCCCATGGAAAGAAACCTTGCTGCTGGCAGTGAGTCAAACCTTCAGTGTAGGAGAAAACGGCATTGCCCATGAGGCCATGGCCAAGTGTGAGGGCCGCCTTGGGCACAAACACACATTGTGACCCTCAGCGTGAGTACCTTATTCAAGTAACGCCTCTCAGTGACTGGACCAAGAGCCCGCATATGTGGCTTGCCATGCCCATAGGCACCCAGGACTAACTAGGTTGTGTGTATTCCAGTTGAGGGAACCCACTGCTGTGCTCTAGAGTCCCTCTCCTGGGGGGTCCCCTGAGGCAGAAAACAGTACTCTTCATTCCCACTCCCTCGGCCTCTGAGACAACCCCTACCCTGACCGGACACTGTAAACGCAACACCTAGAGACAAAATCCTGAGTGACTGCCTCCCACTTGCCCTACTTTGATTTCCAGAGGATCTCCCCTCACGGACGAGAGATCAGGCCTGCCATTACATTGGTCCCTAGCTGAGCCAGCTTTGCTTTTTCAGACATCTGTCCCCACAGCCCTGGCAAACACAGCCTCTAGGCTGGGTCCTCTGGAGCCATACCACAGGACCGTGCCTGCTCTCTCCTGGGAAACTGTGTCCATTCCTTTGGCCACACAGCTCCAGAATATGAGAAACCCCAAGGCCTCCGAGGACATCCCACTACTGGGAGCCTCACTGGACTCACAGGGGCATTCGGACACAAGCTGAGCTGCTACACCCATGAATGCATGCACACAGATGTCAACAGAGATAGAAGGTTGAGCCGGACAGGCCTTTAGGCCGTAGTCTCAACTCTTGCTTTGGTTTCCAGGTGTCACTCCTCAGAGGCTTTGGTTCGAAGAACAGGGTATGGGGCTTTCCTGAGGCACGGAACAGAACTCCTCTCGTCTCCACATGGGAAGTTTCCTTGTTGGAGCCGTGTCAAACACCTCATGTTGGAGAATCCTGCAGAGTCCCTGAGCCACCTCCACATTCCAAGGATTCTCAGGCCACCAAGACAAAGTTGGACTCATCTTCAGGAGAGTCCATTTCAACTCTCCCCTCTGGGTAGCTCACCCAGGAGCCCGCAGATTGAGCCTGCCTTGTCCTGACCTAAGAGTGGGAATATGAGGTGGCGTTCCCAGGCATCCATGCTTAGATACCTGCTCTCGAGTCTTTCCATATGGGGCCTCTTGGAACCATCCAATAGGTCTTGACTGTCGTGCAGAAGGTAACCTTCAGTTTTGGAGCAGTTCACAAATCCCATCGTAGGCAAAACTTTCTGGCCTCATGAAGCCCCCACACCCTTCAGGAAGAGGCCATGCTGGACAAGAACTCTAGCCTGAGGCACGTCTCATAGTTGACATGACCTCAGTGCAGGAGATCTCGATTCAGCCTCTGCAGAGTGGGCCTGCCGTGCCCTCGGTCCCAAACCTCACGCTAGCTTGTGTTTTCAGACTTCCTTCCTCACACTCCTGGCAAACAAGCCCTCCGGACTAGGAACTCCAGAACCAAAACCCAGCCCAGTGTCTGCCCAACGGAAGAAAAATGTTTCCCTGTGGGGCTCTCCAGAAAACCCAGATGAGGTACAACCTGCTCGGGCCTCGACGGTACCCGAACTGGATAGGCTGCTCTGGGCACTCATGCTCTGCCTGACACAGCCTGAAGCCAGACGTCCAGACAGACAAGGAGACAGCTGGCCGCACACCCAGCACTTCGGACACGCCATGGTCTTATGCCGTCACCTCATCCTAACCTTGGTTTTCAGATATCTGAACCTAGACATTATATCAATTCTCCACACAGCTGGGTATAGCAAGCACAAAACAGAACTCCTCCTTCCCCATGGCTGTCAAGCTTGCTCTTGGCATGGAGTCACACCTTCAGGGTGGGAGAAACCTTCATGGCCCCTGATGCCACGCCCAAACATGAGTGCTGCTTGGGCACAAATTCACACTGTGACCCTCAGCATGAGCCCCATGTCAAAGAAAGGCTTGTCAGGGCCTGGACCAAGAGCCCACATATGGGGCTTGCCAAGCCCCTATGCACCCAATCCTCACCACGGTTTGAATTTTCCAGTCGCCCCGCCCGTACCTGGAGCTCTGCTCTGGAATCCCTTTCTTGGAGAGACCCATGAGCCAGACAACACGACTCCACCCTTCCCACAAAATGACCCCAAACTCGTGGGAGCTGGGACAAATCCCCAGAGAGGGATACTCGTCCACAGTACCTGAGGCCACCGCTCCAATCCACGGCTATCCCGGACACAACATCCAGAGACAAAGCCTGAAGGAACGCCTCCCACTCGCACTTGTTTCAGAGGCCCAGGAGCTCCCTCTCGGGCTGTACATCCGGCCCGCCATACCCTAGGCGCCACTCATAAGCTGAGTTTGTGTATTCAGACTTCTGTGCCCACAGCCTGGACCCACACAACATCCAGGCTAGGGCCTCTGGACCAAACAGCGAAAGATTGTGCCTGCCCTCTCCAAGGAAAGTGTGCCCAATCCATTGACCACAACCCTACAGGTTAGGGAAAAGCTCCAAGGTCCCTGAGGCCATCAATAGTATAGGCCACCCTGGACTAAGAGGGGCTCTCTGACACCAGCGGAGCAACTATCTCCACTTAGACTCTCAGACAGTGTCCCCAGAGACAGAAGGTTGAAATGGACAGGCACCCAGGCCCTAATCTGAACCTTAGCTTTGGTTTCAATGTTTCCGTTCTCAGAGGACTGTTTTCGTAGACCAGCACATGGGGCTTTTCTGAGGCACCAAACCAAACCTCTCTCATTTCCACATGGGCAGCTTTCTTACTGGGATGTATCAAACACTTCAGGTAGGAGAGTTCCGCAGGGCCACTGAACAACCAGCACATTCCAAGGTCTCCATGGACCCAAACGCACATTATGACGCATCCTCAGGAGAGGCCATTTCAACTCAACCCCCTGGGTCGCGTGTTCCAGAGGCAGCAGATGAAACACATCTTGTCGCTAATAGCCAATGGGAATGCGAGGCATGCTGTACAGGGATCCATCCTTCGAACCCTGCTCTCCAGTCCTTCCATATGGTATGTCCTGGAGCCATGCAACAGGACTCGAATGTCCCACAGAAGGAAACCGTGTGTTTTGGGGCAACCTCCAAACTCAGCGTGGGAAAATTTCCTTGGCCTCATGAGGCCCCCACTTCATGAAGGTGCCATCATGGACACATATTCCAGCCTCAGGAACGTCTGATCCTCAGCCTGACTTCAGATGCAGGAGATTTTGATTCAGCCTCTGCAGAGTGGGCCTGCTTTGCCCTTGGCTCCAATCCTCACACTAGCTTGTGTTTTCAGACTTCCGTCCTCACACTCCTGGCCCACAAACCCTCCCTACTGGGAATTGTGGGGCCCCAATGAAGCACTGTGCCTGCCTCCCAAGAGAAAAACATTGTCTATGGCGCTGCCCAGAAACCCCAAATTAGGATCAAACTGCTTGACCCTCGGCAACACCCCAATTGCATAGGCTACCTTAAACAGTGATGCTCTGTCGCAAATAGCCTGAGCCCAGACCTTCCAACAGACACCGACACAGCTGGCTGCACACCCAGCACATTGGACCCGCCACTGCCTTAGGCAACCATCCATTCCCAACCTGGGTTTTCAGTCATCGGATCCTAGACCTTATCTCCAATCCCTGAACAGGGGGGAACCTGATGCACAAGTCAGAACCCCTCCTTCCCCATGGCAAGAAACCTTGCTGCTGGCAGTGAGTCAAACCTTCAGTGTAGGAGAAAACGGCATTGCCCATGAGGCCATGGCCAAGTGTGAGGGCCGCCTTGGGCACAAACACACATTGTGACCCTCAGCGTGAGTACCTTATTCAAGTAACGCCTCTCAGTGACTGGACCAAGAGCCCGCATATGTGGCTTGCCATGCCCATAGGCACCCAGGACTAACTAGGTTGTGTGTATTCCAGTTGAGGGAACCCACTGCTGTGCTCTAGAGTCCCTCTCCTGGGGGGTCCCCTGAGGCAGAAAACAGTACTCTTCATTCCCACTCCCTCGGCCTCTGAGACAACCCCTACCCTGACCGGACACTGTAAACGCAACACCTAGAGACAAAATCCTGAGTGACTGCCTCCCACTTGCCCTACTTTGATTTCCAGAGGATCTCCCCTCACGGACGAGAGATCAGGCCTGCCATTACATTGGTCCCTAGCTGAGCCAGCTTTGCTTTTTCAGACATCTGTCCCCACAGCCCTGGCAAACACAGCCTCTAGGCTGGGTCCTCTGGAGCCATACCACAGGACCGTGCCTGCTCTCTCCTGGGAAACTGTGTCCATTCCTTTGGCCACACAGCTCCAGAATATGAGAAACCCCAAGGCCTCCGAGGACATCCCACTACTGGGAGCCTCACTGGACTCACAGGGGCATTCGGACACAAGCTGAGCTGCTACACCCATGAATGCATGCACACAGATGTCAACAGAGATAGAAGGTTGAGCCGGACAGGCCTTTAGGCCGTAGTCTCAACTCTTGCTTTGGTTTCCAGGTGTCACTCCTCAGAGGCTTTGGTTCGAAGAACAGTATGGGGCTTTCCTGAGGCACGGAACAGAACTCCTCTCGTCTCCACATGGGAAGTTTCCTTGTTGGAGCCGTGTCAAACACCTCATGTTGGAGAATCCTGCAGAGTCCCTGAGCCACCTCCACATTCCAAGGATTCTCAGGCCACCAAGACAAAGTTGGACTCATCTTCAGGAGAGTCCATTTCAACTCTCCCCTCTGGGTAGCTCACCCAGGAGCCCGCAGATTGAGCCTGCCTTGTCCTGACTAAAGAGTGGGAATATGAGGTGGCGTTCCCAGGCATCCATGCTTAGACACCTGCTCTCGAGTCTTTCCATATGAGGCCTCCTGGAACCATCCAATAGGTCTTGACTGTCGTGCAGAAGGTAACCTTCAGTTTTGGAGCAGTTCACAAATCCCATCGTAGGCAAAACTTTCTGGCCTCATGAAGCCCCCACACCCTTCAGGAAGAGGCCATGCTGGACAAGAACTCTAGCCTGAGGCACGTCTCATAGTTGACATGACCTCAGTGCAGGAGATCTCGATTCAGCCTCTGCAGAGTGGGCCTGCCGTGCCCTCGGTCCCAAACCTCACGCTAGCTTGTGTTTTCAGACTTCCTTCCTCACACTCCTGGCAAACAAGCCCTCCGGACTAGGAACTCCAGAACCAAAACCCAGCCCAGTGTCTGCCCAACGGAAGAAAAACGTTTCCCTGTGGGGCTCTCCAGAAAACCCAGATGAGGATCAACCTGCTCGGGCCTCGACGGTACCCGAACTGGATAGGCTGCTCTGGGCACTCATGCTCTGCCTGACACAGCCTGAAGCCAGACGTCCAGACAGACAAGGAGACAGCTGGCCGCACACCCAGCACTTCGGACACGCCATGGTCTTATGCCGTCACCTCATCCTAACCTTGGTTTTCAGATATCTGAACCTAGACATTATATCAATTCTCCACACAGCTGGGTATAGCAAGCACAAAACAGAACTCCTCCTTCCCCATGGCTGTCAAGCTTGCTCTTGGCATGGAGTCACACCTTCAGGGTGGGAGAAACCTTCATGGCCCCTGATGCCCTGCCCAAACTTGAGTGCTGCTTGGGCACAAATTCACACTGTGACACTCAGCATGAGCCCCATGTCAAAGAAAGGCCTGTCAGGGCCTGGAACAAGAGCCCACATATGGGGCTTGCCAAGCCCCTATGCACCCAATCCTCACCACGGTTTGAATTTTCCAGTCGCCCCGCCCATACCTGGAGCTCTGCTCTGGAATCCCTTTCTTGGAGAGACCCATGAGCTAGACAACACGACTCCACCCTTCCCACAAAATGACCCCAAACTCTTGGGAGCTGGGACAAATACCCAGAGAGGGATACTCGTCCACAATACCTGAGGCCACCGCTCCAATCCACGGCTATCCCGGACACAACATCCAGAGAGAAATGCCTGAAGGAACGCCTCCCACTCGCCCTTGTTTTAGAGGCCCAGGAGCTCCCTCTCGGGCTGTACATCCGGCCTGCCATACCCTAGGCGCCACTCATAAGCTGAGTTTGTGTATTCAGACTTCTGTGCCCACAGCCTGGACCCACACAACATCCAGGCTAGGGCCTCTGGACCAAACAGCGAAAGATTGTGCCTGCCCTCTCCAAGGAAAGTGTGCCCAATCCATTGACCACAACCCTACAGGTTAGGGAAAAGCTCCAAGGTCCCTGAGGCCATCAATAGTATAGGCCACCCTGGACTAAGAGGGGCTCTCTGACACCAGCGGAGCAACTATCTCCACTTAGACTCTCAGACAGTGTCCCCAGAGACGGAAGGTTGAAATGGACAGGCCCCCAGGCCCTAGTCTGAACCTTAGCTTTGGTTTCCATGTGTCCGTCCTCAGAGGACTGTTTTCGTGGACCGGCACACGGGGCTTTTCTGAGGCATCAAACCAAACCTCTCTCGTCTCCACATGGGGAGATTTCTAACTGGGGATGTATCAAACCCTTCAGGTAGGAGAGTTCTGCAGGGCCACTGAACAACCAGCACATTCCAAGGTCTCCATGGACCCAAACGCACATTATGACGCATCCTCAGGAGAGGCCATTTCAACTCAGCCCCCTGGTAGCGTGCCCCAGAGGCAGCAGATCAAACATATTGTGTCGCTTATGGCCAAGGGGAATGCGAGGCATGCTGTACAGGGATCCATCCTTCGAACCCTGCTCTCCAGTCCTTCCATATGATATGTCCTGGAGCCATGCAACAGGACTCGAATGTCCCGCAGAAGGAAACCTTGTGGTTTGGGGCAATCCCCAAACTCAGCGTCGGAAAACTTCCTTGGCCTCATGAGGCCCCCACTTCCTGAAGGTGCCATCATGGACACATGCTCCAGCCTCAGCCAACGTCTGATCCTCAGCCTGACTTCAGATGCAGGAGATTTTGATTCAGCCTCTGCAGAGTGGGCCTGCTCTGCCCTTGGCTCCAATCCTCACACTAGCTTGTGTTTTCAGACTTCCGTCCTCACACTCCTGGCCCACAAACCCTCCATACTGGGAATTCTGGGGCCACACTGAAGCACTCTTCCTGCCTCCCAGGAGAAAAACATTGTCTATGGTGCTGCACAGAAACCCCAAATGAGGATCAAACTGCTTTGCCCTCGGCAACACCCCAATTGCATAGGCTAACTTAAACACTGATGCTCTGTCGCAAAAGCCTGAGCCCAGACCTTCCAACAGACACCGACACAGCTGGCTGCACACCCAGCACATTGGATTCGCCACTGCCTTTGGCCACCATCCATTCCCAACCTGGGTTTTCAGTCATCGGAACCTAGACCTTATCTCCAATCCCTGCACAGGGGGAACCTGATGCACAAGTCAGAACCCCTCATTCCCCATGGCAAGAAATCTTGCTGCTGGCAGTGAGTCAAACCTTCAGTGTAGGAGAAAACGGCATGGCCCATAAGGCCACGCCCAAGCGTGAGGGCCGCCTTGGGCACAAACACACATTGTGACCCTCAGCGTGAGTACCTTATTCAAGTAACGCCTCTCAGTGACTGGACCAAAAGCCCGCATATGTGGCTTGCCTTGCTCATAGGCACCCAGGACTAACTAGATGGTTTGTATTCCAGTTGAGGGAACCCACTGCTGTGCTCTAGAGTCCCTCTCCTGGGGGGTCCCCTGGTTTAGAAAACAGTACTCTTCCCTTCCCACAGAATGAACCCAAACACTTGGGAGCTTGGACAATTCCCCGAGAGGAAGGCTGTTCCTCGGCCCCTGAAGCAACACCTACCATGAACCGGCACTGTGAACGCAACACCCAGATACAAAAGCCTGAGCGACGGCCTCTCACTTGCTCTCCTTTGATATCCAGAGGATCTCCCCTCACGGGTTGGAGATCAGGCCTGCCATTACCTTGGCCAGTAGCTGAGCCAATTTTGCTTTTTTCAGCCATCTGACCCCACAGCCCTGGCAAACACAGCCTCTAGGCTGGGTCCTCTGGAGCCATTCCACAGGACTATGCCTCCTGTCTCCTGGGAAACTGTGTCCATTCTTTTGGCCAAACACCTCCAGAATATGAGAAACCTCAAGGCCCCCGAGGACATCCCACTACTGGGAGCCTCACTGGACTCACAGGGGCATTCGGACACAAGCTGAGCAGCTACCTCCACGAAGGCATGAACACAGATGTCAACAGAGATAGAAGGTTTAGCAGGACAGGCCCTTAGGCCCTAATCTCAACTCTTGCGTGGTTCCCAGGTGTCACTCCTCAGAGGCTTTGGTTCGAAGAACAGGGTATGGGGCTTTCCTGAGGCATGGAACAGAACTCCTCTCGTCTCCACATGGGAAGTTTCCTTGTTGGAGCAGTGTCAAACACCTCATGTTGGAGAATCCTGCAGAGTCCCTGAGCCACCTCCACATTCCAAGGTCTCCCAGGCCACCAAGCCACAGTAGGACTAATCTTCAGGAGAGTCCATTCCAACTTTCCCCTCTGGGTAGCTCACACAGGAGCCCGCAGATTGAGCCTGCCTTGTCCTGACTAAAGAGTGGGAATATGAGGTGGCGGTCCCAGGCATCCATGCTTAGACATCTGCTCTCGAGTCTTTCCGTATGGGGCCTCTTGGAACCATCCAATAGGACTCGACTGTCGTGCAGAAGTAAACCTTGAGGTTTGGAGCAGTTCACAAATCCCATCGTAGGCAAACCTCCCTGGCCTCATGTAGTCCCTACACCCTTCAGGAAGTGGCCATGCTGGACAAAAACTCTAGCCTGAGGCACGTCTCATGGTTGACATGACCTCAGTGCAGGAGATCTCGATTCAGCCTCTGCAGAGTGGCCCTGAAGTGCCCTCGGTCCCAAACCTCATGGTAGCTTGTGTTTTCAGACTTCCTTCCTCACACTCCTGGCAAACAAGCCCTCCGGACTAGGAACTCCAGAACCACAACCCAGCCCAGTGTCTGCCCAATGGAAGAAAAACGTTTCCCTGTGGGGCTCTCCAGAAAACCCAGATGAGGATCAACCTGCTCGAGCCTCGATGGTACCCGATCTGGATAGGCTCCTCAGGGCACTCTTGCTCTGTTTGACAAAGCCTGAAGGCAGACGTCCAGACAGACAAGGAGACAGCTGGCCGCACACCCAGCACTTCGGACACGCCATGGCCTTATGCCGTCACCTCTTCCTAACCCTGGTTTTCAGATACCTGAACTTAGACATTATATCAATTCCCTCACAGCTGGGTATCGCAAGCACAAAACAGAACTCCTCCTTCCCCATGGCTGTCAAGCTTGCTCTTGGCATGGAGTCACACCTTCAGGGTGGGAGAAACCTTCATGGCCCCTGATGCCACGCGCAAACTTGAGTGCTGCTTGGGCACAAATTCACACTGTGACCCTCAGCATGAGCCCCATTTCAAAGAAAGGCCTGTCAGGGCCTGGAACAAGAGCCCACATATGGGGCTTGCCAAGCCCCTATGCACCCAATCCTCACCAGGGTTTGAGTTTTCCAGTCGCCCCACCTGTACCTGGGGCTCTGCTCTTGAATCCCTTTCTTGGAGAGACCCATGAGCTAGACAACACGACTCCACCCTTCCCACAAAATGACCCCAAACTCTTGGGAGCTGGGACAAATCCCAAGAGAGGGATACCTCTCCACAGTCCCTAAGGCCACCCCTCCAATCCACGGCTATCACGGACACAACATCCAGAGACAAAAGCCTGAAGGAATGCCTCCCACTCGCCCTTGTTTCAGAGGCCCAGGAGCTCCCTCTCGGGCTGTACATCAGGCCTGCCATACCCTAGGCGCCACTCTTAAGCTGAGTTTGTGTTTTCAGACTTCTGTGCCCACAGCCTAGACCCACACAACATCCAGGCTAGGGCCTCTGGACCAAACAGCGAAAGATTGTGCCTGCCCTCTCCAAGGAAAGTGTGCCCAATCCATTGACCACAACCCTACAGGTTAGGGAAAAGCTCCAAGGTCCCTGAGGCCATCAATAGTATAGGCCACCCTGGACTAAGAGGGGCTCTCTGACACCAGCGGAGCAACTATCTCCACTTAGACTCTCAGACAGTGTCCCCAGATACTGAAGGTTGAAATGGACAGGCCTCCAGGCCCTAATCTGAACCTTAGCTTTGGTTTCCATGTGTCCGTCCTCAGAGGACTGTTTTCGTAGACCAGCACACGGGGCTTTTCTGAGGCACCAAACCAAACCTCTCTCGTCTCCACATGGGGAGCTTTCTTACTGGGGATGTATCAAACACTTCAGGTAGGAGAGTTCCGCAGGGCCACTGAACAACCAGCACATTCCAAGGTCTCCATGGACCCCAAACGCACATTATGACGCATCCTCAGGAGAGGCTTTTTCAACACAGCCTCCTGGGTAGCTTGGCCCAGAGGCAGCAGATCAAACATATCTTGTTGCTTATGGCCAAGGGGAATGCGAGTCATGCTGTGCAGTGATCCATCCTTCGAACCCTGCTCTCCAGTCCTTCCGTATGGTATGTCCTGGAGCCATGCAACAGGACTCGAATGTCCCGCAGAAGGAAATCTTGTGGTTTGGGGCAACCTCCAAACTCAGCGTGGGAAAACTTCCTTGGCCTCATGAGGCCCCCGCTTCATGAATGTGCCATCATGTACACATACTCCAGTCTCAGCCAACGTCTGATCCTCAGCCTGACTTCAGATGCAGGAGATTTTGATTCAGCCTCTGCAGAGTAGGCCTGCTCTGCCCTTGGCTCCAATCCTCACACTAGCTTGTGTTTTCAGACTTCCCTCCTCACACTCCTGGCCCACAAACCCTCCCTACTGGGAATTCTGGGGCCACAATGAAGCACTGTGCCTGCCTCCCAGGAGAAAAACATTGTCTATGGTGCTGCACAGAAACCCCAAATGAGGATCAAACTGCTTGGCCCTCGGCAACACCCCAATTGCATAGGCTACCTTAAACACTGATGCTCTGTCGCAAAAGCCTGAGCCCAGACCTTCCAACAGACACCGACACAGCTGGCTGCACACCCAGCACATTGGACCCGCCACTGCCTTAGGCCACCATCCATTCCCAACCTGGGTTTTCAGTCATCGGAACCTAGACCTTATCTCCAATCCCTGCACAGGGGGGAACCTGATGCATAAGTCAGAACCCCTCCTTCCCCATGGCAAGAAACATTGCTGCTGGCCGTGAGTCAAACCTTCAGTGTAGGAGAAAACGGCAAACCTGCCGGGCCTCATGAAGCCCCTCATATCCTTCAGGGTGAGGCCATCATGGTCAAAAACTCTAGCTTGAAGCACGTCTCATAGTAGACATGACCGCAATGCAGGAGATCTTGATTCAGCCTCTGCAGAGTGGCCTGCCGTGCCCTCGGTCCCAAACCTCACGCTAGCTTGTGTTTTCAGACTTCCTTCCTCACACTCCTGGCAAACAATCCCTCCAGAGTAGGAATTGCAGAACCACAAGCCTGCCCAGTTACTGCCCACCGGTAGAAAACGTTTCCTTGTGGGGCTTTCCATAAAACCCAGATGAGGATCAACCTGCTCTTGCCTCGACGGCACTCAGATTTGATAGGCTGCTCTGGGCACTAATGCTCTGCCTTTCACAGCCTGATGCCAGACGTCCAGACAGGCAAGGAGACAGCTGGCCACACACCTAGCACTTCTGACACGCCATGGTCTTATGCCGTTATCTCTTCCTAACCTTGGTTTTCCGATATCTAAACCCAGATATTATATCAATTCCCCACACAGTTGGGCATCTGAAGCACAAATCAGAACTCCTTCTTCCCCATGGCTGTAAGGCTTGCTCTTGGCATGGAGTCACACCTTTCGGGTGGGAGAAACCTTCATTTCCCCTGAAACCACGCCCAAACTTGAGTGCTGCCTTGGGCACAAATTCACTCTGTGACCCTCAGCATGAGCCCAATATCAAAGAAAGGCCTGTCAGGGCCTTGACCAAGAGCCCTCATATGGGGCGTGCCAAGCCCCTATACACCCAATCCTCACCAGTGTTTGAGTTTTCCAGTCTCCCCCTGTTCCTGGGGCTCTGCTCTGGAATCACTTTCTTGGAGAGACACATGAGCCAGACAACAGGACTCCACCCTTCCCACAAAATGACCCCAAACTCCTGTTAGCTGGGACAAATCCCCAGAGAGGTTACTCGTCCATAGTCACTGAGGCCACCCCCTACAATCCACGGCTATCCTGGACGCATCCAGAGACAAAAGCCTGAAGGAATCTCGCCCTTGATTCACAAGCCAAGAGGCTCACTCTTTATCTGTACATCCGGCCTGCCATACCCTCGGCGCCACTCATAAGCTGAGTTTTTGTTTTCAGACTTATGTGCCACAGCCTGGACCCACACACCCTCCAGGCTAGGGCATCTGGAGCCACAGTGAAAGATTGTGCCTGCCATCTCCAAGGAAAGTGTGCCCAATCCATTGACCACAACCCTACAGGTTAGGGAAAAGTTCCAAGGCCCCTGAGGCCATCCTGATAGTGTAGGCTGCCCTGGACTAAAAGGGGCACTCTGACACCAGCTGAGCCATTATCACCACTTAGACTTTCAGACAGTGTCCCCAGAGACAGAAGATTGAAATGGACAGGCCCTTAGGCCCTAATATGAACCTTAGCTTTAGTTTTCATGTGTCTGTCCTCAGAGGACTGGTTTCTTATACCAGCATATTAGGTTTTTCTGAGGCTCCAAACCGAACCTCTCTCGTCTCCACATGGAGTGCTTTCTTACTGGATCTGTATCAAACCCTTCTGGTCGGAGAATTCCACAGGGCCACAGTACAACCATCACATTCCAAGGTCTCCATGGACAGAAACCCACATTATGACGCATCCTCAGGAGAGGCCATTTCAACTCAGCCCACTGGTTAGCTTGCCCCAGAGCCAGCAGAACAAACATATCTTGTCGTTAATGGCCAAAGGGAATGCGAGGCATGTTGTTCAGGGATCAATCCTTTGAACCCTCCTCTTCAGTCCTTCCGTATGGTATGTACTGGAGCCATTCAACAGGACTCGACTGTCTCACAGAAGGAAACCTTGTGGTTTGTGGCAACCTCCAAACTCAGCGTGGGAAAACTTCGTTGGCCTCATGAGGCACCTGCTTCATGAAGGTGCCATCAAAGGCACAATCCAACCTCAGGCAATGTCTGATCCTCAGCCTGACTTCAGATGCATGAGATATCCTTTCAGCCTTTGCAGAGTGGGCCTGCTCCCCACCTCACCCTATGTTTTGTTTTCAGACTCTACCCTAGCACTCCTGGCCCAAAAGCCCTCATGATTGGGAATTCTGGTTCCAGAACGAAGCACTCTGCCTGCCCCCCAAAGAAAAACATTGTCTATGGCATTGCTCAGAAACCCCAAATGAAAATCAACCTGCTCAGCCCTCGGCAACACCCCAATTGCATAGGCTACCCTAAACACTATGCTCTGTCTTACATAGCCTGAGCCCAGACCTTGTGAGAGACATTGAGACAGTTGGCTTCACACCCAGCACATCGAACCTGCCATGGGTTAGGCCATTTCATCCCTTCCCATTGACCTGGGTGTCTTCCTGGAGGTATATTCTGAGGCTGTGTCAGACTATGCATTTTTTCTGGAGCTTCCTATGGAATTGGGGTGGTATTAGGGGCCTTGCAATTTTCTCTTAATCTGGTGGGTTGGGAAACTGAGACAGGCTGACATTCCTTGGGAGAGCTGGCCCAGTGCCGTTGTGTGTTCCTGGAGGCCCCATCCTGGAGGGCATATGGGTCAGGACTCTGGGTCCAAAGTCTTCAGACACAAACTCGGGTAAGAGTTAAGCTCGAGGTGATGGCAGACCCAATCTGCAGACCCTGAGCGAAGCATCTCCAGATATGAAATTCGGACGGCTGTGAGGCAGGAGCACAGTCTTTTCTGTCTGACTTGTTTGTCTATGATGGCCACGAAATGGAGGGGTGGCCTCATGGGTCCATGTGAGATTCTTCCTCTCTGGGAATTCTGCTCGGCACCCAAGAGTTTGGTGTATTTCTGTGGGATGGGAGGAGCTCAGTTTTATGAGTCAGGGATCCCGTCCAAACAGCCATTCCAGAGATGGGTCCTGGGTTCTGGAGCCTGGATCACCGCAACAAGGCTTAGGATTTGGGCCTAGGGTCCTGCTCTATGTTTTCCTGGTACAGCTCCCGAGTGTTCTTGTTGGAAATGGGTCTCATTCTGAGGGTCACAATGCCTGTTTTTGCCCAGATGCCCATGCTGAGTGGGTGTGACCTCATGGGCTATGCACTTGGCTCCCACTCTGAGGGTTGGACTGCCATCTCAACATTCAGTTTTCCTGCCATGGGGAAGGAGGTGTACTTTTTTATGCTTCAGGTTCCCCCATGGGCAGGAATTTGAGCTAAGTTCTGGGACAGGTGCCTGAATACCCAGTTCACTTTGAGATGAGGTCCTCGGGCCAAGGCAGGACCCACCTGCAGAAAATGAGGCCTGCTTTCTGGGTGGCTGTCAGGAGCTCGGGCTCGAGCTGTGTCAGACAGAACATTCGTGGAGAGTTCGGCCTATGATATTGGGGTGCTTTTGAGAGCTGTGCAACTGGATCCTCATGGGGGATTTTTGCACAGACCCTTTTTTCACTTCTTCTATCTGGTGAGCAGGCAGATGGCTGCATTACGGCTCCAGAATATCCAAGTTGGAGGGTTTGCAGGCGAGGAGTGTGAGGACAGAAGTATGAAAACATAAGCTACGGTTACACTCAGTGCCGAGCACATGTCTATTCCAATGTACAGCAGTTGTTTCGAGATCTTCAGCACCTGGGCGAGGGGAAGATGTCTGCTCACGCTGGAGTTTGTATCCATGATGGCCAACAAATGGTGGGGAGGCCTCAAGAATTCTTGGAGGTTTTTCCAAGCTGGAGCTTGTGAGCTGCTCGAAACATCAAGGTGTCCTACTAAGGGACAGCAGAAGTCTTCTTACAGGGCTCCAGGGTCCCCCATATGGAAGATTCGATAGCAATGCTCTCTGAATGGAGGCCTGGGAAGCCAATCTCTTGTTACCATTGCAGCTGAGGAACAGGGTAAGCTTGAACCAATGACACTGATTCCAAGTTCCAAGTGATTTGCGTTGATGGAAGTTCTCAGTCTAACAGGTCCCAATGCTGCTTGGTGTCCAGGGAGACCTTAGAATGTGGTGGCGGCTCTCTGACCATTGAGGATTCTCTATCCTTAGGATTAGACCCAGTACCCAGGAGCCAGGTTTCCTTCTTGGGACAGGAGGTGTGCTCTTGTATGGCTCACGGACCACAGGTTAGACCATATGCTTGAATTTCCAGAACAGCCCTCTAGGGAGAGAGACCTCAAAACATAAGCTAGGGTTCTGATGAGGTTTTAGGGCCATGGAAGTTTCAATCTTCGGACTAAGTGCCATTGGCCTGCATGTCATCCTGGAGGTAGGTGCTGAGGCTGTGTCAGGCTGTGCACTTTTTCCAGAGTGGCCTATGATATTGGGGTGCAGTCATGGGCCTTGCAGTTTTCTCCTAATCTGGACATTTTGGGAAACTGAGATGGGCAGGGTTTCCTCAGGAGAGCAGGGCCAGTGATGTCATGTGTTTCTCGAGGCCCCATCCTGGAGGTCATGTGTGTCAGGTCTTTGGGACCAAAGACTTTAGACACAACCTTGCATAAGAGATAGGAGTGAGGTGTTGGCAGTCCGAATCTGAAGACCCTGAGGTAAGCTCCTCGGGATTTGAAATTCAGGTGGCTGGGAGGGAGGAGCACAGGCTTTTCTCTCTGGATTTTGTGTCTAGGATGGCCACTAAATGGAGGGGTGACCTCATGTGTCCATGGGATATTCTTCCACTCTGGTGATTCTGCTTGGCACCCAAGAGTTTGATTTCTTTCTGGGGAAGAGGAAAAGACTGTATTCCATCTCTGGGATCCTGTCCAAACAGGGATTCCAGAGATGGGTTCTGGGTCCAGAAACTGGGAAAACTTAACCAAAGCTTCGATTTGGGTTCCTGGTCCAGATCCCAAGGGGGATTTTTGGAAAGGGGTCTCATTCTGAGGGTCACAATGCCTGTTTGTGCCCAGCTGCCCATCTTGTGTAGGCGTGGTCTCATGGACCATGCACCTGGTTCCCACTCAGGGTTGTACAGCATCTCAACATTCAGTTTTCTGGCCATGGGGAAGGAGGAGCACTCTTTTGTGCTTCCGAGTCCCCTATGGGCAGGAATTTGAGCTAAGTCTGGGACAGGTACCTGAATATCCAGGTTGCTTCAAGATGATGGCCTCGGGCCAAGGTTGGATCCACCTGGAGGATATGGGGCCCACTATCTGGGTGGCTGACAGGAGGTCGGGGATCAGGCGATGTCAGACAGACAATTTATGCAGAGGTCGGTCTATTATATTGGGGTGCCATTGAGGGCCGTGCAGGAGGATCCTCATGTGGGTTTCTGCGAAGACCCATAGGGCACTTCTTCTTTCTGGTGGGCAGGCAGAAAGCTGCACTGTGGCTTCAGAATTCCCAATATGGAGGGCTTGCAGGCGAGGAGTGTGAAGACAGAAGTCTGAAAACACAAGCCACGGATAAGCTCAGTGCCGACCACAGGACCATTCCATTGTGCAGTGGTTGTTTCGAGATTTCCAGCACCTGAGTATGGGCGAGGGTCAGATGTCTGCTCACGCTGGGTTTGCATCCATGATGGTCAACGAATTGTGGGGTGGCCTCAAGAATTCTTGGAGATTTTCCCAAGCAGGACCTTGTGAGCTGCTCCAAACAGCAAGGTGTCCTACTGTGGGACAGGGGAAGTCCGCTTACAAGGCTCCAGGGTCCCCCATATAGAAAGATTCGACAGCAGAGGTCTCTGAATGGGGGCCTGGGAAGTCTTCCTTGCATGACCATTGTAGCTGAGGAACATTGCAGGCTTGACCTGCTGGTTTTTGTTCAAATTTCCAAGTGATCTAAGTTGACGGATGTTCTCAGTCTAATGAGTCACAATGCTGCTTGGTGTCCAGGGAGACCTTAGAATGTGGTGGTGAGGGTGCCTGGGTGGCTCAATGGCCTAAGCCGCTGTCTTCGGCTCAGGTCATGATCTCAGGGTCCTGGGATTGAGTCCCGCATCGGGCTCTCTGCTCAGCAGGGAGCCTGCTTCTTCCTCTCTCTCTCTCTGCCTTACTCTATGCCTACTTGTGATCTCTCTCTGTCAAATAAATAAATAAAATCTATATAAAAAAAAAGAATGTGGTTGTGGGTCTGTGGCCATGCAGGATTCTCCTACCTGAGGGTTAGACCCAGTTCCCAGGAGCCAGGTTCCCTTCTCGGGACAGGAGGGGTTCTCTTGTATGGCTCAGGGACCACATGTCGGATCATATGTTGGATTTCAAGACCAGGCCTCTGGGCACAGAGGCCTGAATATCTAGGCTAGGGTTCTTATGAGGTTGTAGGGGCATGTCATCCTCAACCTTCGGACTTAGGGACTTTGACCTGTGAGTCTTCCTGGAGGTAGATGCTCAGGCTGTGTCAGACTGTGCATTTTTTCCAGAGTGGCCTATGAAATTGGGGTGGGCTCAGGGGCCTTGCAGGCTTTTCCTAATCTGGAGGGTTTGTGCAACTGAGACGGCAGAATTTCATCCAGAGATCAGGCCCAGTGATGTAGTGTGGTTCTGTCAGCCCCATCCTGCAGGGAATGTGGTTAAGGGCTCTGGGACCAAAGTCTTCAGACACAAAATTGTGTATCAATTAGGAGGGAGGTGATGGCAGCCCCGATCTGCAGACGCTGAGGGCAGCTCCTCAGGATTTGAAATTCGTGTGGCTGGGAAGCAGGAGCAAAGGCTTTTCTGTCTGGATTGTGTCTAGGATGGCCTTGGAATGGTGGGGTGTCCTCATGTGTCCATGGAATATTCTACCTCTCTGGGGATTCTGCCCAGCACCCAAGAGTTTGGTGTCTCACTGGGAAGGAGAGAGCGTGGTTTACTGTTTCAGGGTTTCCGTCAACACAGGGATTCCAGAGATGGGTTATAGGTCCCTGTGCCTGGATAACCCTACAAAGGCTTAGTATTTGGGTCTAGAGGCTTGACTGCCTGGCTCTGTGGGGCTTTGGTTCAGCTCCCATGGAGACTTGTTGGAAATGGGTCTCAGGGTAAGGGTCACAATGCCTGTTTGTGCCCAGATGCCCATCCTGAGTGGGCATTGACTCTTGTTCCATGCACCTGGATCCCAATATGAGGGTTGGACCACCATATCAACATTTAATTTTCCTTCTATGAGGAAGGAGGAGTACTCTTTTGTGCTTCAGATTCCCCCATGCACAGTAATTTGAGCTATGTTCTGGGACTGGTACGTGAATAACCAGGTTGGTTTGAGATGAAGGACTCAGGTCAAGGCAGGTCACACCTGCCAGATATGGGTCCCGCTATCTAGGTGGCTACCAGGAGGTCGGGGCTCGAGCTGTGTCAGACAAAGCATTAGTTCACAAGGTGGCCTATGATATTGTGGTGCTATAGAGGGTTGTGCTGGTGGAACCTTATATGGAGTTTCACACAGACCCATAGGGCACCTCTTTTTTCTGGTGGGCAGGCAGAAGGCTGCATTGTGGCTCCCAAATTCCCAATATGGGGGACTTGAAGGCGAGGAGTGTGAGAACAGAAGGCAGAAAACACAATCTCTGCTTAATCTCAGTGCCGAGAACATGGCCGTTCCAATGTGCAGTGGTTTTTTTCGAGATCTCCAGCATCTGAGTACAGGCGAGGGTCAGATGTCTGCTCATGATAGAGTTTGTATCTATCGTGGCCAACAAATGAAATATCCAGCACCTGAGATAAGGTGGATTTCAGATGTTTACGCACACTGGAGTTTGTGTCTCTGATGACCGAATGGAGGAGTGGCATCAAGAGGCTGATGCATGTGAGATGCTCCAAACAGCAAGGTTGTTTTTTCTACTGGACAGTTAGAGTCTGGTATGTTTTCTGCAGGGCCCCCCATGTGAAAAGTATGGGTAGCAGAGCCCTTCCACATGGATGCCTGGAAAGCACACCTCCATTGACCAATGCAGCTGAGGAACATGCAGGTTCTTTACGGTGCTTCTTGGGCGAAGCACCAAGGTCTTGAGTTGACATGGAATCTCTTGAAGATGGGTCACAATGCTGGTTTTTTTTTTTTTTTACCAGGTAGATCTTAGAATGTGTTGGTGGCTAAGGTGCCTGCAGGATTCTCCTACCCTGAGGGTTTAACACAGGTCGAAGAGCACGGTTACCTTCTGGGGACAGGAGATGTAGTGTTTTGTGGCTCAGGGACCACATGCCGTATCATAAGTTCCTATTCAAGAACAGGCCTCTGAAGACAGATGCCCGACAACCTAATCTAGGGTTCCAATGAGTCCCAGGGGCATGAGAGTTTCAATCTTCAGACTTAGGACAGTTGACTTGGATGTCTGCCAGGATGTAGGTGATCAGGGAGTTTCAGACTGTGCACTTATGTCCAGAGTAACCTCCAATATTGGGGTGGCCACAGGGGCCTTGAATGTTTCAACCAACTCTGGAGGGTTTGGTTAACTGACATGCACAATTTCCATGGGGATGGCAAGCACAGTCCTGTGGTGTGGATCCAGAGACTCCACCCTGGAGCGCATGTGAGCCATGGTTCTGGGAGGGAAGTCTGCAAACACAAACTTGGGTTAGGTTTAGTGGCTATGTTATCGCAGGGCAATGTGTAGACCTGGAAGGCTACTCGTCAGGAACAGTAACTGGAATGACCCGAAGGCGGAAGCACAGGCTTTTATATCTGGATTGTGTGTCTAGGGTGACGTCAGAATGTAGCTGTGGCCTCATGGGTCAATGGGAGATTTTTCCTCTAAGGATACAGGCGGCTCCCAATATTTTGATGACTTTTTGAGATGGGAAGACTGCTATTTTCGATCTTAGGTGTGCCCCAAAACAGAGATTCCAGAGATGGGCTCTGGGTCTAGGCGCCTGGAAAATCCCACCAAGGGTTGGGATTTGGGCTTATGGGCAGACCAGGCCTGCAATGCAGGATCTTGTTGATGCAACTGAGAGGGCTTGTTTGGAAACATGCTCAGGCTGAGCATTACAATGCCTGTTTGTGCCCAGGGTGGCCCTCAGGAGTGGGCGTGGTCCCATTGTCCATTTTCTGGCTCCCACACTGAGGGATGGACACACATTCCAATGGCCAGGTTTCCAGCCATGGGGAAGGAGGAAATATCTATTGTGCTTCATGTTCCCCCATAGGCAGGGATTACAGCAAAGGTCTGGGGACAGATGCCTGAATACCAAGGATGCATAGAGATGACAGATTTGGGCCATGGCCGTTCTCACATGCTGGATATGGGCCCCGCTCTCTGGGTGGCTGACACGAGGTCTGGGCTCAGGCTGTGTCAGACACAGCACTAGTGGCCAGAGAAGTCTATATATTGGGGTTCTCTCCAGGGCCGAGTAAATTGATCCTCATGTAGGGTTTCTGGCCAGACTCACGAAGCACTTCTTTCTGTGGGGCAGGCAGAATGCTGCCTTATGGATCCAGAATTCCCTATCAAGAGGGTTTGGGGACAAATAGGGTGAGAATGCAATTGTAAACACCAGCTATGCTTAAATTGAGTGCCAAGCGGAAGTCAGTTTCAATGTGCAACAGCTTATACGAGATATCCAGCACCTGAGTAAGGGCAGATGTCAGATATTTGCTCACACTGGAGTTTGTGTCTAGGATGACGACTAATAGAGGGGTGGCTTCAGGAGGCAATGGAGGATTACCCACGCTTAAGATTGTGCGATGCTCCAAACAACAAGGTTTCCTTCTAATGGACAGGAGGAGTCTGTTTTTTTTTTCCTCCAGGGTCCCTCAAGTGGAAGTTTGCGTAGCAGAGCCCTCCCGCATGGATGACTGGAAAGCACACGTCCAATGACCATTGCAGCTGAGGAACATGACAGGTTCGTTTTGGTGGTTCTGGTGCCAAGTACCAAGGCCTTGAGTTGACTTGGAATCTCTTACAGATGTGTCCCAAAACTGGTTTGTTACAAGGGAGGTCTTAGAATGTATTGGTGGCTATGGGCCACGCTGAGGGTTTGGCACAGGTCGATGTGAACAGTTTCCATCTTGGGGGAGGAGATGTTCTGTTGTGTGGCTCAGGGTACATATGTTGTATCCTGACTTGGTATTCAAGAACAGGCCTCTGAGGATTGATGCTGGCAACCTAATCTAGAGATCCAATGATGTCCTTGGTGTCCATCAGGTTCAATTTTCTTACTAAGGACCATTGATATGGTTGTCTGACTGGATGTAGGTGATCAGGGTGTTTCAGACTGTGCATTTGCATCCAGAGCCACTTCCACTATTGGGGTGGGCTCAGGGGCCTTGCAGGTTTCTCCTAACTTGGAGGCTTTGGGGAACTGTGATGGGCACAGTTTCCTTGGGGATGTCAGGCCCAGTCCTGTGGTAAGGCTTCAGAGACCACCTCCTTGAGGATATGAGAGCCATGGTTTTGGGAGGGAAGTCTGCAAACACAAATTTGGGTCAGGGATAGTGGCAAGGTGATCGCAGGTCCAATGCATAGACCTAGAAGGCATCACGTCAGGAACTGTAATTAGGGTGACTGAAAGCTGGTAGCACAGGCTTTTCTATCTGGATTGTGTGTCCAGGATGGGCTCTGAATGTAGACGTGGTCTCATGGTTCAATGGGAGACTTTTCCTCTCTAAGGATCCTGGTGGATCTCCATAGATTGGTGGTTTTTCAGAGAAGAAAAGAGTGCTCTTTTCCATCTTAGGGGTGCTCCAAAACAGGGAAGAATGCTGTTTTCCAACTTAGGCTTATGCCAAAACAGGGATTCCAGAGATGGGCTCTGGGTCTGGGTGCCCGGATATCCCACCAAGTGTTAGGATTTGGGCCTAGGGGCATTCCAGGCCTGCAATGCAGGATCCTAATGGTGTAACAGAGAGGGCTTGTTTGAAAGCATGCTCAGGCTGAGGGTCATCATGCCTCTTTGTGCCCAGGGGGGCCCTCAGGAGAGGGCGTAGTCTCATTGGCCATATAGCTGGATCCCACTTTGAGGGTTGGACACCCATTGCAACAGCCAGGCTTCCTGCAATGGAAAGAGGAGTTCTCTATTGTGCTTCAGGTTCCCCCATTGGCAGGGTTACAGGAAAGGTCTGTGGAAAGTTGCCTTAATACCAAGGATGTGTACAGATGACAGGCTAAGAATTCCCAGGTAACAAAACAGCATTGTTACCCATGTTCATGACATTCCATGTAAAAATAAGCCCTTAGTACTTCGCCCCAGAGCCACCAGAATGAACTTGCCATGTTCCCAAGCTGCAATGGTCAGTGGAGGTGTGGTTTCCAGGCAACCATACGGGGGTGCTCTGCTACACAAACTTTGCAATTGGCTGGGACCCTTGAGACAAAAAAACAGAATGTCCCTGTCCGGTAGAAGGAAACCTTCTGTTTGGAGCATCTCACAAGCCCCAGCGTGGGAAATCCTCCATTTCCTCTTGAAGCCACAACTCCATTTGTCAGTCATCATAGACACAAACTCCAGCATGAGCAAACATCTGACATCCGCCCTTACTCAGGTGCTGGATTTCAATTCGATCGCTGCACACTGGAACTGCCTTTAGTTTGACTGAATTAAGCCATAGCTTGGGTTTACAATTCCATCCTCAGTCTACTGGTCCACAAGCCCTATTGTGAGGGAATTCTGGAGCTACAACACAATATTCTGCCTTCCCTATAGAAAGAAAAAGGGCCTGGAGAGTCTGCCCAGAAACACCATATGATGGTCAATCTTCTCGGTGCTAGACGGAACCCTGATTCATAGGCTGCCCTGGGCACTAGTGCTGTGTCTGACATAGCCGGAGCCAGGACCTAGTGTCAGCCACGGAGAGATCAGGGCCCATATCCAGCATGTGAGACCAGCTATGGCCCAAGTCTGTCTTCTCTTCTATTCTTGGTATTCAGGCATCTGTACCCACACCTTTGCTGAAATCCTTGCCATTGGGGGAACCTGAAGCACAATAGAGAACTCCTCCTTCCCCATGGAAGGTATTCTGACAGTTGGGATAGTTGCTCAACCCTCAAAGTGGAGGGCAGCTCCATGGCCAAGGAGACCATGTGCACTCATGATGGCTTCCCTGGGCACAAGCAGGCATTGTGACCTCAGCCTGAGCATGCTTTCAACCAAACGCTCTCAATTGCATCTCTGGGACCCCGAATTGCAGGCCTAGTACACACCTAGGCCCAAATCCTAACCCTGGTGGGATTTTACAGGGGCCCAGACACAGAGCCCATCTCTGGAATCCCTATTTTGGGGGACCCTTAAGATGGCAAACAGCACTCTTCCCTTCCCCGAGATAGTCACCAAACTCTTGGTAGCCACCAGGATCCTTGAGTGGAAAAATCTGCCATAGACCCATGAGAACACACCTGCATTCCGAGGCCATCCTGGACATACAATCCAGATACATATCATGTGCTATCACCTTTGAGTCATCGGATTTACAGTTCCTGACGAGCTGCCTTCCAGGTCTATGCATTGGGCCTGCAATCACCTTGCCATTAACCTAAACTGAGTTTGTGTTTGCAGACTTCCTTCCTAAAACCATGGCTCACATGACCTCCAGGTTCTGGCATCTGAAGCCACACCACAAGACTGTGCATGAGATCCTCAAGGAAACTGTGCCCATCACTTTTGCCCGATACCTTCAGATTAGGAGAAACCTGCAAGGCCCCTGAGCGCAGCCAAATAATGGAGGCCGCTCTGGGCACAAATGCACAGTCTGAGACACCCTGATCACCTCCATACAGGCAGACACCCAAGTCAATGCTCCTGAGTCAGAAGATTGAACCTGACATGCCCCGAGGACTTCATTGGCACACTAGATTAGGTTTACAGGTATCTGTCGTCAGAGGCCTGCTTTGGAATATCAACTTATGATAAAATATATAGTCCCTGAGCCACAGAACAGAATATGTCCTCCCCAAAAAGGAAGCCATGCTCCTGGAATTGTGTCATACCCTAAGGGTATTTGGATCCTGAATGGCCCCTTAGCAACCAGCACATTCTATGATATTCCTGGTAACAAACCATCATTGTGCCCCATCTTCATGAGACTCCATGTCAACTCAAGGTCTCGATATATTGCCCCAGAGCCACCAGAATGCATCTGCCATGTTCCTCAGGTGCAATGGTCAACGGAGGGGTGATTTCCAGGCATCCCTGTGGGGTTCTCTGCTACAAAACTTTCCACATGGAGAAACCAGAGAAAACAAACCAGACTTCTCCTGTCCGGTAGAAAGAAACTTTGCTATTTGGAGCATCTCACAAGCCCCAGCATGGGAAATCCTCCATGGCCTCTTGACGCCACCCTTCCATTTGTGGGTAATCACAGACACAAACTCCAGTGTGAGCAAACATCTGACATCCACCCTTACTCAGGTGCTGGATATTCGAAACGGCAGCTGCACACTGGAACTGCCTTTTGCTTTTCACTGAACTTAACCATAGCTTTGTATTACTATTCTATCCTCACCACACTGGTCCACAATATCTCTTGATAGGGAATTCTGGAGCCACAACGCAGTATTCTGCCTTCCACATAGAAAGAAGAAGGACCTGTTGAGTCTGCCCAGAAACCTCACATGAGGATCAATCTACTCAGACCACGAGGCAACCCTGATTAATAGATTTCCCTGACCACTAGTGCTGTGTCTGACAGAGTCTAAGCCCCGACCTCGTGTCAGCCACCCAGAGTTGAGGGCCCATATTTAGCATGAGAGATCGGCCATGGCCCTGGGCCATCATCTGTACCCATCCTTGGTATCCAGTCATCTGTCCCCCAAACTTTGCTGGAATTCCTGCCAATGGCGAACCTGAAACACAATAGAGAACACCTCCTTCCCCATGGCAGGAATATTGGCTGTTGGGATGGTTGTCCAACCCTCAGCGTGGGAGCCAGCTGCATGGCCAAGGAGACCATGCCCACTCCTGAGGGCCGACATGGGCACAGGCAGGCATGGTGTTCCTCAGCCTGAGCATGTTTTCAAACAAACACTCTCAGTTGCTCCTCCAGTACCAGCATTGCAGGCCTGGTATGCCCCTAGGCCCAAATCCTAACCCTTGGTGGGATTTTCCAGGTGCCCAGACCCAGAGTCCGTCTCAGAATCCCTGTTTGGGGCACCATTAAGATGGAAAACAGCACTCTTCCCTTCCCTGAGAAAGGCACCAAATTATTGGGAGCCGCCAGGATCCTTAGAGAGAAAAAATCTCCCATGGACCCATGAAAACAAACCTGCATTCCGAGGCCATCCTGTCCACACAATCCAGAGAGAAAAGTCTTTGCTACCGCCTTCGAGTCATCCTATTTACATTTCCTGACGAGCTGCCCTCCATGTCTATGCATTGGGCCTGTGATCATCTCGACACTAACCCTAACCCCAGTTTTTGTTTGCCGACTTCTCTCCCAAAACCATGGCTTACATGCCCACCAAGATGTGGTCCCTCAAGCCACATCACAGGAAAGTTCCTGCCATCCCCAAGAAAACTGTGCCCATCAGGTTGTCCAAACCCTCCAGATTAGGAGAAACCTGCCAGGCCCCTGAACCCACCCCAATATTGGCGGTTGCTCTGGATGCAAACGTGCAGTCTGAAACACCCTGAGCACCTCCATCGAGGCAGAAAGCCAAGTCAATGTTTCTGAGTCAGATGATTGAACCTGACATGCCCCTAGGACTTCACTGGAACCCTAGATTGGGTCTTCAGACATCTGTTCTCAGAGTCCTGTTCTGGAATACCAAGTTATGATACAACATGTGGTCCCTGATTCCCACAACAGAACATCTCCTGTCTCCAGAAGGAAAATGTGCTCTTGGATCTATGTCCAACTTTCAGGGTAGATGGATCCTGCATGACCCATTAGCCCCAGCAGCTTCTATGATCTCCCTGGTAACAAACCAGCATTGTGACCCAACTTCCTGAGACTTGATGCCAACTCAAGGTGTTGGTACTTTGCCCAAGAGCCATGAAACGAATCTGCCATGTTCCTCAGGTACAAAGGTCAATGGACGTGTGCTTTCTAGGCATCCAAGAGGTAGTTCTCTGCTACACAAAAATTCCACATAGGGAACCCTAGAGCAAACAAATAAGACGGCTCCTGTCAGGTTGAAGGAAACCTTGGTTGTTTGGAGCATCTCACAAGCCCCAGCCTGGGAAGTCCTCCACATTCTCTTGATGCCAACCCTCCATTTGTTAGTCATCATAGACACAAATTCCAGCATGAGCAAACATCTGACATCTGCTCTTACTCAGGTGCTGGATATTCGAATCAGTCACGCACACTGGAAATACCTTTCACTTGACACTGTATTCTTGCATAGTTTGGGTTTACAATTCCATCCTCACCCTACTGGACTGCAAGTCCTCTTGAGAGGGAATTAGGGAGACAAAACGCAACATTCTGCCTTCCCCATAGAAAGAAGAAGGGCCTGGTGAGTCTGCCCAGAAACTCCTCATGAAGATCAATCTACTTGGCCCTCGAGGGAACCCCGATTTATACTTTGCGCTGGCCACTAGCGCTGTGTCTGAGAGAGCCTGAGCCCCAACCTCGTGTCAGCCACCCAGAGTGTGGGGCCCTTATCCAGCATGTGGGACTGGCCATGGCCCAGTCATCTCTACCCATCCTTGGTATTCCGGCAACTATCCCAGACCTTTGCTGGAATCCCTACCAGTGGGGGAACCTGAAGCACAATTGAGAACTCCTCCTTCCCCATGGCAGAAAGCCTGGCTGTTGCTATGGGTGCCCAACCCTCAGAATTAGAACCAGGTGCATGGCCAATGAGACAACGCCCAATCATAAGGGCCGCCTGGGCCAAAGCAGGCATTGTGTCCCTCAACCTTAGCATGCATTCAAACAAATGCTCTCAGTTGTTTCTGCAGGGTCCCGCATCGCAGGCCTGGTATGCCCTTAGGACCAAATCCTAACACTTCGTGGGATTTTCCATGCCAACATAACCAGAGCCCGTCTCTGGAATCTCTGTTTTGAAGCACCCCTATGATGGAAAACAGCACTCTTCCCTCCCCTGAGAAAACTATTAGGAGCTGCCAGGATGCGTAGAGAGGAAAAATCTCCCAGGGCTCCATAAGACCACACCTTCATTCCGAGGCCATCCTGGACACACAATCCAGATACAAGAGACTGTGCTACCACCTTCGAATCACCTGGTTTACAGTTCCAGACGAGCTGCCCTACAGATCTACGCATTGGGCCTGTGATCACCTCGCCATTAACCCTACCCCAAGTTTGTGTTTACAGACTTCTTTCCCAAAACCATGGCTCACATGCCCTCTATGATGGGTCTCTGTAGCCACACCACAGGAAAGATCCTGCTATCCCCAATGAAACTGTGTCCATCACAGTTGCCCAAACCCTCCAGATTAGGAGAGACCTGCAAGTCCCCTGAGCCCAGTCCAATATTGGAGGCCACTCTGGGCACAAATGCACAGTGTGCAACACCCTGATCACCTCCATCCAGGAAGACACCCAAGTCAATGGTCCTGTGTCAGAAGATTGGTCCCTGAACCCCACAATAGAATATCTCCTGTCCCCAGATGGAATTCGTGCTCTTCAACTTGTGTCAAGGGTCGGGGTATATGAATTATGCACAGCCCCTTAGCCCCCAGCACATTCTAAGATCTCTCTGGTAACAAACAAACAGCATTGTGATCCATCTTCATGAGATTCCATGTCACTTCAAGTCCTTGGTAATTCGCCCCAGAGCCACCAGAATGAACCTGCCATGTTCCTCACCTGATATGGTCAGTGGAGGTGTGCTTTCCAGGCATCCATGTGGGAGTGCTCTTCTACTTATTCTTTCCACATGTGGGACCCTGGAGCAAACAAACCAGACTGCCACTGACCAGTAGAAGGGAATCCTCTGTTTGGAGCATCTCAGAAGCACCAGCAGGAGAAATCCTCCATGGCCCTTGACACAACCCCTCCATTTGTCAGTTATCATAGACAAAAACTCCAGCATGAGAAAACATCTGAAATCTGCCGTTATTTAGATTCTGCATTTTCTTTTCCACCACTGCACACTAGAACTGCGTTTCACTTGACACTGAATTTATCCATAGCTTGGGTTTAGAATTCCATCCTCAGCCTCCTGGTCTGCAAGCCCTCTAGAGAGGGAATTTGGAGCCACAAGGCAACATTCTCCATTCCCACTAGAAAGAAATAGAGCCTGGTGAATCTTCCCAGAAACTCCACATGAGGTTCAATCTACTTGGCACTCGATGGAACCTTGATTTATAGGCTGTCCTGGGCACTAGTACTAGTACTAGTACTAGTACTGTGTCTGACAGAGCCTGAGCCAAGACCTAGTTTCAGGCACCCAGATATATGAGCCCATATCCAGCATGTGAGATTGGCCAGGGCCCAAGTCCATCATCTCTACCCATCCTTGGTATTCAGGCACCTGTCCCCAGACCTTTTATGTAATCCCTACCAATGGGGTAACCTAAAGCACAATAGAGAACTCCTCCTTCCCCATGGTAGGAATCCTGGCTGTTGATATGGGTGTCCAAACCTCAAAGTGGGAGCCAGCTGCATGGCCAAGGAGACAATGCCCACTCATGAGGGCTGCCCTGGGCACAAGTAGCCATTGTAACCCTCAGCTTGATAAAGCCTTCAAAAAATGCTCTTAGTTGCACCTCCAGGATCCTGCATTGCAGGCCTGATATGCCCTTAAGCCCAAATCCTAACACATCGTGGGATGTTCCATGTGCACATACCCAGAGCCCGTCACTGGAATCCCTGTTTTGAGGCACCCCTAAGATGGAAAACAGCACTCTTCACTTCCCTGAGAAAGCCACCAAACTAATGGGATCCCCCAGGATCCTTGAGAAGAAGAATCTCCCATGGTCCCATGAGTCCACACCTGTATTCCGAGGCCAGCGTGGATATGCTATCCAGATACAAGAGACTGTGCTACTGGCTTCGAGTCACCTGATTTACAGTTCCTGACGTGCTGCCCTCCAGATCTTTGAATTGGGGCTGTGAACACCTCTCCATTAACCTTATCCCGAGTTTGTGTTTGCAGATCTCTCTCTAAAAACCATTGCTCACATGTCCTCCAGGATGGGGCCCCTAGAGTCACACCACAAGACTGTGCTTGCCATCCCCAAGGAAACTGGGCCCATCACAGTTGCCCAAACCCTCCTGATTAGCAGAAACCCGGAAGGCTCCTGAGCACATCCCAATATTGGAGGCTGCTCTGGATGCAAATGCACAGTCTGAAACACCCTGATCACCTCCATCCAGGCAGACACCCAAATCAATGGTCCTGAGTCAGATAATTGAACCTGACATGGCCCTAGGACCTCATTGGAAGAGGGATTAACTTTTCAGGCACCTGTCCTCAGAGGCCTCTTCTGGAATACCAACTTATGATACAAATTATGGCCCCTGAGCCCCAGGGTGGGAAATCCTCCATGGCCTCTTGACGCCACCTCTCCATTTGTTGGTCATCATAGACACAAACTCCAGCCTGAGCAAACATCTGACATCCGCCCATATTCAGGCGCTGATATTGGAATCAGCTGCTGCACACTGGAACTGCCTTTCGCTTTGCAATGAATTTAAGCCTAGCTTCAGACTACAATTTCATCCTCACCCTACTGGTCTGCCATATCTCTTGATAGGGAATTCTGGAGCCACAACGCAACATTCTGCCTTCTTCATAGATAGAAGGACCTGGTGAGTCTGCCCATAAACTGCACATGAAGATCAATATACTCAGCCCAGGAGGGAACCCCTATTTATAGTTTGCCCTAGCCACTAGTGCTGTGTCTGACAGAGACTGAGCCCCTACCTCGTGTCAGCAACCCAGAGGGTGGGGCCCACATTAACCATGTGAGACCGGCCATGGCCCAGGGCTGTCATTACTACCCATCCTTGGTATTCAGGCATCTGTCCCCTAGATCTTAGCTGGAATCCCTACCAATGGGGGGACCTGAAGCACAATAGAGAATTCATCCTTCGCCATGGCAGGAATCCTGGCTTTTGGATGGGTGTCCAACCCTAGGAATGGGAACTGGCTGCATGGCTGAGTAGACATCGCCCAATCCTGATGGCCTCCGGGGCACAAGCAGGCATTGGGACCCTCAGCTTGACCATACTTTCAAACAAACGCTCTCAGTTGCACCTCCAGGATCCCGCATTGCATGCCTGGTATGGCCCTAGGCCTAAATATGAACCCTTGGTGGGATTTTCCAAGCACTTAGACCCAGAGCTCATCTCTGGAATGCCTGTTTTGGGGCACGCCTAAGCTGGAAAACAGTACTCATCCCTTCCCGGAGAAATCCAACAAACTATTGAGAACCGCCAGGATCCTTGAGAGGAGAAATCTCCCATGGACCCTTGAGACAACACCTGCAATAAAGGCCATTCTGGAAATTAAATCCAGATACAATTACCTGTGCTACCACCTTTGAGTTACGTGATTTACAGTTCCAGACTTGCTGCCCTCCTGGTCTATGGATTGGGACTATGATCACCTTGCCACTAACCCTAACCTAAGTTTGTGTTTGCAGACTTCTCTCTCAAAATCATGGCACACATGTCCTCCAGGATGGGGTCTCTGGAGTCACACCACAGGACAGTTCCTGCAATCCCCAAGGAAACTGCCCATCACAGTTGTCCAAAAACCCCATATAAGGAGAAACCTGCAAGGAACCTGAGCCAACCCTAGTATTGGATGCCACTCTGGAGACAAATGCACAGTCTGAAACACCCTTATCACCTGCATCCAGTCAGACACCAGAGTCAATGATCCTGAGTCAGAAGATTGAATGACATTCCCCTAGGGCCTCATTCAAACCCTTTATTAGGTTTTCAGGCTTCTGTCCTCAGAGACCTGTTCTGGATTACCAATTTATGATACAACATATGGCCGCTGAGCCCCACAACAGAATATCTCCTGCCCCCAGAAGCAATCCGGGCTCTTGGGCCTGTGTCAAATCCTCAGGCTAGATGAATCCTGCATGGCCCATTAACCACCAGCACATTCTACGATCTCCCTGGTAACAAACCAACATTTTGACCCATCTTCATGAGGTTCCATGTCCAATCCAGTCTTTATATCTTCGCCTCAAAGCCACCAGATGCCATGTTCCTTCGCTGTCATGGTCAATGAAGGTGTGCTTTCCAGTCACCCATGTGGGAGATCTATGTTATCCGATCTTTCGACATGGGGAACCATGGAGGAAACAAATCAGACTGCCCCTGTCTGGTAGAAGGAAACCTTGCTGTTTGGAGCATCTCAAAAACACCAGATTGGGAAATCCTCCATAACCTCTTGACGCCACCCCTCCATTTTTGTGTCATCATAGACACAAACTCCAGCATGAGCAAATATCTGACATCCACCCTCACTCAAGCGCTGAATATTGGATTCAAACATTGCACACTGGAAATTCCTTTTGCTTGATACAGAATGTAACCATAGCTTAGGTTTACAATTCCATCCTCAGCCTCCTGGTCCACAAGCCCTCTTTATAGTGAATTCTAGAGCCACAAAGCAGCATTCTGCCTTCCCCTTACAAACAAGAAGGGCCTGGTGAGTCTGCCCAGAAACCATACATAAGGATCAATCTGCTCGGCACTTGAGGGAACCCCAATTTATAGGCTGCCCTGGGCACTAGTGCTGTGTCTGACAGAGCCTGAGCCAAGACCTAGTGTCAGCCACCCAGTGATCGGGGCCCATATCCACGATTTGATACTGGCCATGGCCCATGTCCATCATCTTTACCCATCCTTGGTATTCAGGCCTCTGTCCCCAGACCTTTGCTGGAATCCCCGCTAATGGGGGAACCTGAAGCACTATAGAGAACTCCTCTTTCCCCATGGCAGGATTCTGGCTGTTGGGATGGTTTTCCAACCCTCAAAGTGGGAGCCAGCTGCATGGCCAATGTGACCACGCCCACTCATGAGGGCCACCTGGGCATAAGCAAGTATTGTGACCCTCAGCCTGAGAATGATTTCAAACAAGCCCTCTCAGTTGCACCTCCAGGATCCTGCATGCAGGCCTGGTAAGCCATTAGGCCCAAATCCTAACACTTGGTGGGATTTTCCAGGGGACCAAACCCAGAGTCCGTCTCTGGAATCCATATATTGGGGCACCCCTAACATGAAAAAAAGCACTCTTCCCTTCCCCGAAAAAGCCACCAACTATTGGGAGCCACCAGGATCCTTAGAGAGGAAAAATCTCCCATGGACCCATGAGGCCACAACTGCATTCTGAGGCCATCCTGCACACAATACAGAGAAAAAAGCCTGTGATTCTGCCTTTGAGTCACCCGATTAACAGTTCCTGAAGAGCTGCCATCCATGTCTATGCATTGGGCCTGTGATAACCTTGCCACTAACCCTAACCCAAGTTTGTGTTTTCAGACTTCCCTCCCAAAACCATGGCTCACATGCCCTCCAGTTTGTGATAACTGGAGCCACACCACGGGATTGTACCTGTCTTCCCAAAGGAAACTGTGATTGTCACTATTAAACAAACCCTCTAGATTAGGAGAAACCTGCAAGGCCCCTAAGCCCAGCCCAATATTGGAGGCCACTCTGGACGCAAATGCACAGTCTGACACACCATATCACCTACATCCAGGCTGATATCCAAGTCAATGGTCCTCAGACAGAAGATTGAACCTGACATGCTCCTAGGATTCACTGGAACACAAGAATAGGTTTTCAGGTATCTGTACTCAGAAGGCTGTTCTGAATATCAATGTATGATACAATATGGTCACTGAGCCACACAAAAGAACATCTCCTGTCCTTAGAAGAAAGCTGTGCTCTGGACCTGTGTCAAACACTCTGGGTAGATGAATCCTTCAAGGCCCCCTGGCAACCAGCACATTCTATGATCTCCCTGACAACATACCAGCATTGTGACCCATCTTCATGAGACTCCATGACAACTCCAGCCCTTGGTACTTCGGCCCAGAGCCACCAGAATGAAACTGCCATGTTCCTCTGCTGCCATGGTCAATGTAGGTGTACTTTCCAGGCATCCAGCGGGAGTGCTCTGATACCAACTTTCCACATGGGGAACCCTGGAGGAAACAAACCAGACTCCCCTGTACGGTAAAAGGAATCTTTTCTGTATGGAGTATCTCAAGCCTGAGGGTTGGTAATCCTCCATGGCCTCTTGAGGCCACCCATCCATTTGTTGGTCATCATAGACACTAACTCCAGCGTGAGCAATCAACTGACATCTGCACTTACTCAAGTGCTGGATATTTGAATCAGCTGCTACACACTGGAATTGCCTTATGCTTGGCACTGAATTTAAAAGTAGCTTGGAGGGACGCCTGGGTGGCTCAGTTGGTTAAACAGCTGCCTTCGGCTCAGGTCATGATCCCAGCGTCCTGGGATCGAGTCCCACATCAGGCTCCTTGCTCCGCAGGGAGCCTGCTTCTCCGTCGGACTCTGCCTTCCACTCTGTCTGCCTGTGCTTGCTCTCGCTCGCTCTCTGACAAATAAATAAAATCTTGAAAAAAAAAAAGTAGCTTGGGTTTGCAATTCCATCCTCACCCTGGTGTTCAGTAAGCTCTCTTGATAGGGAATTCTGAAGCCACAACACAGCATTCTGCCTTCCCCATAGCAAGAAAAAACAGCCTGGAGAGACTGCCCAGAAACCCTACATGAGGATAAATCTACTCGACCCACGAGTGAACCCCATTTATAGGTTTACCTGGCCACTAGCGCTGAGTCTGACAGAACCTCGTCTCTGACCTCGTGTCAGGACCCAGAGACTGGGCTCCAACTCCAGAATGTGAGACCAGCCATGTCCCAGGGCTGTCATCTCTACCCATTCTTGATTCAGGCATCTGTCCCCAGACATTTGCTGAAATCCCTGCCAATGGGGGAACCAGAAGCACAATAGGGAAATCCTCCTTCCCCATGGCAGGAATGATGGCTCTTGGGATGGGTTTCCAGACCTCAGAGTGGTAGCCAGCTGAATGGCCAATGATAACCCGCCCACTCATGAGGGCCGCCCTGGACACAAGCAGGCATTGTGACCCCCAACATGAGCATGCTTTCAAACAAACACTCTCAGTTGCATTCCAGAATCCAAATTTGCAGGCCTGATATGCCCCTAAGCACAAATCCTAACACCTGGTGGGATTTTTCAGGGGCCCAGAAACACAGCCTGTCTCTGGAATCCCTGTTTTGGGACACCCCTAATATGGAAAATAGCACTCTCCCCTTCGCCAAGAAAGCCACCATAGTATAGGGAGCCGCTAGGATCCTTGAGAGGAAAAATCTCCCATGGATCCATGAGACCACACCTGCATTCCGAGGCCATCCTGGACACAAAAGCCAGATACACAAGCCTGTGCTACCACCTTCAAGGCAACTAATTTATAGTTCCAGACGAGCTGCCCTCCAGGTCTATGCATTGGGCCTGCGATCACCTCACCGCTAACCTTAACCCGAGTTTGTGCTTACAGACTTCTATCCCGAAACCATGGCTCATATTTCCTCCAGGATAGGGTCTCTGGAGCCACACCAAAGGACTGTGCCTGCCATCCCAAAGGAAAATGTGTCCGTCACATTTGCCTAAAACTTCGAGATAAGGAGAAACCTGCAAGGCCCCTGAGCCCACCCCAATACTGGAGGCCCCTCTGGACACAAATGTGCATTCTGAAATACGCTGATCACCTGAATCCAGGCAGATACCCAAGTCAGTGTTTCTCAGTCAGAAGATTGAACCTGACATGCTCCTATGACCTCATTGTAACCCCTGATTAGGTTTTCAGGCATCTGTAATCAGAGACCTGTTCTGGAGTACCAACTTAAGATACAACATATGGTCCCTGATCCCCACAACAGAACATCTCCTTTCTCTAGATGGAAGCCGTGCTCTTGGAACTGTGTCAAACCCTCAGGGTAGATGAATCCTACTTGGCCCGTAGCCACCAGCAGATTCTAAGATCTCACTGGTAACAAGCCAGCATTGTGAGCCATCTTCATGAGATTCCATGTCAACTACAGGCCTTGGTACTTCACCCCAGAGCCTTCAGAAAGAACCTGTCATGTTCCTCAGCTGCAATGTTCAGTGGAAGTGTGCTTTCCAGGCATCCATGTGGGAGTGCTCTGCTACCCAAACTTTCCACATGGGGGACTCTCGAGCAAACAAATCTGACTGCCCTGTCCTGTAGAAGGAAACCTGGCTGTTTGGAGCATCTCACAAGCTCAAGTGTGGGAAATCCTCTATGACCTCTTTTCAACTCCTCTCCATTTGTCGGTCATTATAGACACAAACTCCGCCTTGAGCAAACATCTGACGTCTGCGCTTACTCAGGTGCTGGATATTCGAATCAGCCGCTGCACACTGGAAATGCCATTCGCTTGTCACTGAATTTATTCATAGCTTGGGTTTACAATTCCATCCTCACCCTACTGGTCCACAAGCCCTCATGATAGGGAATTCTGCAGCCACAACACAGCATTCTGCCTTCCCAATAGAAAGAAGAAGGGCCTGGTGAGTCTGCCCAGAAACTCCACATTATGATCAATCTACTTGTCCCTTGAAGGAACCCTGAATTATAGACAGCCCTGGCCCCTAGTGTTGTGTCTGACAGAGCCTAAGCCCCGACCTCGTGTCAGCCACCAAGAAGGCGGGGCCCATATTCTGCATGTTAGACTGGCCACGGAACAGAGCCGTCATCTTTACCCATCCTTGGTATTCACGCATGTGTCCCCAGACCTTTCCTGGAATCCCTACCAATGAGGGAACCTGAATCACAATAGAGAAATCCTCATTCCCCATGGCAGGATTCCTGTAAGTTCGGAAGGGTGTCCAACACTCAGAGTGTTAGCCTACTGAATGGCCATTGAGACCACCCCCATTCCTGAGGGCCACCCTATGCAAAAGCTTGCATAGTGACCCTCAGCCTGAGCATGCTTTCAAACAAACGCTCTCAGTTGTATCTCCAGGACTTGCATTGGAGGCCTGGTAAGCCCCTATGCCCAAATCATAACCCTTGGTGGGTATTTCCAGGTGCCCAGAGCCAGAGCACTTCTCTGCAATCCCTGTTATGGGACACCCTTAATATGGAAAACAGAACTCTTTCCTCTCTGAGAAAGCCACCACATTATAAGGAGCCGCCAGGATACTTGAGAGGAAATATCACCCATGGACACCTGAGACCACACCTGCATTCTTAGTCCATCGTGGATACACAATCCAGAAAAAAAAGCCTGTGCTACCTCCTTTGAGGCATGCGATTTACATTTCACACGGAGCTTCCCTCCAGGAGTATGCATTGGGCCTACAATCACTTCGCCACTAAACCTAACCCGCATTTGTGTTTGCAGACTTCCCTCCGAAAACCATGGCTCTCATGCCCTCCAGCATGGGGTCTTTGGAGACACACCACAGGACTGTGCCCACCATTGCCAAGGAAACTGTGCCCATCAAATTGCCCTATCTTTCCAGATTAGGAGAAACCTGCAAGGCCCCTGAGCCCACCCCAATACTGGTTGCCACTCTGTACACAAATGCACAGTCTGGAACACCCTGATCACCTACATCTAGGCAGACATTGAAGTCAATGATACTGAGTCAGAGAATTGAACCTGACATTCCGTTAGGATTTTATTGGAACCCTAGATTAAATTTTCAGGCATCTATCCTCAGAGGCCTGTTCTGCAATACCAAATTATGATACATTTGGTCCGTTAGCCCCACATCAGAACATCTCTGGTCCGAGAAGGAAACCGTGCCCTTTGACCAGTGTCAAACCCTCAGGGTAGATGAATCCTACATGGCCCCTTAGCCACCAGCACACTGTAAGGTCTCCATGGTAACAAACCTGCATTATGACCCATCTTCATGAGACTTCATGTCAACACCAGGCCTTGGTAATTCGCCCAAGAGCCACCAGAACGAAGTGGGGATGTTTCTCAGCTGCAATTTTAATGAAGGTGTGCTTTTCAGGCATCCACGTGGGAGTGCTCTGCTACCCAAACTTTCCACATGGGGGACCCTGGAGCAAATAAACCAGACTCCCCCTGTGTGGTAGAAGGAAACTTTGCTGTTTGAAGCATCTCACAAGCCCCAGCATGTGAAATCCTCCATGGCCTCTTGACGCCACCTCTCCATTCATCGGTCATCATAGACATAAACTCCAGCATGAGGAAATGTCTGACTTTCACCTTTACTCAGGTGCTGGATATCTGGAATCAGACACTGCACAATGGAACTGCCTTTTGCTTGGCACTGAATTGAACCTTAGCTTGAGTTTACAATTCCATCCTCACCCTACTGGTCCCCAAGCCCGCTTGATAGGGAATTCTGGGGCCACAACGCAGCTTTTTGCCTTCCCCTTAGAAAGAAGAAGGGCATGGTGATTCTGCCCAGAAACTCTGCATGAGGATCCATCTGCTCAGCCCTTGAGGGATCCCTGATTCATACTCAGCCCTGACCACTAGTTCTGTTTCTGACAGAGCCTGAGTGCTCAATTCATGTCAGCTACTCAGAGAGTCAGGCATGTGAGACTGGCCATGTCTCAGGTCCCTCATCTCTACCCATCCTTGGTATTCAGGCATCTGTCCCCAGACATTTGCTAGAATACCTGCTAATGGGGGAACCTGAGGCACAATAGAGAATTCTTCCTTTTCCATGGCAGGAATCCTGGTAGTTGGGATGGGTGTCCTACATTAAAGTGGTAGCCAGCTGCATGGCCAAGGAGACAACTCCCACTCATAAGGGCTGCCCTAATCACATCAGGCATTGTGACACTCAGACTAGCATGCTTTCAAACAAACGCTCTCAGTTGTACCTCCAAGTCACACATTGTAGGCCTGGTACTCCCCTAGGCCCAAATCCTAATCCTGGTGGGATTTTCCAAGCACCCAGACTCACAGCCCTTCTCTGGAATCCCTTTTTGGGGAACATCTAAGATTGAAAACAGCACTCTCCCATTCAAACGAGAAAGTCACCATAATATTGGGAGCTTCCAGGATCCGTAGAGAGGAAAATACTCTCATGGAAACATTAGAACACACCTGCATTTCAAGGCTATCATGGACACACAATCCAGATACAAAAGCCAGTGCTAGTGCCTTCGAGGTACGTGATTTACAGTTCCTGACGATCTGCCCTCCAGGTCTATGCATTGGGCCTACGATCACCTCGCAACTCAACCTAATCCGAGTTTGTGATTGCAGACTTCTCTCCCAAAACCATGGCTTACATGCCCTCCACGATGGAGTCTCTGGAGCCACACCACAGTACTGTGCCTGCCACCCCCAAGGAAACCGTGCTCACAAATTTGCCTAAACCTTCAAGATTAGGAGAAACCTGCAAGGCCCCAGAGCCCACCCCAATATTGGAGGCCACTCTGTACACAAAGGCACAGTCAGAAACACCCTGGTTGCCTACATATAGGCAGACACCGAAGTCAATGGTCCTGAGTCTGATGATTCAACCTGAAATTCCCCTTGGACTTCATTGGAACCCTAGATGAAGTTTTTAGGCATCTGTCCTCAGAGGCCTGTTCTGGAATACCAACTTATGATACAACATTTGGTCCGTGAGCCCCACAACAGAACATCTCCGATACCCAGAAAGAAACCGTGTTCTTCGACTGGTGTCAAACCATCAGGATAGACTAATCATACATGGCCCCTTAGCCACCAGCACATAGTAAGATTTCTGTGGTAACAAAACTGCATTGTGACCCAACATCATTAGAATCCAGGCCTTGGTACTTTGCCCTAGAGCAACCAGAAAGAACCTGCCATGTTCCTTAGGTGCAATGGTCAATGTAGGTGTGCTTTCCAGTATCCACGTGCGAGTACTATGCTACCCAAACTTTGCACATGGGGGAACCTGGTGTAAACAAACCAGACCTCCCCTGTCCAGTAGAAGGAAACCTTATGTTTGGATCAACTCACAGGCCTCAGCGTGTAAACTGCTCCATGGCCTCTTGATGCCACCACTCCATTGGTCGGTCATCATAGACACAAACTCCAGTCTAAGCAAACATCTGACATGCACCCTTATCCCAGTGCTGGATGTCTTGAATAAACCACTGCACATTGGAACTGCCTTCCACTTGGCACTGAATTGAACCATAGCTTGTGTTTACAATTCCATCCTCACCTGACTGGTCCCTAAGCCCTCTTGATAGGGAAATCTGGGGCCACAACGCAGCATTCTGCCTTCCCCATCGAATGAAGAAATGCCTGGTGAGTCTGCCCTGAAAACCCACATGAGGATCAATCAGGTCGGCCCTCGAGTCAACACCGATTTATAGGCTGCCATGGCCACTAGTGCCGTGTCTGACAGAGCCTGAGCTCGACTGAGTTTCAGCCACTAAAGAGCAGGCCCCATATCTAGCATTTGGGATTGCCATGGCCCAAGTATGTCATCTCTACCCATCCTTGATATCCAGGCACTTGTCCCCAGACCTTGGCAGGGATCCCTGCCAATTAGGGAACTTGAAGCACAATAGAGAACTCTTCTTTCCCCATGGCAATAAACCTGGCTTTTGGGATGGGTGTTCTACCCTCAAAGGGGGAGCCAGTTACAACATCAATGACACCACACACACTCCTGAGGACTACCCTTGGCACAAACAGGCATTGTGACCCTCACCCTGAGCATGCTTTCAAAAAATCCCTCTCAGATTCACCACAATGATCCCTCATTTCAGGCCTGGTATGCCTGTAGGTTCAAATCATAAAACTTGGTGGGATTTTCGAGGTGCCCAGACCCAGAGACCATCTCTGGAATTTTTGTTTTGGTGCACCCTTCAGATGGAAAACAGCACTCATCCCTTCCCCAAAAATGTCACCAAATTATGAGGAGCCACCAGGATCCATAGAGAGGCAATGTCTCCCATGGACCCATGAGAACACACCTGCATTCCGAGGCCATCCTGGACACACAATCCGGAGAGAAAAGCCTGTGCTACTGCCTTCCATTCACCCTAATTACAGTTCCAGATGAGCTGCTCTCAAGGTATATGCATTGGGCCTGTGATCACCTCGCCACTCACCCTAATTCGAATTTGTGTTTGCAGACTTATCTACCAAAACCATGGCACACATGCCCTCCAGGATGGGGTCTCTGGATCCACACTGCAGGACTGTCCCTGCCATCCACAAGGAAACTGTTTCCATCACAGTTGCCCAAACTGTCTAGATTAGGAGAAACCTACAAGGCCTCTGGGCCTACCCCAATTTCGGCGGCCGCTCTGAACACAAATGCACAGTCTGAAATACCCTGATCTCCTACATCCAGGAACACAGCCAAGTCAATGGTCCTGAGTCAGAATAATGAACCTAACATGCCCCTAGGACGTCATTGGAACCATTGATTCGGTTTTCAGACATGTGTCCTCAGAGGCCTGTTCTAGAATGCGAACTTATGATACAACATGTGGTGGCTGGGCCACACAACAGAACATCTCCTGTCCCCAGAAGGAAACCGTGCCCTACAATCTGTGCAAAATCCCAGAGTAGTAGATTCCTGCACAACTACTAAGCCACCAGCACATTCTAAGATCTACCTGGGAACAAACCAGCTGTGTGGCCCATCTGCAAGAGATTCCATGTCAAATCAAGGACTTGGTACTTTGCTACAGAGACTCCAGAATAAAGCTGCCATGTTCTTCAGTTGCAATGGTCAATGAAGTTGAACATTCCAGGCATCCATGCGGTAGAGCTCTGCTACCCAAACTTTCCACATGGGGGACCCTGGAGCAAATAAACCACACTCCACCTGTCCAGTAGAATGAAACCTTGCTATTTGGAGCAGCTCATGAGTCTCAACGTGAAAATCCCTCCATGGCTTCTTGACGCCACCCCTCCATTTGTCAGTCATCATAGACACAAACTCCAGTGTGAGCAAATATCCGACGTCCTCCCTTACTAAGGTGCTGGATATCTCGAAAAAGCTGCTGGACACAGGAACTGCCTTCTGCTTGGCAGTGAATTGAACTGTAGCTTGTGTTTACAATTCCTTCCTCACCCGACTGGTCCCCAAGCCTTCTTGATAGCGAATTATGGAGACACAACACAGCATTCTGCCTTCCCGATAGAAACAAGTGCCTGGTGAGTCTGGCCAGAAACCCCACATGAGGATCAATCTGCTCGGCCCTATATCGGAGGGACCCTGATTTATAGGTTGCCCTGGCCACTAGTGCTGTGTCTGACAGAGCCTGAGCCCAGACCTAGTGTCAGTCACCAGAGTTTGAGCCCCACATCTAGTATTTGGGAATGCCATGGCTCAAGTATTTCATCTCTACCCATCCTTGGTATTCAGGCACCTGTCCCCAGACCTTTGCTGGAATCCCTGATAATGGGGCATCCTGAAGCACAATAGAGAACTCCTCCTTCTTCATATCAGGAAACTTGGCTGTTAGGATGGGTGTTCAACCCTGAAAGGGGGAGTCATTTACAAGTCCAGTGAGACCACACAAACTCCTCAGGGATGCCCTGGAGGCAAACAGGCCTTGTGACCCTCAGCCTGAGCATGCTTTCAAACAATCCTTCTCTGTTGCACCACTATGAACCCGCATTGCAGGCCTAATATGCCCCTAAGCCCAAATCCTAGCACTTGTTGTGATGTCCCAGATGCCATGAACCAGAGCCCGTCTCTGGAATCCCTGTTTTGGGGCACCCATAAGGTGGAAAACATCACTCTCCCCTTCCCCGAAAAAGCCACCAAACTATGGAGAGCCACCAGGATCCATAGAGAGGAAAAGACTCCCATGGACCCATGAGACCACACCTGCATTCCAAGGCCATCCTGGACACACAATCCAGAGAGAAAAGCCTGTGCTACTGCCTTCCAGTCTCCCTAATTATAGTTCATGACGAGCTTCCCTCCAGGTCTACGCATTGGGCCTGTGATCACCTCGCCACTCACCCTAATTTGTATTTGTGTTTGCAGACTTCTCTCCCAAAACCATGGCTCACATGCCCACCAGAATGTGATCTCTGGAGCCACACCACAGAACTCTGGCTGCCAACCCCAAGGACACTGTGCATATCAGATTTGCCCAAACCTTCCAGATTAGGAGAAACCTGTGTGGCCCCTGAGCCCACACCAATATTGCCGGCCACTCGGGATGGAAATGCGCAGTCTGAAACACCCTTATCACCTACATCCAGGGAAATAGCCAAGTCAATGATCGTGAGATAGACGATTGAACCTAAAATGCCAGTAGGCACTCAATGGAACCCCATTAGGTTTTCAGGCATCTGTCCTCAGGGGCCTGTTCTGAAATACCAATCTATGACACATCATGTGGTCTCTGAGCCACACGACAGAACATCCCCTGTCCCCAGAAGAATACCATGCTCTTTGACCTGTGCCAAACCCTCAGGGTAGGAGAATCCTGCATGGCACCTTAGCAACCAGCACATTCTAAGTACTCCCTGGTAACAAACAAGCATTGTGACCCATCTGCAAGAGATCCCATGTCAACTCAAGGCCTTGGCACTTTGTCCCAGAGCCACCAGAACGAATCTGCCATGTTCCTCAGCTGCAATTGTCAATGGAGGTGTGCTTTCCTGGCATCCATGCCGGAGAGCTCTTCTTCACAAACTTTCCACATGGGGAAACCTAGAGTAAACAAACCAGACTTCACCTACTCTGTACAAAGAAATGTTACTTTTTGCAGCAGTTCACAGGCCTCAGCATGTGAACTCCTCCATGGCCTCTTTATACCACCCCTCCACTTGTCGGTCATCATAGACAAAAACTCTAGTGTGAGCAAGCATCTGACATCCACCCTTATTCCAGTGCTGGATGTCTCGAGTAAACTGCTACAAATTGGAACTGCCTTCTGCTTGGCACTGAATTGAACCATAGCTTTTGTTTACAATTCCACCCAAAACTGACTGGTCCCCAAGCTCTCGTGATTGGGAAATCTGGAGCCACAACACAGCATTCTGCCTTCCCTATTGAATGAACAAATGCCTGGGAATCTTCCCAAGAAACTCCACATGAGGATCAATCTGCTCCGCCCTCGAATCTACTCTGATATAAAGGCTGCCATGGCCACTTGCGCTGTGTCTGACAGAGCCTGAGCCCCGACCGAGTTTTAGGCCTCATATCTAGCATTTGGGATTGCTATGGCCCAAGTACGTCATCTCCACCCATCCTTGGTATTCAGGCACCTATCTCGAGACCTTGCTGGAAACCCTGCCAATGGGGCAACCTGAAGCTCAGAGGAACCTGACAGAAGAGAACTCATCCTTCCTCATGGCAGGACATTTGGCTGTTGGGTTGGGTGTCCAACTTTCTAAGAGGGAGCCAGATATATGACCAATGAGACCACTCCCACTCCTGAGGGCCGCCATGGGAGCAAACAGGCATTGTGAGACTCAGCCTGAGCAAGCTTTCAAACAATCCCTCTCAGTTGCACCATCATGATCCCGCATTGCAGGCCTCATACACCCCTAGGTGCAAATCCTAACCCTTGGTGGGAAGTCCCAGATGCCCAGAAAAAGAGCCTGTATTTGGAATCCCTGTTTTGGGGCACCCATAAGATGGAAAACAACACTCTTCCCTTCCCCAAAAAAGCCACCAAACTATGAGCTGCACAGATCCATAGAGAGGAAAAGTTTCCCATGGACCCATAAGACTATACCTGCATTCCGAGGCCATCCTGGACACACAATATAGAGAGAAAAGCCTGTGCTACTGCCTTCCAGTCACCCTAATTACAACTCCTGACAAGCTGCACTCCAGGTCTACTCATTGGGCCTGTGATCACCTTTCCACTAACCATAACCCACATTTGTGTTTGCAGACTTCTCTCCCAAAACCATGGCTCATATGCCCTCCAGGACAGGATCTCTGGATCCACAACACATGACTAGGCCTGCCATCCCCAAGGAAACTGTGCCCGTCAAACCTGCCGAAACCTTCCAGTTTAGGAGACACACGCAAGAGCCCTGAGCCCAACCCAACATTGTCGGCAGCACTGGACACAAATGCCAGTCTGAAACGCCCTGATCACCTACATCCAAGCAGACAGCCATTTCAATGTTCCTGGGTCAGAAGATTGTACCTGACATGCTCCTAGGACGTCATTGGAACACTAGATTAGGTTTTCAGGCATCTGTCCTCAGGGTCCTGTTCTGAAATACCAACTTAGGATACAACATGTGGTCCCTGAGCCACACAATAGAATATCTCCTGTCCCCAGTAGGAAACCATGCCCTTCGACCTGTGCCAAACCCTCAAGATTGGAGAATCCTGCACAGCACCTTAGACACCAGCACAAACTCTAGTTTGTGCGTTGACCCATACCACAAGCTTTCCATCTGCTGGACAGTCGAGTCCTGTTGAATGGCTCCAGGATGTCCCATACGGAAAGACTGGAGAGCAAGATTCGAAGGATGGATGCCTGTACAGCATACCTCACATTCCCATTGGCTCTTTGTGACAAGACATGTTTGAACTACTGGCTCTGGGGCGAGCTAACTAGGGGGCTGAATTGAAATGGACTCTCCTGCGGATGGGTCATAATGTGGGTTTGTGTGCATGGAGACCTTGGAATATGTTGGCAGCTCAGGGGCCATGAAGTATTCGCCTAACCGAAGGGTGTAATATTGCTCCAATTAAAAAGAGATCCCTAGGTGGAGATGAGACAGGTTCTCTTTGGTACCTCAGAAAAGCCCCAGATACTGGTCTTCAAACCAGTTCTCTGAGTAGAGACACCTGGAAACCAAAGCTAGGGTTCAGATTAGAGCCTAGATGCCTGTCCGTTTCAATCTTCTGTCTCTGGGGACACTGTCTGAGTATCTAAGTGGAGATAGTTGCTCAGCTGGTGTCAGAGTGCCCCTCTTAGTCCATGGCCGAGGCATGGCCTTGGAGACCTTATTGGATTCTCCTAATCTCTAGGGTTGTGGCCAATGGATTGGGTACAGTTTTCTTGGAGAGGACTGGCACAGTCCTTCAGTGTGTCTCCATAGGCCCTAACCTGGAGGCTGTGTGGGTCCGGGCTGTGGGCACAGAAGTCTGAAAACACAAACTCGGCTTGGGTGCGGAGCCGAGAGCATGGCAGGATGGACCCACAGACCGTGAGAGGAGATCCTCAGCTTATGAAAGAAGGGCAAATGGGAGGCAGTCACGCAAGCTTTTGTCTTTGCATGTTTTGTCTCCCATAGCCGTGGAATGTAGGGGTGACCTCAGGGGCTATGGAAGAGTCTCCCTCTCTGAGGAGTTGGTCCAGCTCTTAAGATTTTGGGGACATTTTGTGGGAAGGGTGGAGTCCTGCTGTCTGGCTCAGGTGTTCTTCCAGGAGAGGGACTCCAGATCACAGTCCTGGGTTCGAGCAAATGGAATACTCGAGCTCTTGTGAAGATTGGGATCATAGGGGCTTGGCAAGCCCCATATGCGGGCTCTTAGTCCAGGCCCTGAGAGACCTTACTTCGACATGGGGCCCATGCTGATGGTCCCAATGCGAGTTTGTACCCAAGGAGGCACTCAAGTTTAGGCTTGGCCTCAGGGGCCATGAAGGTTTCTCCTACACTGAAGGTATGACTCCATGCCAACAGCAAGCTTTCCAGCCATGGGGAAGGAGAAGATCTGATTTGTGCTTCAGTTACCCACGTTTGCCAGGATTTGATATAATATCTAGGGTCAGATGTCTGAAAACCCAGGTTGGGAATAGATGACAGCATAAGGCCATGGCCTGTCTGATGTGCTTAGTGTGCAGCCAGCTGTTTCCTTGTCTGTCGGGACGTCAGGCTGTGTCAGACAGAGCATTACTGACCAGGGTAGCTTTTCCAGTTAGGGTGCGGTCGAGGCCAGAGCAGGTTGGTTCTCATTTGTGGTTTCTGGAGAGCCCCATAGGGCAACGTTTTTCTTCTGGTGGGCAGGCAGAAAACTGTGTTGTGGTTCTGGAATTCCCAGTCTGGAGGGCTTGTTTGCCAGGAGTGTGAAGAGGGAAGTCTGAAAACACAAGCTAGCGTTAGGTTTGGGGCCGAGGGCATGGCAGGCCCACTCTGCAGAGACTGAATCAAGATCTCCTGCATCTGAGGTCAGGGCGAGTATCAGACGTTGCCTCAGGTTGGAGTTTGTGTCCATTATGGCCCCTTCCTGAAGGGGGTGGGGGCGTCATGAGGCCAGGGAGGTTTCCCAACGCTGGGAGTTGTGAGCTGCCCCAAACATCAAGGTTTCCTCTGTAGGACAGTTGAGTACTATGAGATGGTTCTAGGATGACCCCTACAGAAAGACTCGAGAGAAGGGGTCTAAGCATGAATGTCTGCAAATGCCACCTCACATTCCCACTGGCTGCTTGGGGCAAGGCAGGCTCAATCTGCAGGCTCTTGGGCGGGTTTCTCAGAGGGCTGAGTTGAAATGGACTCTCCTGAGGATGAGTCATACTGTGGGTTGGTGGCCATGGAGACCTGGGAATGTGGCGGTGGCTCAGGGACTCTGCAGGTTTCTCCAAACCGAAGGGTTTGACACAGCTCCAACAATGAAGCTTCCCATGTGGAGACGATAGTTGTTCTGTTTGGTGTCTCAGGAAAGCCCCAGATGCTGGTCTTCAAACCCAGGCCTCTGAGGAGTGACACCTGGAAACCAAAGCAAGAGTTCAGATTAGGGCCCAGGGGCCTGTCTGGTTCAATCTACTGTCTCTGCCGACATCTGTCTGTGTTTCTGCATGGAGGTAGTTGCTCAGCTAGTGTCAGGATGCCTTTGTCCAGAGAGGCTTATAGTAGTGGGATGTCCTCGGGGGCCTTGAGGTTTCTCCTATTCTGTGGGGTTATGGGCAATGGAATGGGCATAGTCTACTTGGAGAGAGCAGGACAGTCCTGTGGTGTGGCTCCAGAGGCCCCAGCCTGGCGGCTGTGTGGGCCAGGGCTGTGGGGACAGACATCCAAAAACACAAACTCGGCTGAGGTTTGGGGCTGAGGTTATGGCAGGAGTGATCTACAGTCTGTGAGGGGAGCTCATTGTGATTAGAAAGTAAGGCGAGTGAGAGGCGGTCGTTCAAGCTTATGTCTCTGGATGTTGTATTCATGATGGTCATTTAATGTAAGCATGGTCTCATGGGCCATGGAAGTCTCCCTCTCTGGTGATTTGTCCGGCTCCCAAGAGATTGGGGTCATTTTGTGGGAAGGGAGGAGTCCTGTTTTCTGCCTCATGTGTTCCCAAAATAGAGGGATTCTAGAGCAGAGCACTGGGTACATACAACTGGAATACCCACCCTCTGGTTAGGCCTGGGGTCCTATGGGCATGGCAAGCCCATATGCAGATTCTTGGTCCAGCCACTGAGAGACGTTACTTGAATAGTGGACTCATGCTGAGGGTCACAATGTGTGTTTGTGCCCAAGGTGGTCCTCAAAATTGGGTGGGACTTCATTGAGCTTGCAGGTTTCTCCTACACTGAACCTTGGACATGCCAACCTCAGGGTTTCTTGCCATGGGGAAGGAGGAGTTTTGATTTCTGCATCACGTTCACCTCTGGGCACTAATTGGAGATAAGGTCTAGGTTCTGAAGCCTGAAAACCGAGGTTTGGAAGAGATGACGACCTAAGGCCATGGCGGGTCCGATGTGTTCAGTTTGGGGCCAGCTTTCTAGGTGTCGTTCAGAAGGTCTGCACTCAGGCTGTGCCAGACAGGGCATTCGTGCCCAGATACGCTGTATAATTGGGGTACAGTTGAGTGGCATGCAGAAGATAATTATTTGGGGTTTCTCCGTAGCCCCATAGGGCAAAGTCTTTCTTCTGGAGGGCAGGCAGAGTGCTGCATTCTGGCACCGGAACTGCCAAACTGGAGTCCTTGGGGCCAGGAATGCAAGGATGTAAGTCTGAGAACTGAAGCTTTGCTTTGGTTTCAGGGCGAGGACATGGCAGGCACACTCTGCAGAGCTGAATTTAGATTTCATGCATCTGAGGTCAGGGCGAGGTTCATATGTTGGCTCAGGTTGGAGTTTCTGTCCATGATGGCCCCTTCATGAAGGGGGGTCATCACACCGCCATTGGTGTTTTCCCATGATGGCAGTAGTGAGATGCTCCAAACCACAAGGATTTTCTGCGGGTCAGTTGAAACCTGTTGGATGGCTCCAGGACATCACATATGGAACAATTGCAGAGCAGGGTTCTAAGGATGGATGCCTGGGCATCCGGCCTTGCATTCCAATTGTCTCCTAGCGAAACGGCACGTTTGATTGCTGCCTATGATGTAGCAGCCGAGGGGGCTGAGTTGAAATGCATTCTCCTGAGGATCGGTCATAATGTGGGATTGTGTCCATGGAGACCTTGGAATGGGGCAGTGGCACCAGGGCTCTGAAGGATGCTCCTAACCAGAGGTTTTGACACAGCTCCAAGAAGCATTTTTCCCATGGGGAAACAAGATTTGTTCTCATTGGTGCTTCAGTAACCCCCAATATGCTGGTATTGGAAACCAGAACTCTGAGGAGAGATGCCTGGAAACCAAGGCAATGGATCTGATTAGGGCCTGGGGCCTCTCTGGTTTAATCTTCTTCTCTCGGTTCATCTGTCTATGGGATTGAGTGGAGGTAGTTCCTCAGCTGGTGTCAGATTGCCCCTATTTGTCCTGGGTAGTCTACACTATTGGGATGGCCACTTTGACTTTGGAGGTTTCTCCTAATTTGCAAGTTTGTGGCCAATGAAATGGGCAGAATTCCTTTGGGGAGGGAAGGCACAATCCTGAGGTGTGGCTCTAGGGGCTCAAGCATGGAGGGTGTGTGGGTCAGAGCTGTGGGGACAGAAGTCTGAAAACAGAAACTCGTCTTAGGTTTGGGGACATAGGTATGGGAGGCCCGATCTACAGACCTTGAGGAGAACTCTTCAGGATATGAACAAAGAGTGAGTGTGAGGCACTTGCTCAGGCTTTTGACTCTGGATTTTGTGTCACTGATGGCCGTGGAATGTAGGGGCGTCCTCATGGACCATGGGTGAGACTTCCTCTATGGGGATTTGGATGATCCCAATATTTTGGGGTCATTCCGTGGGATGGGAGGAGTCCATTCTGTTTTTTTTTTTTTTTTTTTTTGGTTTTTTTTTTTGTTTGTTTGTTTTTTTACCTCAGGTGTGCCACTAAAGAGGGATTCCAGAGCAGAACCCTGGGAAGGGGCGACTGGACAACCCGAACTCTGTATAAAATTGGGGGCCTAAGGGCATGGCAATCCCCATATCGGGTACCTTGGTCCAGCCACTGAGAGATCTTACTTGACTACAGTGCTCACACTGAGGGTCACAATGCATGTTTGTGCCCAATGTAGGCATCAAGCATGGGCGGGGACTCATGGGCCATGCTTGATTCTCCTACACTGAACTTTGGACAACATACGAACCACAAGGTTTCTTTCCATGGGGAAGGAGGAATTCTGATTTCTGCATCATGTTCACCCCTGGGCAGTGACTGGAGATAAGATCTAAGTTCTGAATCAAGAAAATCGAGGTTGGGATGAGATGATAACCTAAGGTCATGGAGGGTCCGATGTGCTCAGTGTGCGGTCAGCTTTCTGGGTGTTGTTCAGGAGGTATGGATTCAGGCTGTGTCAGACAGTGCATTAGTGCCCAGGTTAGACTGTATAATTTGGGTACAGTTGAGTTCCATGTAGGTTCATCCTCATTTATTGTGTCAGGGAAGCTCACTGGGGCAACATTTTTCTTCTGGTGGGCAGGCAGAGTGCAGCATTGTGGGTCCAGAATTGCCAAACTTAAGGGCGTCGGGACCAGGAGTGTGAGGACGTAAGTCTGAGATCATAAGCTAGACTTAAGTTTCAGGGCGAGGGCACGGCAGGCACCCTCTGCAGATCCGAATCAAAATCTCATTCATCTGAAGTCAGGACGAGGATCAGACTTAGGCGCAGGTTGGTGTTTCTGTCCATGATGGCCCCTTCATCAAAGGGGTGGAATCTCGAGGCCATGGAGGTTTTCCCACGTTGGGAGTTGTGGGATGCTCCAAACTGCAAGGATTCCTTCTGCGGGAAAATTGAGAACTTTTGGATGGCTCCAGGACATCCCATATGGAATGACTCCAGAGCCGGGTTCTAAGGATGGATGCCTGAGCAAACTGCCTCTTACACCAAATGTCTCCCTGCCACAAGACAGGTACGATCTGATGGCTATGCAGGAGCAATCGTGGGAGCTGAGTTGAAATGGACTCTCCTGAAGATGGGTCTTAATGTGTGTTTGTGTCCATGAGGACGTTGGAATGGGGTGGTGGCCCCAGGGCTCTAAAGGATTCTAACCGGAGATTTTGAAACAACTCGAAAGTGCAAGTTTTCCATGTGGAGACAAGATTTGTTCTAATTGGTGCCTCAGGAAACCCACATATGCTGGTATTAGAACCAGGCCTCTGAGGAGAGATACATAGAAACCACAGCAATGCATCCAATTAGGTCCTAGGAGCCTCTCTGGTTCAATCTTCTTCTCTGTCGACATCTGTCTATTTTATGAAATGGAGGTAGTTGCTCAGCTGGTGTCAGACCGCTCCTGTTTGTCCGGGCGGCCTACACTAAAGGGATGGCCTCGGGGACTTTGGAGGTTTCTCCTAAATTGTATGATTATGGACAATGGAATGGGCAGAATTCCTGTGGTGTGGGCAGGCACAGACCTGATGTGTGGCTCCAAGGGCCCAGCCTTGAGGGTGTGTGGGCAAGGACTGTGGGGACAGATGTCTGAAAACACAAACTCAGCTTAGCTTTGGGGACGTAGGTATGGCAGGTCCGATTTACAGACTATGAGGAGAACTTTTTGGGATATGAATAAAGGGTGAAAGTGTGACACTTGTTAGGCTTTTGCCCCTGGATTTTGTGTCAATGATGGCTGTGGAATGTCGAGGAGTCCTCATGGGCCATGGAAGAGTCTTTCTCTCTGTGGATTTGGCCAGATCCCAATTGTTTTGGGTTAATCTGTGGGATTCAGTTTTGTTAACTAAGGTGTCCCACCAAAAGAGGGATTCCAGAGCAGAGCCCTGGACAACAAGAAATCTAACTAAAAATACGGGCCTAGGGGCATGGCAAGCCCAATATGCCTTCTAATGGTCCAGCCACTGAGAGGCCTTCATTGAGGACAGAACTCATGCTGAGGGTCACAATGCGTGTTTATGCCCTTGTGGTACTCAAGCATGGGTGGGGACTCATGGTGCATGCTTGTTTCTCCTACACTGAATGATAGTCAACATGTCAACCACATGAGTTCTTGCCATGGGGAAGTATTAATTCTGATTTCTGCATGTCATTCACCCCTGGGCAGTGATTGGAGATAAGGTCTAGGTTGTGAAGTCTGAAAACCGAGGTTGGGAAGAGATGACGACCTAAGACCATGTCGGGTCCGATATGCTCAGCGTGGAGCCAGCTGTCTGGGTGTTGGTCGGGAGGTCCAAGCTTGGGCTGTGTCAGACAGGGCATTAGTGCCCAGGGTAGATTGTATAATTGGGGTACAACTGAGTGCCGTGCAGGTTGATCTTTATTTGGCATTTCTGGGTAGCCCCAAGGGCAATGTTTTTCTTCTGGAGAACAGGCAGAGTGCTGCACTGTGGCTCCGGAATTTCCAAAGTGGATGCCTTGTGGACGGGGAGTGTGAGAACGGAAGTCTGAGAACACATATTAGGCGTAGGTTCTGGGCGAGGGCACGGCAGGCACCCTCTGCAGATCTGAATCGGGATATCATGAATCTGAAGTCAGGGCGAGGTTCAAACCTAGGCTTAGGTTTGAATTTCTGTCCATTCTGGCCACTTTATGAAGGGGACAGCATCTCCAGTCCATGGAGGTTTACCCACAATGGGAGTTGTGAGATGCTCCAAACAACAAGGATTCCTTCTGATCAACAATTGAGACCTTTTGTATCACTCCAGTACATACCATACAGAATGACACCAGAGCAGGGATCTTAGGATGGATACATGGGAAGCCCGCCTCACATTGCAGTTGTCTCCTAGCAAATAGACAGGTTTGATATGCTGGCTCTGTCAGAGCAACCAAGGGGGCTGAGTTGAAATGGACTCTCCTGAGGATGGATGCTAATGTGGGTTTGTGTCCATGGAGACCTTGGAATGGGGCGTTGGTGCATGGGCCCTGAAGGATTCTCCTAACCGGAGGTTTTGAGACATCTCCAAAGGACAAGTTCCCCATGTGGAGACGAGATTTGTTCTGATTGGTGCCTCAGGAAACCCCCATATACTGTTATTGGAATATAGGCCTCTGAAGAGAGATAACTGGAAACCAAAGCAATGGCTCCGTTTAGAGCCTGGGGGCCTGTCCGGTTGAATCTTCTTCTCTGTGTACATCCATCTAAGGTATTAGTGGAGTTAGATGCTCAGCTGGTGTCAGATGGCCCTTGTTTGTCCCAGGCGGCCTACACTATTGTGAAGGCCTTGGGGACTTTGGAGGTTTCTCCTAATTTTATGATTATGGACAATGGAATGGGCAGAATTCCCGTGGAGAGGGAAGGCACAGTTTTGATGTGGCTCCAGGGGCCCCAGCCTGCAGGGTGTGTGCACCAGGACTGTGGAGACAGAAGTCTAAAACACAAACTCAGTTTAGGTTTAGGGACGTAGGTATGGCAGGCCCGATCTACAGACTGTGAGGAGAATTCTTCCAGATATGAAGAAAGAGAGATTGTGAGGCACTTGTTCAGGCTTTTGTTTCTGGATTTTGTGTCAACGATGGGCGTGGAATGTCCGGGAGGCCTCACGGGCCATGGACAAGTCTTCCGCTCTGTGGATTTGGCCCGATTCCAATTGTTTTGGGTCAAACTGTGGGATGGGAGGAGTCCTTTCAGTTTTGTTACCTCAGGTGTCCCACCAAAAGAGGGATTCCAAAGCCGAGCCCTGGGGAGGGGAGACTGGACAACCAGAAATCTGGTTAAAAATTGGGGCCTAGGGGCATGACAAGCCCAATATGCTGTCTTTTGGTCCAGCCACTGAGAGGCCTTACTTGAGAACTGGGCTCACGTTGAGGGTCAGAATGCATGTTTGTGAACGACTTGGTCCTCAAGCATCTGCAGGGCCTCATGGGCCACACTGGTTTCAACTACATTTTACATTGGACAACATGCCAACCACAAGGTTTCTTGCCATGGGGAAGGAGTTCTGATTCCTGCATC